>NC_135239.1:166713978-167019555 GCF_051348905.1 Ranitomeya variabilis | reverse complement strand
AATTTAAGTAAATCAGAAAAAAGATTAGATTATGGCATTAAATAAACAGACAAAGGATTAAAATAAATCTTAGTTTTGACCACCCATTTAAGCATCTAAGACTTTGACAAGGGCCAAATTGGGATGGCTATACAGAGTTTTGAGATGAAACATAAAGTAAAATAAATTAACTGGAATATAAGTTGGTATGCATGCCAGGTACTTGGTTAACACAATTTTGATTTTAAAGAAATGTAAATGCCATCCCATCACGTCACGGTGGACCTTATTCAGGACATCCTAACCTCTAGTATAAAAACCTTATCATGTGTCTAATGAAGTAAATATAAATAAGGTCAGAGAAGGACCAAGGCCCCAACTACTGGACACCCAGCTATGAGAGGGATATACTAGATGTTAGGACCATTCCAAAAAGGGTCACCGTGATGTGGTGGGATGGCTTTTAGGTTTTTTCAACAAAATGATGTCAACAATATAACTTATATTATTTTCATGCACCATTGCTATTTATTTATTGCAGGATATTTGCTCATTTTGGCATTTTTATCTTAGGGTTTGTCGGTTTAGTGACACCACTTGGAGCTGTCTTAGCAGCTACTTAAAGGTCAACGACAATCTATATTATACCAATAGGAACCCTTTATGTACTAAAGATAACACAGATAAAATATAGCTTTTAATTAATATACCACTTAAAACCATGCCACAAATACAACCAGATTGTCGGTTTAGTGACCAGTCTGAACAGGTGCCTACACATTGCATGCATACCAGTTTATATGCCAGTGAATTTCTTTTGATTTTTGCTTCAAGTTTTTGCACCGTGTGCAAATAAAGGCATGGCCTCCCTTTTTATGAGCTGGACCTTTTATAGCCCCCATTACTGTGCACTAGTTGAGGCTATGGTCCTTCTCAGCTGTTATTCACATTCACATCATTAGATATATGGTAAGGTTTTAATACTAAAGGTTAATGCAGTCATGAATAGGGTTGCCTTGACGTGATGGGATGGATTTTATGTGGTTTTTTTTTTCAAAATTATGTTAACCAAGAACCCTATAATATTTTCATGCACTATTGCTATTTATTTATATATTGCAGGGAATTTGCTCATTTTTTGTCTTAGGTTTCAACTTTTGGGATGGTTAGACAAAATTCCTAATAAGGGTTCAATTGAAACTCACAATGCTGTTTGCATCAATGGGAAGGGTTCATTTTGTGCTTCCAGTATGGGTATGCATTTATTTTGCTTTTCTGCCCTGTATTGTGTGCATTTGAACTGTTTATACAGTCATATGCTAATATTGTTTGTCTTATTTTACATTGGATATATGTCAGCTAGATTGGTTTTTGGCCGCCTGTGTATGTAGTTTATAATGTAGATAATATTTATTACTATGAGATTTTAATTTATGGGAATTAAGTTTTTGATTATTTGCTATGACAGCCTTTATTGTTGTTTATATACTTTTTTTTGTGAATCTTTTCATACGACCATAACTCTCTTCCACTTTGCTGTACTTTGATTATTTATTGAGCTGCTCATTGTATTTATATAATCTCTTATCTTCTTCCACTGATGTCACTATTTTTTTCTTTAACTCATTTGTAAACCTTTATCTATTAAAATTTAATAAAGTATAAATTTTTATATTCTTTGGTCTGTTCTTCATTCTTCTTGTCCTTAGTCTGCAGATGCGGCTGTCAGACAAACTTTAAAATGGTCGGCCGTACCATGATTAAGTAGACAATTTGTTAACTGGTGATAAATTCATTGGTATCCAAAGCCCAGTAATGCCTGTTGGGAAGGATGAGCATTGAGTAACTCATCCGTCGTAATCTCAAGAAAAAGCTGTTTTGTCACAAATTGCTAAAAGACTCAATGCTACGGAGAAGTGTCAGAATACAGAATGCATAGCAGCTTGTGACATACAAGGTTGTGTTTTTCAGATGAGTCAGATCACCCATGCTGATCCTGTCCACTGCCGAAACTGAATACACTGATGAGCCAAAAAACTAGAACATAGAACAGTTCAAGAAGGTGGTCTGGTCTGATAAATCATGTTTTATTGTGGCTGTCTAAGTGCGTGTGTTTTACTCATCAAGATGGTGCCAAGATACCGAATGGGAAGAAGCCTAAAAATTGTTGTAGTCCAAATATGCTCCTTCATTGCAAATGTATTCCCTAGTAAAAGTGACTTTTTTGCAGGGTAATATCTCATGCCTTACATATAGTTATAGTTTATAAAGAGGTTGTTCAAGAGTTTAAAATTGATGGTCTATCCTTAGAATAGGTCATCAATTTCTGATCAACGGGGGTGCTACACCCAACACCCCTGCTAATAAGCTGATCAGCAATTCCCAGTGTCTGCCATAACTCCTCACCTACAAAGCTGCCCAGCACAGCTCCGTCAACTGTGTAGTGGCCACATTAACAGTCGGATACTGCACATCCAGCACCTATTCAAATCAATATGGGGCGGATGTGCAGTACTTGGCCGCGGCCACTATTCTGTTGACATAACTGAGCAGTTCTGTCCTCCACCGATCAGACATTAATGACCTATCCTAAGGAAAGGACCATAAATGTTAAAGTCCGGGACAACCTCTTTGAGGTTGAAGGTTGACTTAAGTCCATAGAGTTCAACCTACAGCCTAACATGTTGATCCAGAGGAAGGCAAAAACCCCACTGGGCAAACACTAATATCTCCATGTTAGGGGAAATGTGACTCTTAAATTTCCATAGTCTCTAATGCGATTGAGCATCAAGTCCCTAGGAGGTCCTATCACGCAACAGGACCAAAAGAGGCTAAGGTCTATTTACCAGATACCAGAAGACCTTTGTA
This sequence comes from Ranitomeya variabilis, assembly GCF_051348905.1. Lineage (NCBI taxonomy): Eukaryota > Metazoa > Chordata > Amphibia > Anura > Dendrobatidae > Ranitomeya > Ranitomeya variabilis. The sequence goes on along the minus strand of NC_135239.1, from coordinate 167,016,708 downwards.
GGTCTTCAGGAAAACTTCCCTCAATGGGTTAGAGCTAGTGATAAGCGAACGTGCTCGCCACTACTCGCTACTTGCCCGAGTATCAGTGTACTCGGTGTACTCGGCGAGCACCGAGCATTTCTGGGATTATTCGGTGGTAACTGCTGTCTCCACCCAGCATTTTTGGCAGACTCTAGAGACCCAATCACGCTGCAGGGATTGTCTGCCTGGCAATGAAGCGCCGCAGCCATCTTTGTTGTGGTTGTGCAGTGATTGGCTTGGCCGCACAGCATCATCCCGAGTATAACAGACCTGGCGACGCCATGCTCGCCACATTCAGCTCTGGATTCAGCGAGAGTAGGGAGAGCTGCTGCAGAGATAGGGTCAGAATCGTGGTTTTAATAGTTAGTGTAGGTCTGCAACTGTTAAATCCACAACTCCTGAGAAACCAACAGTCCTTTTTAGGGCTAATACGTGGGTCCCGATATTGCAGCTCTAGGTAGGCAGGGCACAGCATACCACATCAGTGCAAGGCCTGCAGGCACTGTATGTGCGTACATAGCTCCCACTGCATCCCTCCCAAAGCTCCATAACTGTCTGCTGCTCATTTAATATATACCTAGTTGCAGTTTTCTTTTTTCCAAAAATTCATCCCCCCAAAAAATATACAGTCTGTTATGTCAGACCGAGTCCTGGTGCATCTGTAGAAAAATCATAGTTTTTCAGGCATACGTAGCATAGTTGTGTGTGCTAGCCTCTACTATTTTTTTTTTAATAAATTCATTCAAAAGCCAAAAAAAGGCCTCATATATCGTCGTGCTCCAAGTTTGGGCATTTTAGGCCGGTTTTCCACTGTTTTTGCTGTCTGTGACTCTACTTATATACAGCACTATTTTGCAGACCCCCCAAAAAATACAGGCCACATATTTGGCAGTGTTGTATTTCTGTGACAGGCCTCATATATCTGCGTGCTCCAAGTTTGGGCATTGTAGGCCGGTTCCCCCTTTTTTTTGCTGTCTGTTACTCTACTTATATACAGCACTAGTTTGCATTAAAAAAATACAGGCCACATATTTGGCAGTGTGGTATTTCTGTGACAGGCCTCATATATATGCGTGCTCCAAATTTGGGCATTGTAGGCCAGTTTACCACTTTTTTTGCTGTCTGTTACTCTACTTATATACAGCACTATTTTGCATTACAAAAAATACAGGCCACATATCTGGCTTTGTGTTACTTCCGTGACAAGCTTCATATATATGCGTGCTCCAAGTTTGGGCATTGTAGGCCAGTTTCCCACTTTTTTTGCTGTCTGTTACTCTACCTATGTACAGCACTAGTTTACATTAAAAAAATACAGGCCACATATTTGGCAGTGTGGTATTTCCGTAACAGGCCTCATATATATGTGGTATGCGTGCTCCAAGTTTGGGTATTGTAGGCCGGTTTACCACTTTTTTGCTGTCTGTTACTCTACTTATATGCAGCACTATTTTGCATTACAAAAAATACAGGCCACATATTTGGCAGTATGGTATTTCCGTGACAGATATCATATATCTGCATGCTCCAAGTTTGGGCATTGTAGGCTGGTTTACCACTTTTTTTTGCTGTCGGTTACTCTACTTATATACATCACTATTTTGCATTACAAAAAATATAGGCCACATATTTGGCAGTGTGGTATTTCCGTGGCAAGCCTCATAGATATGCGTGCTCCAAGATTGGGCATTGTAGGCCAGTTTCCCACTTTTTTTGCTGTCTGTTACTCTACTTATATACAGCACTATTTTGCATTTAAAAAATACAGGCCACATATTTGGCAGTGTGGTATTTCCGTTACAGGCCTCATATATCTGCATGCTCCAAGTTTGGAAATTTTTGGCCGGTTTCCCACTTTTTTTGCTGTCTGTTACTCTACTTATATACAGCACTACTTTGCATTAAAAATTTTTTTACAAAACCCCCCAAAAATTTAAGACAGTCTGTTAAGTTAGACTGAGGCGTTTTGTATCTGTGGTGGAAAAATCATAGCTTGGCAGGCACAAATTTCATAGTTCTGTCTGCTAACCTTGTTTTTTTTTTTTTAAATTATACAAAACCCTAAAAAAAGTTAATACAGTCTGTTATGTCAGGCTGAGTTCTGTTGTATCTGGTTTAGAGAAATCATATTTCAGCTGGCATACGTAGCAAAGTTCTGTGTGCTAGCCTTGTTCCACTCTATTTTGGGGGTTTTAAATTCACCAAAAAGGCCCCAAAAATTTTACACAGTCTGTTATGTCAGGCTGAGGCCTGGTGTTTGTGTTTGAAAAATCATAGATTTGCAGGCATACTGATCAGATAGCATTTAGCTCCAAATAAATACATTTGTGTTGAGCTTTTGAAATAGTGCAGTAGTCCATTTAAAATGGGCAAGGCAAGGTGCAAGGGACAGGGAAGTGGATGTGATGCTGATGGTGCATGCAGAGGACGAGGCCATGACCATGGTGAAAGTGGGCCACAACAAAGACCCACATCTTTTCGCTGGGGGCCAGATGAGATTGCATGTAGTGATGCCCAAAACTTTGACCAGCCACGGTCACACGAAGGTGATGGTGGGAAAGTGTTACAAGAGGTGGACTATGATGAGACACAATTGCCAGAAAGTCAGGAGGAGGAGCAGGGTGCGGATGTGGAAGACAAGGTGGTGGATGACATAGTGACTTACCCAACCTGGCAGGAGGACATGCAGAGCGAGGGCAGCAGCACACATGGGGAAGGAGGCATATCCCCCCAACAGGCAGGAAGAAGCAGTGTGGTGGTCACAGACAGAAGGCGTGCATACATTCCCCGTAACACCAACATGAGGGAAGTTGCCATTCCAACTGTTAGATCTTCCCGAGTATGGTTATTTTTTAAAGAATCTGCTGATAACCCCGAACAGGCCATTTGCAGCACCTACCATGCCCGCATCAGCAGGGGCAGCAAAACAACCAGCCTGACCACCACCAGCATGATCAGGCACATGGCAGTAAAGCACCCAACTTTGTGGGCCAAAACCCACTGCTTCTTCCACTGTTTTGCGTAGAAGGTGAAGCCAATCCCCAGTCCACCTTGCATGAGAAGATGACTCTAGCCCTGCACCTGTTGTTGCCCACAGTCAAGCAGCACCATCATCAAGCCCGTCCATATCCTTGTACCAGCACAGCCTTCAGTTGTCTATACCCCAGTCTTTGGAATGAAAGCAGAAATACCCAGGCAACGCCCCACAGGCCACAGTCCTAAATTCTAACATTTCTCTTCTGCTTGCGCTAGAAATGCTGCCTTTTAAGCTTGTTGAGATGGAAGTTTTCCACAACCTGACGGCGGCAACAGTCCCAATGTACTCAGTCCCCAGTCTCCACTAGTTTTCCCAGTGTGCCGTACCGGCATTATACCAGCATGTGTCCCACACCATTACCCGTGCAATCCAACAACGCTGTTACAGGGAAAGAACACCTAACCACGGACACATGGACAAGTGCTTGTGGGCCGGGACGGTACACCTCTCTGACAGCACACTGCGTTAACATAGTGGAAGCTGAGACCCAGTCGGACCTTGGGATGGAACACATTCTCCCCACGCCGAGGATTGCTGGCCCTACGTCAATCAGGGTTGCCCCCACAGTCTACAGCTCCTGCACCTCCTCCTCTTCATCTTCCATGTCTGAAATTAACACATCAGTCAGAAGCTGGAAGCACTGCTGCACTGCCTCAGCCAAGCAGCAACAGGCTGTGCTGAAGCTGATCTGCATAGGTGACAAACTGCACAATGCAGAAGAGTTCTGGACAGCGCTAAAAGAGCAGTCAGATATTTGGATGACACCACTGAACCTACAGCCAGGCATCATCGTGTGTGACAATGGCCTGAACCTGGTGGTGGCTCTGAGGCAAGGTGAGCTCACACACGCACCTTGCTTGGCCCATGTGTTTAACCTCATGGTTCAACGTTTTCTGAAAAGCTACCCGGAGCTGCCAGATCTGCTAGTCTGTCTGCCCATTTTAGAAAGTCAGCTACAGCCTCAGCCACCCTTGCTGTGCTTTAGCAGCGTTTGCAGCTTCCAGCTCACTGGCTGGTGTGTGATCTCCCCACATGCTGGAACTCTATGCTGTATATGTTGGAAAGGATTTGTGAGCAGAAGAGGGCAGTTGTTGACTAGCAACATCAACAAGGCTGTCGATATTCAGTTCAGACTCCACACATAAGACCTGAGGAGTGGACATGGATGTCAGACATATATACCATCCTTAACATGAAGAAAACATGACTATAAACTCCCAAATATGATTTTAAATAATCCGAAATAAGTTTATTGAAAAGACAAGTAAAGGTGACAACCAGTCCTCAAAGTTTTGGAGGATGGTATATATTCAACACACCTCATGAAGACAAAAGAAAATCACAGAAACTCAATTAATAAAATAAAATAATAAATGTACTGTGATTAGTGTTGAGCATTCCGATACCGCAAGTATCGGGTATCGGCCGATACTTGCGGGTATCAGAATTCCGATACCGAGATCCGATACTTTTGTGGTATCGGGTATCGGTATTGAAACAACATTAATGTGTAAAATAAAGAATTAAAATAAAAAATATTGCTATACTCACCTCTCCGACGCAGCCTGGACCTCACCGAGGGAACCGGAAGCGTTCTTTGCTTAAAATGCGCGCGATTCCTTCCTCCCGTGACGTCACGGCTTGTGATTGGTCGCGTGCCGCCCATGTGGCCGCGATGCGACCAATCACAGCAAGCCGTGACGTAATTTTCAGGTCCTGAATGCCGAATTCTAGGCATTCAGGATTTTAAAATTACGTTCCGGCTTGTGATTGGTCGCGTCGCAGTCACATGGGCGACGCGACCAATCACAAGCCGTGACGTCACAGGAGGCAGGAAACGCGCGCATTTTAAAATTACGTCACGGCTTGTGATTGGTTGCGTGCCGCCCATGTGACCGCGACGCGACCAATCACAGCAAGCCGTGACGTAATTTCACGTCCTGAATGCCTATTTCTGCATTCAGGACCTGAAATTACGTCACGGCTTGCTGTGATTGGTCGCGTCGCGGTCACATGGGCGGCACGCAACCAATCACAAGCCGTGACGTAATTTTAAAATGCGCGCGTTTCCTGCCTCCCGTGACAATACGGCTTGTGATTGGTCGCGTCGCCCATGTGACCGCGACGCGACCAATCACAAGCCGGAACGTAATTTTAAAATCCTGAATGCCTAGAATTCGGCATTCAGGACCTGAAAATTACGTCACGGCTTGCTGTGATTGGTCGCGTCGCGGCCACATGGGCGGCACGCGACCAATCACAAGCCGTGACGTCACGGGAGGAAGGAAACGCGCGCATTTTAAGCAAAGAACGCTGCCGGTTCCCTCGGTGAGGTCCAGGCTGCGTCAGAGAGGTGAGTATAGCAATATTTTTTATTTTAATTCTTTATTTTACACATTAATATGGATCCCAGGGCCTGAAGGAGAGTTTCCTCTCCTTCAGACCCTGGGAACCATCAGGAATACTTGAGTCCCATTGACTTGTATTGGTATCGGGTATCGGTATCGGATTAGATCCGATACTTTGCCGGTATCGGCCGATACTTTCCGATACCGATACTTTCAAGTATCGGATGGTATCGCTCAACACTAACTGTGATACATGTTTACAAGGACATGTTTACGGAAAAAGTCGCAAAACTAATGCATAACACGAAGAAAACAGGACTATAAACTCCCAAATATGATTTTAAATAAGCCAAAATAAGTTTATTGAAAAGACAGGTAAAGGTGACAACCAGGAAGAGGAAGGGGTACACCCACTACCACATGCCTGAAATGGACGCCCGTAAGGACATACAATATATCAAAGGACTAGGTAAGTATAAATACATACATATATTGCACAATTGCCACCTAGCCTATAATGTTATAGCACCCAGCGTATAGGTAAAGAGGAAAACCATAAAATAGCTACATAAATAGAAAGTATTACCCGTATTAGCCAGGGATCTGTCCACGAGCGTCCTCCCCGATGCACGTTTTGGCAATGTAGCCTTTCTCAAGGGGTGAGAAGGGAAGGGAAAGTGCGCAGATTAAAAAGCCCCACGCTCCAATCAGATCACAAATTCTTAGTGACCAGGTGGCCCAGGCCGTAAAGCGGCATATTGTTATAGCAGACCATGCTAATGTAGACCGATCGGGGCGGAACGTCCTACAATATCGCTGTCACAGCATGTGACGCGGGCGTTACCATAGCAGTAGGACGCTCGGCAATAGCCGGTCAACACGGAAATGATGCAACCTCTCCGTCACTTCCTGTGACGCATGCGCTACCATGGCAGCAGGACGCTCGGCGGCGGCGGGGTCATGTGTCAGGTGAAGTCATGACACATGACCATCACAAGAACACATAGAGACGCCGCGGGCCGACGAGGGAACCGGGATCATGAAGCGCACGCGTACTGTGACCAGGCGGACATGGTAACAATTGAATGTAGAATATCACATACAGTACTGGCGCTAAACAAATATTGCATACAGATAATGATCATTACCTATATGCTGGGTGCTATAACATTATAGGCTAGGTGGCAATTGTGCAATATATGTATGTATTTATACTTACCTAGTCCTTTGATATATTGTATGTCCTTACGGGCGTCCGTTTCAGGCATGTGCTAGTGGGTGTACCCCTTCCTCTTCCTGGTTGTCACCTTTACCTGTCTTTTCAATAAACTTATTTTGGTTTATTTAAAATCATATTTGGGAGTTTATAGTCCTGTTTTCTTCGTGTTATGCATTAGTTTTGCGACTTTTTCCGTAAACATGTCCTTGTAAAAATGTATCACAGTACATTTATTATTTTATTTTATTAATTGAGTTTCTGTGATTTTCTTTTGTCTTCATGAGGTGTGTTGAATATATACCATCCTCCAAAACTTTGAGGACTGCACCAAGATGGTGAGCGGCGATGACGCCATAATTAGCATCACCATCTCGCTTCTCAGCATTCTGAAAACCTCTCTGCTAGTGTTGAGCGATACCGTCCGATACTTGAAAGTATCGGTATCGGAAAGTATCGGCCGATACTGGCAAAGTATCGGATCTAATCCGATACCGATACCCGATACCAATACAAGTCAATGGGACTGAAGTATCGGACGGTATCCCTGATGGTTCCCAGGGTCTGAAGAAGAGGAAACTCTCCTTCAGGCCCTGGGATCCATATTACTGTGTAAAATAAAGAATTAAAATAAAAAATATTGATATACTCACCTCTCCGACGCAGCCTGCACCTTACCGCCGTAACCGGGAGCCTTCTTTGCTTAAAATGCGCGCGTTTACTGCCTTCCGTGGTGTCACGGCTTGTGATTGGTCGCGTGCCGCCCATGTGACCGCGACGCGACCAATCACAACAAGCCGTGACGTAATTTTCAGGTCCTGAATGCCTAGATTAGGCATTCAGGACCTGAAAATTACGTCACGGCTTGTGATTGGTCGCGTCGCGGTCACATGGGCAGCACGCGACCAATCAGAAGCCGTGACGTAATTTTAAAATGCGTGCGTTTACTGCCTTCCGTGATGTCACGGCTTGTGATTGGTCGCGTCGCCCATGTGACCGCGACACGACCAATCACAAGCCGTGACGTAATTTTCAAATACTGAATGCCTAGAATTAGGCATTCAGGACCTGAAAATTACATCACGGCTTGTTGTGATTGGTCGCGTCACGGTCACATGGGCGGCACGCGACCAATCAGAAGCCGTGACGTCACGGAAGGCAGTAAACGCGCGCATTTTAAGCAAAGAACGCTGCCGGTTCCCTCTGTGAGGTGCAGGCTGCGTCGGAGAGGTGAGTATATCCCTATTTTTTATTTTAATTCTTTCTTTTGCATATTGATAGTAATCCCGATACCGATTCCCGATATCACAAAAGTATCGGATTTCGGTATCGGAATTCCGATACCCGCAAGTATCAGCCGACACCCGATACTTGCGGTATCGGAATGCTCAACACTACTCTCTGCTCATAATTAAAGAGGATGCATTGCAGGCAGAGCATGAGGATATGGAGCAAGGAACCATACAGGGGGATTACACTCAGCCCAGCCTCATGTTTTCTCAATGTGGATTAGTAGGCAATGAGGAGGAGGAGGAAGAACAGGAGCTACTTTCTATAGATGGTACTACAAGCACAGCTGTCACACCATCTGTTCCCTGAGGACAGGGAGGAGGAGGAGGAGGAGGATGAGGAGGAGGAGGACAGCATGGTCAGCCATCTTGTTGGTGAGGACATTGAAATCTTGCCTGTTAGCAGTCTGGCATACATGGCTGACTTTATGTTGTGCTGCATTTCACGTGACCCTCGCATTAAATTTTTTTTTGTTTGGGTGACACTCATTACCGGTTGGTGACACTTCTAGACGCATGCTACGAGGAGAACTTTCAATCTCTTCTGCCAGAGTTAGAGAGGTGTGCAAAAATGTTGCAGTACCAGAGGGCCCTTGTAGTGGAATTACTTAGAAAATTCCCATGTGAGAACGCTGGCAGCAGACGTCAGAGTTTTCTGTACAACCTAGGAGTCCAAGCGAGAGAGACAGAAGTACAATGCAGCTCAGGCAGGGGAACAATGCCCCAGAACTTTGCCAGTCTTCTCAGACCCTCCCATCGTGATGGCACATAGGCAATGGGTGCTGTCACAAGAAGTGCAATGTTTCGGAAGATGGTGAGGGAGTACCTTGCAGATCGTACAAATTTCATCCGTGATTCCTCTGTGCTTTTTAATCATTGGGTATCCAAGCTGAACATGTGGCATTAACTGGCTCTCTATGATTTGGAGGTCCTGGCCTGCCCTGCTGCTAGCATTCTGTCAGAGTGGGTTTTTAGTGCAGCTGGTGGAATTATAACAGATAAGCGCATCCGCCTGTCAACTGAAAATGCTGACAGGCTGATTCTTACAAAAATGAACAAGGCCTGGATTGGGAAAGACTTCTGTACACCACCAAGTGAAAACAGCGAAACATAACCTCAAATACATTCTCTGTTTTGGGGAGGTATATTGCCATGCCCCTCTTCACAACCACACATGGGTATACACTTCCAGATTTGGTCTGTTTGTTCTTATTCTCCTCCTTATCCTCATCCTCATCATCAAGAACCACTAGATGACCAGGGTGAACGTGCTCTGTACTGTTATAGGCCGGTGAATTTTGGGCAAGGGGGCTGTGATGGCACTAGTTTATTTATTAAAAAAGATACCCCCCATTGGGGAATTGTTTGTCAGCTCATGCACTCTATTACAAGTCTCAGAGACCCACACCCCTACATTGGGCCTACTTCTTAACTCAGTTTCCTGCAATGTCTCTTCCTTATTTCCGACTACATGACCTGGGTGAACGTATTCTGTACTGATATAGGTTGGTAAATGTTGGGCAAGGGGAGCTGTGATGGCAATAGTATATTTTTAAAAAGGTACACCCATTGGGGAATTGTTTGTCAGCTCATGCCCTCTATTACAAGTGTCAGAGACCCACACCTCTACATTGGGCCTACTTCTTAACTCGGTTTCCTGCAATGTCTCTTCCTTATCTCAGACGACATGACCTGGATGAATGTGTTCTGTACTGTTATAGGCCACAGAATTTTGAACAAGGGGGGCTGTGATGGCAATAGTATATTTTTAAAAAAAGGTACCCCCATTGGTGAAACCACATCCTTGTTGGCAAAGACTTCATAACATTTGTGTACCTTAAAGAGCTCACTTGAAAAGCTCCTTTTTGTGTTGCCTGGTTGCTCACATTGGACGCAATACACTTCATATAAATTTGATAGAGCAATGCTGTTAGTTTGGCTTAGCAGTACATTACAAATATTTCTTTGTCCACTATATTAGTTTCTCTCCTTGAGATCCATAATTTTGGCTGCATCAAATGTACAAATAGCGAATATACAAATGGCGATTGAGAATCCAGATTAAAATACTGTATAGCGAATGCATTCAGACAATTACATAGTTGCCTTTCTTGTAAAACATTTACAGATGTGACAGACAATGCTCATAGTGAAACAATCTTGAGAAATGTTTGTTTATTCACTTCACAAACAGTTCTAAGCCTCTATATGTTTGCTGTTTGTTATTGTAAAACATTAAGGTTTACTGAAGCTCTGATTGTGGTGGTTTGATTTAAATCCTTGTGGCTTTTATATTCTAGGGGTTTATGCCCCCTCGTCTGATGACTCCATGATATCTCAGTTTCATACAACCTTGAAAGCTGGCCACTTGAAGGGCTGGGTGAAACTAGAGTTACTACATAGTGTAAATCACTATATAAGACCAGAGAAACATGACTAAGACAGATTCCAAAACTGGGGTACCTGCACATGTACATTGTGCTCATACCTGCATAATTGGGGACGCTCATGCAATGTAGGTAATCTCCCAGGGGTTCTCTGTCTTGGTGTTGCTTCTCTGATATTCCAGACGGATGATGTTTAAAAGCCTCTTGTTGATGATGTAAGTATACTGTATGTACTTAATCTTTATATATACGTAATCATTGTATGTATTTAATCCTCATATGTACTTATTAACCTTTGTATGTTAAGTACATATACAAAAGTATACGTACTCATACTATTCAATCAAACTATTCCTTGAATTTTGTATTTTGCAATAAAATTGCATTGTATTGCAAGTATTAGCCTTCTTTAAAGTGTATCTGAACCTTAGTATTAAAAACATGGCTAATAAAATTGCCAAATTCTCCTGTAAATAATTCTGCAAAGAGGGAACCATCATTCCATTAAAAATAAAAGTGGATTTTCATGGGCCCATCCAGTATGTGGGTTCAAAGGCATAATGGGGTGCATATGACTATGCAGAAGGGCTGGCCTTGGTGCCAATGTGTAAAACAAAGGATTACGGGAGTACAAAATGCATATTGTTAAGTGGATTTTCATGGGCCCATCCAGTATGTGGGTTCCAAGGCATAATGGGGTGCATATGGCTGACTATGGCAGGGCTGGCCTTCCTGCCAATGTGTAAAACAAAGGAGTATAGAGTACAAAATGAATATTGTGAAGTGAATTTGCATGAGCCCATCCAGTATGTGGGTTGCAAGGCATAATGGGGTGCATATGACTATGCAGCAGGGCTGGCCTTGCTGCCAATGTGTAAAACAAAGGAGTACGGAGTACAAAATGAATATTGTGAAGTGAATTTGCATGGACCCATCCAATATGTGGGTTCAAAGGCTTATTGGAAGTGCATATAAATTGATAGCAGGGCAGGCCTTGCATTCAATGCAACATTTTTTCAGGAGGCCCTCCTGGACATCTTATGTAGGGGTATTGTGGTGCGTCATCATTCTTGGCAGCCCATCCACTCACAGCATAGGCTACAACAGTTTAGGAGACCCACTGTTTAATAATGGCCCTTTAAGAAGATTAATGCCGCCTGATGCACCAGTAAAAATAGGCTCTGTGACTTTAAGAGTCACTCCTTTATAAATGAAACAAGATGAGTCTGCGTATGTGTCACACTCCACATGGCCAGCTAGGGTTGTTAAATGTTACAATGACATTTCCCAGTGAATGCATTTGTAGTGGTTGAAAGCAATGTTAAAGTTGGAAAACGCTTCAAAAACAATGCGTCTGAACTAAGCCTAAAGGTACCGTTACACTAAATGACTTACCAACGATCACGACCAGCGATACGACCTGTCCATGATCGTTGGTAAGTCGTTGTGTGGTCGCTGGGGAGCTGTCACACAGACAGCTCTCTCCAGCAACCAACAATCAGGGGAACGACTTCCCCCTGCAGCACCCGAGTAACCAGGGTAAACATCGGGTTACTAAGTGCAGGGCTGTGCTTAGTAACCCGATATTTACCCTGGTTACCATTGTAAAAGTAAAAAAACAAACCAGTACATACTCACATTCTGATGTCTGTCATGTCCCCCGGCGTCCACAGGGTTACGCGCTGCTGCTCAGAGCTTCCTGCACTGAATGTGTCAGTGTCGGCAGTAAAGCAGAGCACAGCGGTGATGTCACCGCTGTGCTCTGCTTTACGGCCGACGCTGACACAGTCAGTGCAGGAAGCTCTCGGCAGCAGCGCGTAACCCTGTGGACGCCGGGGGACATGACAGACATCAGAATGTGAGTATGTACTGTTTTTTTTTTTTACTTTTACAATGGTAACCAGGGTAAATATCGGGTTACTAAGGCTGGTTTCACACTTGCGTTTTGATCTGCAGCGTTTGTAAAAAAAACGCAGGTGGTGAAAAAACGCATGTAAACACGTGCAAACGCTGCGTTTTTTAGACGCATGCATTTTTGCATGCAGAAAAAAAATGTGGCATTTTGACGCATTTACATGCGTTTTTTCCTGCGTTTGCGTTTTTTAAACACATGCTGAGAAGTGTGTGTCAGCTGCCAATCATCAAAATCAAATAGAAAACCCACTATTAATAGAATTAGCTAGGGTTAGGCTTAGGGTTAGGGTTAGGATCCCTATGGTTAGGGTTAGGGTTAGGGGTAGCTTTTTATTAGAAGAATGTCCTGGTCACCAGGTCACTGATAAGCCACCCCCCACCATCAAGGTGATAAAGGGATCCAAACCCTAACCCTACCCCTAACCTTACCCCTAACCCTAACCCTAACCATAACCCTAGGGATCCAAACCCTAACACTAACCCTACCCCTAACCCTAACCCTAGGGATCCAAACCCTAACCCTAACCCTACACCTAACCCTACCCCTAACCCTAACCCTAGGGATCCAAACCCTAACCCTAACCCTAACCCTACACCTAACCCTACCCATAACCCTAACCCTATCCCTAGGGAACCAAACCCTAACCCTAACCCTACCCCTAACCCTAACCCAAGGGATCCTAGGGATCCATAGGGATTGGCTATTATGTTGACCTGGAGACCAGGACATTCTTCTAATAAAAAGCTTTGTTCAATGTGGACACCCCAAGATATACGGTATTGCTATAGAGTACTAAAAATATAAACTCGGAGAGTATTCACTGTCATATTGTTAGGGTTAGGGTTAGGGGTAGGGTTAGGGTTAGGGGTAGGGTTAAGGTTAGGATTAGGGTTTGGATCCCTAGGGTTAGAGTTAGGGGTAGGGGTAGGGTTAGGGTTAGGGTTAGGATCCCTTTATCACCCTGATGGTGGGGGTGGCTTATCAGGGTGTATTCTTGTTTTTTTCTATAAAAATGCATGCGTTTAAAACGCAAGCAAACGCATGTACGCAAAAACGCATGCGTTTCCATAGACATCAATGTATTTTTTGACGCAAATCAAACGCAAATGAACGCATGCGTTTTTTGCGGCAAAAAAAGGCCTCTGAAAATTACTACATGTTGCATTTCTGCAAAAGAACGCATGCAGCAAAAAAATGCATGCATCGTAAAACGCGGCCAAACGCGTACAAAAAACGCATGCATTTTTAACTTTAAACATAGGAGAAAAAAACGCATGCATTTTTTTCGGTAAAAACGCTGCAGATCAAAACGCAAGTGTGAAACCAGCCTAAGCACGGCCCTGCGCTTAGTAACCCGATATTTACCCTGGTTACAAGTGAACACATCGCTGGATCGGCATCAAACATGCCGATCCAGCGATGACAGCGGGTGATCAGTGACGAAATAAAGTTCTGGACTTCTAGCTCTGACCAGCGATATCACAGTGGGATCCAGATCGCTGCTGCGTGTCAAACACAACGAGATCGCTATCCAGGATGCTGCAACGTCACAGATCGTTGTCGTTCTCTCTGCAAAGTCGCTTAGTGTGAAGGTACCTTTAACCCCTTCACCCAAAAGGGTGGTTTGCACGTTATGGACCGGGCCAATTTTTACAATTCTGACCACTGTCCCTTTATGAGGTTATAACTCTGGAACGCTTCAGCGAATCCTGGTAATTCTGACAATATTTTCTCGTAACATATTGTACTTCATGATAGTGGTAAAATTTCTTTGATATTACCTGCGTTTATTTGTGAAAAAAATGGAAATTTGGTGAAAATTTTGAAAATTTCGCAATTTTCCAAATTTGAATTTTTATGCAATTAAATCACAGTGATATGTCACACAAAATACTTAATAAGTAACATTTTCCACATGTCTACTTTACATCAGCACCATTTTGGAACCAACATTTTTTTTTGTTAGGGAGTTATAAGGGTTAAAAGTTGACCAGCAATTTCTAATTTTTACAACACCATTTTTTTTTAGGGACCACATCTCATTTGAAGTCATTTTGAGGGGTCTATATGATAGAAAATACCCAAGTGTGACACCATTCTAAAAACTGCACCCCTCAAGGTGCTCAAAACCACATTCAAAAAGTTTATTAACCCTTCAGGTGTTTCACAGGAATTTTTGGAATGTTTAAATAAAAATAAACAATTGACTTTTTTTCACACAAAATTTTATTCAGCTCCAATTTGTTTTATTTTACCAAGGGTAACAGGAGAAAATGGACCCCAAAAGATGTTATACAATTTGTCCTGAGTATGCTGATACCCCATATGTGGGGGTAAACCACTGTTTGGGCGCATGACAGAGCTCGGAAGCGAAGGAGCGTTATTTGACTTTTCAATGCAAAATTGACTGGAATTGAGATGGGACGCCATGTTGCGTTTGGAGAGCCCCTGATGTGCCTAAACATTGAAACCCCCCACAAGTGACAGCATTTTGGAAAGTAGACCCCCTAAGGAACTTATCTAGAGGTGTGGTGAGCACTTTGACCCACCAAGTGCTTCACAGAAGTTTATAATGCAGAACCGTAAAAATAAAAAATCATATTTTTTCACAAAAATGATCTTTTTGCCCCCAATTCTTTATTTTCCCAAGGGTAAAAGAAGAAATTGGACCCCAAAAGTTGTTGTACAATTTGTCCTGAGTATGCTGATACCCCATATGTGGGGGTAAACCACTGTTTGGGTGCATGGGAGAGCTCGGAAGGGAAGGAGCGCCGTTTGACTTTTCACTGCAAAATTGACAGGAATTGAGATGGGACGCCATGTTGCGTTTGGAGAGCCACTGATGTGCCTAAACATTGAAACCCCCCACAAGTGACACCATTTTGGAAAGTAGACCCCCTAAGGAAATTATCTAGATGTGTGGTGAGCACTTTGACCCACCAAGTGCTTCACAGACGTTTGTAATGCAGGACCGTAAAAATAAAAAATCATATTTTTTCACAAAAATGATCTTTTCGCCCCCAATTTTTATTTTCCCAAGGGTAAGAGAAGAAATTGGACCCCAAAAGTTGTTGTGCAATTTGTCCTGAGTATGCTGATACCCCATATGTGGGGGTAAACCACTGTTTGGGTGCATGGGAGAGCTCGGAAGGGAAGGAGCGCCGTTTGACTTTTCACTGCAAAATTGACAGGAATTGAGATGGGACGCCATGTTGCGTTTGGAGAGCCACTGATGTGCGTAAACATTGAAACCCCCCCACAAGTGACACCATTTTGGAAAGTAGACCCCCTAAGGAACTTATCTAGAGGTGTGGTGAGCACTTTGACCCACCAAGTGCTTCACAGAAGTTTATATTGCAGAGCCGTAAAAATAAAACAAAAATTTTTTCCCACAAAAATTATGTTTTAGCCCCCAGTTTTGTATTTTCCCGAGGGTAACAGGAGAAATTGGACCTCAAAAGTTGTTGTCCAATTTGTCCTGAGTACGCTGATACCCCATATGTGAGGGGCAACCACCGTTTGGGCGCATGGGAGGGCTCGGAAGGGATGGAGCGCCATTTGGAATGCAGACTTAGATGGAATGGTCTGCAGGCGTCACATTGCGTTTGCAGAGCCCCTAATGTACCTAAACAGTAAAAAAAACACAAGTGACACCATTTTGGAAAGTAGACCCCCTAAGGAACTCATCTAGATGTGTTGTGAGAGATTTGAACCCCCAAGTGTTTCACTACAGTTTATAACGCAGAGCCGTGCAAATAAAAAATATTTTTTTTTCCACAAAAAATATTTTTTAGCCCCCAGTTTTGTATTTTTCTAATGGTAACAGGAAAAATTAGACCCTATATATTGTTGTCCAATTTGTCCTGAGTACGCTGATACCTTATATCTGGGGGGGAACCACCGTTTGAGCGCATGGCAGAGCTCGGAAGGGAAGGAGCATCATTTGCAATGCAGACTTAGATGGATTGGTCTGCAGGCGTCACATTGCGTTTGCAGAGCCCCTAATGTACCTAAACAGTAGAAACCCCAACAAGTGACCCAATATTGGAAACTAGACCCCCCAAGGAACTTATCTAGTTGTGTTGTGAGAACTTTGAACCCCCAAGTGTTTCACTACAGTTTATAAGGCAGAGCCGTGAAAATAAAAAAATAAAAAATTTCCCCCCCAAAATTATTTTTTAGCCCCCAGTTTTGTATTTTCCCAATGGTAACAGGAGAAATTGGATGGCAAAAGTTGTTGTCCAATTTGTCTTGAGTACGCTGATATCCCATATGTGGGGGGAACCACCGTTTGGGTGCATGGGTGGGTTCGGAAGGGAAGGAGCGCCATTTGGAATGCAGACTTAGATGGAATGGTCTGCAGGCGTCACATTGCGTTTGCAGAGCCCCTAATGTACCTAAACAGTAGAAACCCCCCACAAGTGACACCATTTTGGAAAGTAGACCCCCTAAGGAACTCATCTAGATGTGATGTGAGAGCTTTGAACCCCCAAGTGTTTCACTACAGTTTATAACGCAGAGCCATGCAAATAAAAAATATTTTTTTTCCACAAAAATTATATTTTAGCCCTTAGTTTTGTATTTTCCCAAGGGTAACAGGAGAAATTGGATGCCAAAAGTTGTTCTCCAATGTGTTCCGAGTACGCTGATACCCCATATGTTGGGGTAAACCCCTGTTTGGGCGCACGGGAGAGCTTGGAAGGGAAGGAGCACTGTTTTACTTTTTCAACGCAGAATTGGCTGGAATTGAAATCGGACGCCATGTCACGTTTGGAGAGCCCCTGATGTGCCTAAACAGTGGAAACACCCCAATTATAATTGAAACCCTAATCCACACACACCCCTAACCCTAATCCCAACGGTAACCCTAACCACACCTTTAACCCAGACACACCCCTAACCCTAATCCCAACCCTATTCTCAACCGTAAATGTAATCCAAACCCTAACCCTAACTTTAGCCCTTAAATGTAGCCTTAACCCTAGCCCCATCCCTAGCCCCAACCCTAACCCTAACCCTAACCCTAGCCCTAACCCTAGCCCTAACCCTAGTGGGAAAATGGAAATAAATACATTTTTTAAATTTTAAAATTTTTCCCTAACTAAGGCTACGTTCACATTAGCGTTCTGCGGCTCAGCGTCGGGCACCTCAGCGTCGCCGCATGCGTCATGTGCCCCTATATTTAACATGGGGCGCATGGACATGCGTTGCACTTGCGTTTTGCGACGCATGCGTCACTGCGGCACACGCATCATGGCGCAGAGGACGCAGCAAGTTGCATTTTTTGTGTGTCCAAAATCAAGCAAAAAAAGGACGCATGCGTTGCAAAACGCAGCGTTGTGCATGCGTTGTGCATGCATTGTTCCTGCGTTGTGCGTTGCGTCGCCGACGCTGCGGCGCACAACGCAAATGTGAACGTAGCCTAAGCGGGTGATGAAGGGGGTTTGATTTACTTTTATAGCGGGTTATTTAGCGGTTTTTTTGATTGGCAGCCGTCACACACTGAAAGACGCTTTTTATTGCAAAAATATTTTTTGCATTACCATATTTTGAGAGCTATAATTTTTCCATATTTGAGTCCACAGAGTCATGTGAGGTCTTGTTTTTTGCGGGACGAGTTGATGTTTTTATTGGTAACATGTTCGGGCATGGGAGATTTTTTGATCGCTTTTTATTCCGATTTTTGTGAGGCAGAATGACCAAAAACCAGCTATTCATTAATTTCTTTTGGGGGAGGCGTTTATACCGTTCCGCGTTTGGTAAAATTGATAAAGCAGTTTTATTCTTTGGGTCAGTACGATTACAGCGATATCTGTTGTGAACTCTATTTCTGGGCTCCCTCTTGTGGTCACAAGTGGTACTGTGTGAGTGCTGTCTTTCTGCAGGTTTGTGACTGGCATCAGCTGTCTCGTTATCTGTGGGATGGTTTTCTATTTAAGCTCACTTGGACTCTCAGTCTATGCCTGCTGTCAATGTATTCAGTGCTATTGTGATTCCTTCTGACTACCTTGCTACCAGTCTCTTCAAGAGAAGCTAAGTTTCCGTTTTGTTCATTTTTTTGATCATCAGTGTTCTATATGTTTCTTGTCCAGCTTGCTAATGTGTGATTTCCCTGCTTGCTGGTAGCTCTAGGGGGCTGAGTTTCTTCCCCCACACCGTTAGTTGGTGTGGGGGTTCTTGAATTCTCAGCGTGGATATTTTGGTAGGGTTTTCCACTGACCGTACAGTTCTCTATCTGTCTTCTGCTATCTAGTATTAGCGGGCCTCATTTGCTGAATCTGTTTTCATTCCAACGTGTGTCTTTTCTCCTTACCTCACCGTTATTATTTGTTGGGGGCTTCCTATATCTTTGGGGTTATTTCTCTTGAGGCAAGTGAGGTCTTGCTTTCTCTTTAGGGGTAGTCAGTTTCTCAGGCTGCGTCGAGACGTCCAGGCTTTTAGGCACGTTCACCGGCTACCTTTAGTGTGTTTGGTTAGGATCAGGTTTGCGGTCAGTCCAGTTACCACCTCCCTAGAGCTTGTTCTATGTTTAGTAACTTAGCTAGTATTTTCTGTGATCCTCAGCCACTGGGATCATAACATTACAGCAGGCCAAAAAAGTGTTTGATGCATCGCATGAAGTGGGATAAAAGAAGTCCTGAGTACAATTTTTTTTTTCTCCTCCTTTGCTGCAGTCTGTCCAGCTTCTCTCATCCCCTTAATCTCTGGGTGGTTTTGAGCTCAGCTGCAGACATGGATATTCAGAGTCTGACTTCTAGTGTGGATCATCTTGCTGCAAGGGTGCAAAATATTCAGGATTTTGTTGTTCATAGCCCTATGTCTGAGCCAAAGATACCTATTCCTGAGTTGTTTTCTGGAGATAGATCTAGGTTTCTGAATTTTAGGAATAATTGTAAATTGTTTCTATCTTTGAGACCTCGTTCCTCTGGTGATTCCGCTCAGCAAGTTAAAATTGTTATCTCCTTGTTACGCGGCGACCCTCAAGATTGGGCTTTCTCTCTGGCGCCAGGAGATCCTGCATTGCTGAATGTGGATGCGTTTTTTCTGGCGCTTGGACTGCTTTATGAGTAACCTAATCTTAAGAACCAGGCAGAAAAGGCTTTGCTGGCTATCTCTCAAGGTCAGGATGAAGCTGAGGTGTACTGTCAAAAATTTCGGAAATGGTCAGTGCTTACTTAATGGAATGAGTGTGCCCTGGCTGCAAATTTCAGAGAGGGTCTTTCTGAAGCCATTAAGAATGTTATGGTGGGGTTCCCCACGCCTGCAGGTCTGAGTGATTCAATGGCTTTGGCCATTCAGATTGATCGGCGTTTGCGGGAGCGCAAATCTGCGCATCCTCTGGCGGTGTTCTCTGAACAGAGACCTGAGTCAATACAATGTGACAGAATTCTGACTAGAATTGAGCGACAAAGTCATAGACGTCAAAATGGGTTGTGCTTTTACTGTGGTGATTCTACTCATGTTATCTCAGCATGCTCTAAGCGCTTAAAAAAAAATCGCTAAACCTGTCACCATTGGTACTATACAGCCTAAGTTCATTTTGTCTGTTACTTTAATCTGTTCTTTGTCATCCTACTCGGTTATGGCTTTTGTGGATTCAGGTGCTGCCCTGAATCTAATGGATTTGTCGTTTGCCAAGCACTGTGGTTTTGTTCTGGAGCCTTTGGAATTTCCTATTCCACTGAGGGGAATAGATGCTACGCCATTGGTTGAGAATAAGCCTCAGTATTGGACTCAAGTGGCCATGTGCATGACTCCTGTACATCAGGAGGTGATTCGCTTTCTTGTGCTGCATAATTTGCATGATGTTGTAGTTTTGGGTCTGCCATGGCTGCAGGCCCATAATCCAGTTTTGGATTGGAAAGCTATGTCTGTGTCAAGTTGGGGTTGTCAGGGGATTCATGGCGATGTCCCATTGGTGTCAATTGCTTCTTCCACTCCTTCTGAGGTCCCTGAGTTTTTGTCGGACTACCAGGATGTATTTGATGAGCCCAGATCCGGTGCCCTGCCTCCTCATAGGGATTGTGATTGTGCTATAAATTTGATTCCTGGCAGTAAGTTCCCTAAGGGACGACTTTTTAATTTGTCTATACCAGACCATGCCGCGATGCGGAGTTATATAAAGGAGTCTTTGGCGAAGGGACATATTCGCCCATCCTCCTCCCCTCTTGGTGCAGGATTTTTTTTTGTGGCCAAGAAGGATGGTTCTCTGAGACCTTGTATAGATTATCGTCTTCTAAATAAAATCACGGTCAAATTTCAGTATCCTTTGCCATTATTGTCTGATCTGTTTGCTCGGATTAAGGGATCCAGTTGGTTCACCAAGATAGATCTTCGTGGTGCGTATAACCTTGTGCGTATCAAGCAGGGGGACGAATGGAAAACAGCATTTAATACGCCTGAAGGCCATTTTGAGTACTTGGTGATGCCTTTTGGACTCTCTAATGCTCCTTCTGTGTTTCAGTCCTTTATGCATGACATTTTCCGACAATATCTGGATAAATTTATGATTGTGTATCTGGATGACATTTTGGTCTTTTCTAATGATTGGGAGTCCCATGTGAAGCAGGTCAGGTTAAGGTCCTGTGTGCTAATGCTTTATTTGTGAAGGGCTCAAAATGTCTCTTCGGAGTACAGAAGGTTTCCTTTTTGGGTTTTATTTTTTCTCCTTCTACTATTGAGATGGACCCAGTCAAGGTCCAGGCTATTCACGACTGGACTCAGCCTACATCTGTTAAGAGTCTTCAGAAGTTCTTGGGTTTTGCTAATTTTTACCGTCGCTTCATCGCTAATTTGGCGTGGTTAAGCCCTTGACGGATTTGACCAAGAAAGGTTCTGATGTGACTAATTGGTCTCCTGTGGCAGTGGAAGCCTTTCGGGAGCTGAAGCGCCGGTTTTCTTCAGCTCCAGTCTTATGTCAGCCTGATATCTCTCTTCCTTTCCAGGTCAAGGTGGATGCTTCTGAGATTGGAGCAGGGGCTGTTTTGTCGCAGAGAAGCTCTGATGGCTCTGTGATGAAGCCTTGTGCCTTCTTTTCAAGAAAGTTTTCGCCTGCCGAGCGGAATTATGATGTTGGTAATCGGGAGTTGTTGGCTATGAAGTGGGCATTTGAGGAGTGGCGACATTGGCTCGAGGGAGCTAGGCATCGTGTGGTGGTCTTGACTGATCACAAAAATCTGATTTATCTCGAGTCTGCCAAGCGCCTGAATCCTAGACAGGCTCGTTGGTCGTTGTTTTTCTCCCGTTTCGATTTCGTGGTCTCGTACCTGCCTGGTTCGAAGAACGTGAAGGCTGATGCCCTTTCTAGGAGTTTTGTGCCTGACTCTCCGGGAGTTTCAGAGCCAGCTGGTATCCTCAAAGAGGGAGTGATTTTGTCTGCCATTTCCCCAGATTTGCGACGAGTGCTGCAGAAATTTCAGGCTGATAGACCTGACCGTTGCCCACCAGAGAGACTGTTTGTCCCGGATAGATGGACCAGCAGAGTTATTTCCGAGGTTCATTCTTTGGTGTTGGCAGGTCATCCTGGGATTTTTGGTACCAGAGATTTGGTGGCTAGGTCCTTCTGGTGGCCTTCCTTGTCGCAGGATGTGCGTTCCTTTGTGCAGTCCTGTGGGATTTGTGCTCGGGCTAAGCCTTGCTGTTCTCGTGCCAGCGGTTTGCTTTTGCCTTTGCCTGTCCCGAAAAGGCCTTGGACGCACATTTCCATGGATTTTATTTCAGATCTTCCAGTATCTCAGAGAATGTCTGTCATCTGGGTGGTGTGTGATCGTTTTTCCAAAATGGTCCATTTGGTGCCCTTGCTTAAGTTGCCTTCCTCCTCCGATTTGGTTCCTTTATTTTTTCAGAATGTGGTTCGCTTGCACGGCATCCCTGAAAATATTGTGTCTGACAGAGGATCCCAGTTTGTGTCCAGATTTTGGCGGATTTTTTGTGCTAAGATGGGCATTGATTTGTCTTTTTCGTCGGCCTTCCACCCTCAGACGAATGGCCAAACCGAGCGAACTAATCAGACGTTGGAAACTTATTTAAGATGTTTTGTTTCTGCTGATCAGGATGATTGGGTGACTTTTTTGCCATTGGCCGAGTTTGCCCTTAATAATCGGGCTAGTTCTGCTACTTTGGTTTCGCCTTTTTTCTGCAATTCTGGTTTTCATCCTCGTTTTTCCTCGGGTCAGGTTGAGCCTTCTGACTGTCCGGGGGTGGATTCTGTGGTGGATAGATTGCAGCAGATTTGGAACCATGTGGTGGACAATTTGAAGTTTTCACAGGAGAAGGCTCAGCGCTTTGCTAACCGCCGTCGCGGTGTTGGTCCCCGACTTCGTGTTGGGGATTTGGTATTGCTGTCTTCTCGGTATGTTCCTATGAAGGTTTCCTCTCCTAAATTCAAGCATTGCTTCATCGGTCCTTATAAGATTTTGGAAATCCTTAACCCGGTGTCTTTTCGCTTGGACCTCCCAGCATCGTTTGCCGTTCATAATGTGTTCCATAGGTCTTTGTTGCGGAGGTATGTGGTGCCTGTGGTTCCTTCTGTTGAGCCTCCTGCTCTGGTGCTGGTTGAGGGCAAATTGGAGTACGTGGTGGAGAAGATCTTGGATTCTCGTGTTTCCAGACGGAGGCTTCAGTATTTAGTTAAGTGGAAGGGCTATGGTCAGGAGGATAATTCCTGGGTTGTCGCCTCTGATGTTCATGCGGCCGATTTGGTTCGTGCCTTCCATGCGGCTCATCCTGATCACCCTGGGGGTCTTGATGAGGGTTCAGTGACCCCTCCTCAAGGGGGGGTACTGTTGTGAACTCTATTTCTGGGCTCCCTCTTGTGGTCACAAGTGGTACTGTGTTAGTGCTGTCTTTCTGCAGGTTTGTGACTGGCATCAGCTGTCTCGTTATCTGTGGGCTGGTTTTCTATTTAAGCTCACTTGGACTCTCAGTCTATGCCTGCTGTCAATGTATTCAGTTCTATTCTGATTCCTTCTGACTACCTTGCTACCAGTCTCTTCAAGAGAAGCTAAGTTTCCGTTTTGTTCATTTTTTGATCATCAGTGTTCTATATGTTTCTTGTCCAGCTTGCTAATGTGTGATTTCCCTGCTTGCTGGTAGCTCTAGGGGGCTGAGTTTCTCCCCCCACACCGTTAGTTGGTGTGGGGGTTCTTGAATTCTCAGCGTGGATATTTTGGTAGGGTTTTCCACTGACTGTACAGTTCTCTATCTGTCTTCTGCTATCTAGTATTAGCGGGCCTCATTTGCTGAATCTGTTTTCATTCCTACGTGTGTCTTTTCTCCTTACCTCACCGTTATTATTTGTTGGGGGCTTCCTATATCTTTGGGGTTATTTCTCTTGAGGCAAGTGAGGTCTTGCTTTCTCTTTAGGGGTAGTCAGTTTCTCAGGCTGCGTCGAGACGTCCAGGCTTTTAGGCACGTTCACCGGCTACCTTTAGTGTGTTTGGTTAGGATCAGGTTTGCGGTCAGTCCAGTTACCACCTCCCTAGAGCTTGTTCTATGTTTAGTAACTTAGCTAGTATTTTCTGTGATCCTCAGCCACTGGGATCATAACAGATATCTCATTTATATCATTTTTTTATGTTTTGGCGCTTTTATACGATAAAAGCTATTTTATAGAAAAAATAATTATTTTGGCATCGCTTTATTCTGAGGACTATAACTTTTTTATTTTTTCACTGATGATGGTGTATGGCAGCTCGTTTTTTGCGGGACAAGATGACGTTTCAGCGGTACCATGGTTATTTATATCCGTCTTTTTGATCGCGTGTTATTCCACTTTTTGTTTGGTGGTATGAGAATAAAGCGTTGTTTTTTGCCTCGTTTTTTTTTTTTTTTTTACGGTGTTCACTGAAGGGGTTACCTAGTTATGTAGTTTTATAGGTGGGGTCGTTACGGATGCGGCGATTCTAAATATGTGTACTTTTATTGTTTGATTTTTTTTTTATTTAGATAAAGAAATGTATTTATGGGAATATTTTTTTTTATTATTTATTTATTTAGGAATTTTTTTTTTTTTTTTACACATGTGGACATTTTTTTTAAACTTTTTTACTTTGTCCCAGGGGGGGGACATTACAGATCAGTGATTTGACAGTGTGCACAGCACTCTGTCAGATCACAGATCTGCCTCACAGCACTGCAGGCTTACCAAGCGCCTGCTCTGAGCAGGCACTCGGTAAGCCACCTCCCTCACTGCAGGACCCGGATGCCGCGGCCATCTTGGATCCGGGACCTGCAACGAGGAAGGAGGTAGGAGACCCTCGGAGCAACGCGATCACATCGCGTTGCTCCGGGGGTCTCAGGGAAGCACGCAGGGAGCCCCCTCCCTGCGTGATGCTTCCCTATACCGCCGGTACACCGCGATCATGTTTGATCGCGGTGTGCCGGGGGTTAATGTGCCGGGGGTGGTCCGTGACCGCTCCTGGCACATAGTGCTGGATGTCAGCTGTATAGTCAGCTGACACCCGGCCGCGATCGGCCGCGCTCCCCCCGTGAGCGCGGCCGATCGTGCTGGACGTACCATTCCGTCCTTGGGAAGTAGGGCCCACCCCACATGGACGGAATAGTACGTCCAATGACAGAAAGGGGTTAAGTGGGGGAGGAAATTTTTGGTCTGGGGTTAGTTATTTGGCCTTACAGGCAAGTCATTAACCTGCAAAGGATATGCCTTAACATATTTCCCAGCAAAATCCGGTTTGGTTTCGTTTTAGTGTGTTTTTTGAGGCACGGGGAAAAATGGCATGAATCTCATAAAAAAATGTTTACAGCTGTGAACTTGGAGTCAGGAATGCTTCCAGGGGCCATCCCCATGATGTCCCTGCGTCATTTGAGCAGTGTTTCCATCATTTTCAGTTGTTTATAGACCTTAAAAGGACCCCCAGTGGGGATCGCGGTAAAAATACTCGGGTCTCCTATAGACTTACATTGGGCTCGTTGCTCAGGTTGAGTACCCAAGTATTCCAATTTGATCTACCCAAGCAACGAGCACCTGCCGAGCATTTTAGTGCTCGCTCATCGCTACTTAGAGCTGATTGTGCAGCACAATGGAGATCTACACAATATTAGGCAGGCAAGTTTTAATATTATGGCTAATAATTGTTTGGTAAAGTCTTTTTCACACTTTACATAAAAATGAATAAAAATCAAGCCAATTAAACAATTAATTAGATTGAGGAGTGTAGTCCTCAGTTGTACCTAGAGCTTTCAATTTACATTTTTGCCATTGTTCATTTATTCAAACTATGCACTCTATGGGAGAATTCATGAAAGTCTTTACGATAGTATCTGCTGTTAAAAAAAGACATAAATTCACTGGTGTAGATTTCAGTTTCTGATGCATTTACCATGGTAAGAGGCATGCAGCACAGTTCGGCTATGTTCAAATGCAGCATTTTTGCAGTGGGTTTTTTATGCAAATTAAAAGCTGTTTTTTACAGTAGCAGAATTAGCTATGAGACTTCAGAAATTCCATGCACAAACTTGTGTTTTTTTTTACATAGAAAATTGCAACGTCATTACATCTGCAGCATGTCAACTCTTTCAGTGTTTTTTTTTTTGCCAATAGAAAGCAATGAGAAAGATTAGATTAGATTAAAAGGGTTGTCCTCCCCTCAGATGATCGATACTAAATCCCTATGTTTCCCCCTTTTAAAATAATAACACCTATACTCACCTTCGGTGTTGGCGCCGTTCCAGCAGTGTCGGCACTGGCTCTCCTGGGGATCGGATGACATTGTTATGTCATGGGATCCCTGCTGCCAATCAGCCCTGGCTTTCCTCCCGCTGCTTTCACATGAATCCCATACATTCAAGGCAGCGGCTCTCACTTCCTATTACTATGTGATTTTTCCGAAGGCGGGAAGAGAAGCCGATGTTAATTGACTGCAGGATTCATGTGATGTAACA
The DNA here is from genome assembly GCF_051348905.1 of Ranitomeya variabilis. Taxonomy (NCBI): domain Eukaryota; kingdom Metazoa; phylum Chordata; class Amphibia; order Anura; family Dendrobatidae; genus Ranitomeya; species Ranitomeya variabilis. Next base: position 166,990,593 of record NC_135239.1, on the reverse strand, counting down.
ATGTCATGCAATCACTGGGAGAGCCAGTGCCGACACCGCTGGGCCAATGCCGACGCAAGAGGTGAATATAAGTTTTTTTATTTTGCAAGGGGGAAACACTGAGATTAAGAAGGGCTTTTCATATTAGTGGACAACTCCTTTAAGTGGCACTGCAACACTTATCCACATTGTTTTAGATATTGAGAAAGTGCTTGCACTTCCACTGACGGGATATTGATGACCTTTCTTGGGCAAATTTACTGGTTATATACTGTAAAAGTAATATGGTGCTAATGTAATTTTTCTTTAATGAAATTTAGAATTGTTTCCCAACGTAATAACAATGCAAGCGCATTCATATCAGTACCATGTTGTGTTTTCTCTTTCCCGCTTCAAACACTTTAAAGCTGTAATCTATAAAATGCACAAAAAATGTAAATTAGGCAGGATTATTACCACGTCTCTGCAATGTCTATTTTCTTCACTCTCCAGTTTTCTTTTGATATGCCTGAGAACAACGCTGAATTCTTTGATTACAGTGTCAAAATACAGCTAGCAGCCATTTTCTTATAACAAAAGGAACAATGGTCAATGATGCCTGTGACAGCTATATTTTTTGCACAATGCAAGAGTAATTGACCCGCGGTGAATCCACCGTGATCGGTTCGACATACCCGTATTTCTCTACTCTACTGAGCATGTCACAAATGCACAATGTATTCTGTTTCTTCATTCTTCAGAAAGTGTAGAGAAACAAAATTGGTGTTATACAGTATCAGATGGTGACAATGTATCATAGTACAAGGGCCTTTGTGCCCCTCCCCTTCCTTTGTATAAATACACCCTGTATTGTGTTATGTACCACATGCCCTGAAGAAGAGAGCAGGAAAGCTCTTGAAACGCGTAGGCTTCAATAAACTTCCTAGAATCTACCTCGTGTGCGCGGTCTTCAGTTTGCCTAAAATTTTTAAATGTCAAAATTTCAAACATTAATGGGCAGAGAAAACTTGATGATGATGATTTTTTTTCCTTATTTTTTTTCTCATCCTTCTCCAGTTTTACTTTTTCACACTTCTGTGTTATGAGCTGTGACTCTTGTTTTCAAACTTTTTGATTATGTATGTTAAAACCGTTTTAATCAGACGACCACTAACAAATGGTGGATAGATTCTATATAAACATTGCGCTCTGGCTTTTCTCATTTTCAAGGCCATATCTACAGTAAATGAATGTGTCCCTTGTTGTTTAAAATTCCAAACATTTCTCCTGTTTCCAAACAAAGAGGCACCTGAGTCTTGACCTTGAATCCCCCCCTGCTAATCCAAGACAACTGTGACCTGAAGCCGGAAGATATTAATTGACTCAGTAATGAAAGTCTACCTTACTCTTATCTATCTCCGATCCCCTAATTCACTTACAGTGACCTGTGAACAGCTATAAGGGTAATGTAATTCTTTTCAGTAATGCAATCAGCTGCTTCAATTTAATTTAAGTCTCCCAATAATATAATTGTTTCACAAATTTCAGTTAGGATGAATGAACAAAATAAAGATTAAATCCTATAACTTAAAGCTGACACCAATACTAGTGAGGGCAGGAAGACCCCCTGAAAAGACAATTAAAGTCACAAAGCTTTCTGGCTATGTGCCAATAAAATCTGCCTTGTGTACTTGGAGCTGGAATATAAACCATAGAAAGTTGTCATTGAGCGAGAGCATTAGCTTTTGTATAATTTAATCCTGCAGTTTATTGGATGTGACATACTATACTAATTGGAACTTTGTCATTCAGATGCAAATATGAGATTGTTTATTATTAACTTTCTTTTAACTTATCCTTTCCCTAATATAAAATAAGGTCAACATATAATAATTCTGTGTGTAATCAATTCAGCTGATATCAAAGACAAACCAAAATGTATAAAAGGAATGAAAACACAGATAATCTGTACAAAGAAAATTAGTGGAGCATATTTAATAAACCTAAATGCTTTATCCTCCTTAAAGTGAACCGGACAAGTCCCCGATGCCACCAAAATCACCAGCACTGGTATATCCCTTTATAACAAGCTCTTTATTACCTTTGACAAATAAACAGATCTTTAGAAAAAGTATTTCTTCAGACCATTTATCATATGCTAATTAGGCCTTTGACTAGAGTACTCGTCCCACTCAGCATGTTGTAACACCCATGTGGGCATGACATGATTTGCAAAAACTTGTGCATGAGCTCGGCTTTCCTTCATACATGTCATTGCACCTCTAAAGATGGGTATACATTTCATGGCTTCTGAGGAGCACTGTGCATGTCTGGAAGCAAAGAAGAAGATTGATCTTTGGCTCCTCTGTTGACGTCAGGCTTTTTCTCTGCTTCTGGACATGCACAGTACAGAGTTATCACCACTTCTCTAAATCTCGCGCATGCGCATGTCTTTCTATCCCAAGATAATTGAGCATCTGAAGCTGGTGAACACTTCTTGTCTTCAGAAGCTCACTGTGCGTGGCCGAAAGCAAAGAAAAAGATTGATCTTTGGCTCCTCCGTTGTCGTCAGGCTTTTTCTCTGCTTCTGGACATGCACAGTACAGAGTTATCACCACTTCTCTGTAAATCTCGAGCATGCGCATGTCTTTCTATCCCAAGATAATTGAGCATCTGAAGCTGGTGAACACTTCTTGTCTTCAGAAGCTCACTGTGCGTGGCCGAAAGCAAAGAAAAAGATTGATCTTTGGCTCCTCCGTTGTCGTCAGGCTTTTTCTCTGCTTCTGGACATGCACAGTACAGAGTTATCACCATTTCTCTGTAAATCTCGAGCATGCGCATGTCTTTCTATCCCAAGATAATTGAGCCGTTGAAACTGCTGTACACTTCTTGGCTTCAGAGGTGCACTGTGCATGTCCGGAAGCCAAGAAGAAGATTGATCTTTGGCTCCTCCGTTGACGTCAGGCTTCTTTTCTTCTTCTGGACATGCACAGTGCAGAGTTATCATCACCTCTCTGTAAATCTCACGCATGCGCACTTCTTTCTTTCCCAAGATAATTGAGCCTCTGAAGCTGGGGAACACTTCTTGTCTTCAGAAGCTCACTGTGTGTAGCCGAAAGCAAAGAAAAAGATTGATCTTTGGCTCCTCTGTTGACGTCAGGCTTTTTCTCTGCTTCTGGACATGCACAGTACAGAGTTATCACCACTTCTCTGTAAATCTTGCGCATGCGCATGTCTTTCTATCCCAAGATAATTGAGCTGTTGAAGCCGCTGTACATTTCTTGGTTCAGAGGTGCACTGTGCATGTCCGGAAGCAAAGAAGAAGATTGATCTTTGGCTCCTCCGTTGACGTCAGGTTTCTTTTCTTCTTCTGGACATGCACAGTGCAGAGTCATCATCACCTCTCTGTAAATCTTGCGCATGCTCAAGTCTTTCTTTCCCAAGATAACTGAGCCTCTGAAGCCAGTATATGCTTCCTGGCTTCAGAGGCGCACTGTGCATGCCTGGCTCGTCCGTTGATGTCAGGCTTCTTCTCTTCCAGACATGCACAGTGCTACATTATCACTATCTCTCTGTATATCTCGTGCATGCTGGTGTAGTTCTTTCCCACAGGTAATTCAACCTCTGAAGCCAGTGTGTGCTTCCCAGTTTCAGACACTCAATTACCTGTAGAAAAGAAAGACTAGCACATGCATGAGATTTACAGAGAGCAGGCTCTTGCATCATCATGTTAACATGCCCGCAAATCTATGAGGGCCGACTAGACTAGCGAAACAATTGTCCCGTCATATAGTCAAAAAGTTAATTTGCATATGAAAACAGACTTTAGAAATCATTTTTTTTAAAGATCTGATAATGTGTCATCCAGGTTAAAGGGCTTGTTAGGCAGGGTGTTTATACAGGAAGATACAAATATTGGTGATCTGGGGATCATGGGGGACCTGTCAGGTTCCTTCTATGGCATTGTCTGATGAGTGAATTTATCCCAAAAAAGGCTCATATTGGATTAGAAAAATGTAAAGGAGCAACAATAGTCTCACCAACAACCTGCTTCACCTCTTCCAGAGTTGTCCAATGTCCAGTCATCCATTGCAATCTACTTCTTGCTGCAGTGATTATGTCATGTGACCACTGCAGCCAATCCCTGGCCAATCACTACAGTGGTCAGTGGTCACACATTCTTGTGTCAGGAGTGCTGCAGCAGGAAGTAGAGACCAGCAAAGGACCGGGAGCAGTGAGGGATTGATGCTTTATTCAACAAATGTTAAACTTTAAAATCATAGTCAACGGCTGCTTTACATTTTTTTTGCATCTTGGCCATTCAAATATACAAATCAGACTAGAAATACTTTCTTAAGAGGAGTCTGTTAGCGCAGCATTATTGTTCAAACCAAGCAGAGGAGCTCCATGCACCCTTGGTGTGCCCAATCATTTATATACACCTTCCCACCTCATTGTTTTCCATCTTTCTCTGCCTTTCTCTGGCCCCATGAATCCAGAGCTGTCAATCCAAGAGGGGGATAGAGATAGGGAGAAAATAAGCAGGTGGGAAGGGGCATTGACCTGTTTGGCCACACCAAGGGAACACCGAGCACCCGTGCTTGGTTTGAACGGTCATTCTGTGCTGACAGTTTCTCTTTAAAAGGGAAATCCAGTAAACCATTCTAAAATGTCAAGGCCAAATACAGATACAGCCAAAAAAAATAATGATCATGTTGCCAAGCATTGATGTCATGATGTACCACGTAAGACAAATATTATAAGGGACAGATTATAGCATTATTCTATTCCTGCTCTGCGGCTCTCATGGTCCGGAGACCTCCATATATCTTGATTATTGACCATGAAAGGACATAGAAGAAAGATTTTGTTTGGTTAAAGATTGATTTTGGTCTGAACATAGTGAACATCAATTTTGACTCCATTTTTCCCAAACAGAATTATGAGAACCTTCCATAACAGTCACTCTCTGTTTAGTTCTCTGAGTCATTAGTTTAAGTGCTCCAATACACATCAACGATGTGAAGAACAATTTAATTCAGCTGCGAAATGTCTAAAGTATAAATTTATTTTATTATTGACCTTGAGAAATACATCTGATTTCAGTAACCTGCATATTTTCATTGCCTACCTGTAATATCTAGCAGATCATTCCCATTTGATTTCTGGCCTTGGTTAATATTCTGGAAGTCTTGGTATTTCCCTAATGTTAGCGAGTTCTGAAACTTTATTATGCGTATCAGCGCTGCTCAGAAACTGGCTCATTAATCTATTTTATAGCTTCACTGGAAAACACATCTAATAAGTACATGTAATACAACGCCAAGCAGGACCATTATCGAAAAGAAAGAGCAGAAAAGAATTTATCTTTAATACCAACATAATAAAAGCTTCATTAGATTGCAATGCCCCATGATTACGGAAAAATGTCAAATATATTATACTTCTATTATGTTAAATTTTTCACTTTTATTTACTTCCTTTTGTATTGATAGCATAGACCAATGAATATTAAAAACAGCGCATGAAAAAAATAATCAGTAGTCCGACCCTTATTCCCTCTATTCATTGATCCTATTTGGTTTCATATTTCAATTAAAACAATTAAATCTTCCCTATAATAATATTAATAATGTTTATTTTTATATAGCACTAACATATTCCGCAGCGCTTTACAGTTTGCATGCAATATGTCCTCTACCCTCCTTCCTTTTCCTCCTCTTTATTGTCAGCTGGTTGGAGAAAATGCCTTCCCGCTGTATTAGGCCTTCGGTATTTGGTCAGTATTTCACATCAGTATTTGTAAGCCAAAACCAGGAGTGGGTGATAAATACAGAAATGGTGACGTGTTTCTATTATACTTTTCCCCTAATTGTTCCACTCCTGGTTTCGGCTTACAAATACTGACGTAAAATACTGAACGTGTGAACGTGGCCTTCAAGTAGCCTCACACTTCCTTTTGGCATCCGTCTGATGGCCCCATCGGGGCTTATATCCGAACCCCCCCTTAAATCGGGATTCTGGCGCATGCGACAACGGGGTGATAGACTATAATCTTGACGACAGAGTGAACATGTGACACCCAGACGCAATGCAATGCAAGTCTATGGATCCATTAAAAAAACATTGGAATGCACTCTGAGTATAGTCTGATTTCCCTGGATTGACATAATGGTAAAGATGGATACGTTTTTTGTTTCTTAAGTTTTTTTTCTACACCGCCGAGAAAAACTGATTCCCTCTGATCAAACTCTGATCAGCATAATCTGTCTGATTTTCTCGGATGGAGAGAAAAGTGTCTTTTTCACCTTCCCTAACAATCAGTGTGGTAACATATTTCTTAATTCAGACATTAATTTGTAGGTTTAGTCTTTCATTAGCAAATGTGTCAATGTGCGACCTGTAACTTGTCTACTTTGACAATTACATACTGTATTTATCTTATTTTTTGCATGGTATAATAACCAATGTAGGCATGACTTTATCCTAATCTATCTGTAATATTTTTTCTTTTCTCCTTTTCATGTCTGTTAGCAGCATTACTGTATCTACTGTTCATACATGATCTCTTATATTGATGTGGACATTTCATGTTGCGGGTAGCATGTTCCAGAGCAGGAGTAGATAGATAGCTTTGCAAAAAAAAATACGGAATAACTTCAATTTTATTCTGCTAAACCTTTGCTCTTTTATGTTTCGGAGAACTCATTTAAGAGAGTTTAAGCTTCCAAAATTAGCAAAATTTTGAGACTTCTGGCGTTGTCAATTTGTTGAGGAGGAGTTGGGGTGAGATGGGGGTGTGGTGACCGCTAATCATCAAATTTATGACATGTGTTCGCTTTGCCCCTGCACCCCACTCTTCTAGCGCTCCTGATCCAATCATTAACGTCTGACTCCAGCCCACCTTCTCAAGACTGGCATGAGCAATGCTGGACTTGATGAATCAATTGGGAAAAGTTATTTTTATTCTGAAAGACATATTATATAACAAGTTCATTCTGCATGTCTTGAAGGTCAGATGTATTCCGAATGTTATTTTAATCCCATTGTGCTTGACTTGTAAGTGCATGCACGATCATGCCATGAAGAGAATTGATCAAGTTCCCGTAGAGGATCTTAGCTTCGCTATGATTTGGAACTTTGATGAATTGACTAATAATTCCACTTTGAAACCTTATCAAAAACATTGAAAATACATCAATCGGTATATGCTGGATACATTTTTTTAGGTGATTTTTTTTTCACTGCGAAGAATGATTTAAGACAGAATTAATATTATTTAAGAGTCAGAATATGTTTACATTTAAACTAAGAGATCTGTATAATCTTTTGATTCTCCAATTTTGTTTATAGAGTACCTTAGTGTTCACTTGATCATACAGCATTTTGCCAGGACAGCATGCTTCTATGGTGGGACGCCACTGAAACTAGTAGGGTTCTTCTGCAGCCCCACAGCAGGAGACATCTCTTGCACTTGCGGACTGGTTTCTGCTAGCTCATTCCCTTGCTCGCTTACAGTGTGTAGTGACAGTGCACTCTCTTGCCGACTCGTCACTTATGATCAGAGACAGATGGAGAGCACATTGTCACTGTACCAATTGCACAGTGACAAATTCCCTCTGAGCATATGATGGAATTGACAACCAACAAGTTGGCAACAAAGCGCACAATCTGGGTACATTTAAAGGAGAGAAAGCAGCAAGCAGGGAATATCCCTGCCCCAAATAGTGATGTATTTTTTAACAATGGGACTGGTCTCTGCTCACAGCATTCTTTCCTTACAATGCACACTGACAGTGCACTCCATTTCCTGCTCATCACTTCTAATTAGAGTCGGCAAATGTGCACATAGAAGGATAGTGCACAGTAAGAAGGGATCTCATACTGAGAATACTTCGGGATTGATAACCGACTCATGCTCAGTAGAACAGGTACTAGCACAGCCCCTGAAATGGATGTCACTGGTGTCACTTAATATCAGGGTGGGGACAGAAACTGTGACCGCAGCCTCTGCCGCCTGTTGATGGCTCGTTTGGGTATCCCAGCATGAACTGGGATTCTCAAACGAAGCATTGACAAAGAGGAAGTAGTAAAATAAATATAATTAAAGCAGTCAGAGAGAATAGAGAGGGAACATTACAGATTTTTTTAAAATTCAAGTACATTAGAAAAGAAATTAGATTATTAAATGAACAGACATTTAGGATTAAATTAAATTTTAGTTTCAGACCACCCCTTTAAAGGTGTATATCCTAATGCTCAAACCTTCATAAACAATTAAGATAACATGAATTGTGCTGTTTTCCATTTTCACATTAGCTGTAATTCCCTACAATTTTTAAGGGGTTGTCTCAAGTTCTTAAATGGATAAAGTTGCAAAGTCCGTGTAAAAACAAGAAACTTTGCAATCTGCCTCCAATGTAAAATCCCTTCCACTAAGTGGAATTTTTAAATGTTATAGTGTACAACTCTTTGCCAAGGTTATCATATACCCTGTCTCAAAAGTGGCCATTCACCTAGGTAAGGAGTGGACGCCGCTTGCAGACTTTATACTTTAGATCCTGCCTCCAGAGTACTGAAGTTGGCTGGATCTCTGGATTTAGCCACCTTCAGTTCCCCTGCCCTTCTCTGATCATGCACAGGCAAAGTTGCCTCCGTTGGGAGTGCCCAATTCAGGACGGCAGTGGGACCATGTTGCTGCCCCAAACCATGCATCTTCTGGAGAGCACCGCCTCCCGCAACCAGGAAGTCAGACAACGCACTGGCGGGTGGCTTTCCATACCCAAGTGTGACAGCTTCATATATTTCTATGCAGCTGTCACGCTTGGGTCAGGACAGCTGCGGCCAGCCTGCATTCCGATTTATACGGCCGCCTGACTATGTCCTAAGGCTTATACTACATAGTAGGAGAATGTGCATGTGTTTACTATTTAGAGACCCAGTTCCATCACATCCACTGTAACGTGATAGTAGCACATTCACTCAGGTGACATGTTGTAAAGTGCACTTGAGTCTGTAATTCCATATTGCTGCATTTATCTTGCAATTACGTATCTGTCACATTTTCTTGTTGGCAGCTAATTTTCCCATAGAAGAAATAAAGGACAGTTGAGTATATATTTTGCTCGGAGAAGTGTATATATATCTCCTGTGCGCACTTTCATTACCGATGGTAGAACTACGCAGTTCTGCTCCAGAGTGGGGAATTGAGCCATGACTGAGACAGGCACAGGGATGTACATTTTCCCTTCTGCCAGAAATGTTGAAGCATCTGTCAGTGCCTAGAATTCTGTAAGGTTCTCCACAATGAGAGCTATTGAGGCACATCATCTAAGTAATGGAAAAAAAACACTTCTCATTTAAGTTGCTGGAAAATTTCTAGCACCATAACAGTGATGCGTTCTGTCTCACACAATTTAGCCAAGGTAATATTGAAATATGTAAATGCAAAGCAGTGCATAATAGTCTTGCCATTTGTTGAAGGCCTAATAGACACAGGGGACATGCTATCAATAATTCATCGGGTAGATTTAATGATGATTCATGTAGGAAAAAACAGGTTTTAAAGAAGTCAAGATGTACACATATGAAGACCCGTAAAGCTTCCAGGGCTGCACTTGCCACAATTATGTATATATGCTGTACATAAGTGCAGACGTTTCATCGCTCCACACTTCTACTGGTCAGCTATAGGTCCATGACACAAGTCCACTAATACAATCAATAGCTCAAATCATATAACGATCCCTGTCTAATTGATTGTTCTGGCAATAACTGAGCATTTGTAAATATCTAACCATTAAAGACCGTTTTTTCTTTTTCACTGACAAGCGGTTGGCCCACATACTGCCCTAATACGTTGTATCTGAGCTTTCAAATATTTCTGCACAGCCTCCAGCATGCTTCATGGGGAGCCATATTATGGAGATAGTCTCACCTGCAAGTAATATTATTTCTTATAAAATACTACATAGAGTATTTATTGAATAAAGTTCAGCGAATTTTTCTAAATACAATCGGCAGCGATTATTGTTTTTGCAATATTCACCAAACGCAGCCGAACGTCATTGGAGTCAATGGGAGTAGAAATGAACAAATGTGTTCGGAACCGATCATTAAACATAAATTCGGCATGAATAGGGTACTAATATGGAACGAATATGGAAAATTCAGATTCGGCGACCGATTCCGAACATATTTGCTCAACTCTAATGTTGAATAGAAATGTGCAAAAAAAAATTACATTCTGACTGCCCATAGCAGCCAATAGGGGGAGTTTAAAGGGATTATTCATGTTTCAAAGTAGCTCTCATAGCAGCAGGCAATGTGGTAAGATATAATATTACAGAAGCATTCACATCTAATTTGTTTACATTTGTTTTTAAATTAAATATGCGTATATATGCATGTAATGTAGTGAGAGTATATTACTATACTTACCTACCGCTGCTCTCACCGGTGTCAAGGGCCGTTCTGCTCTTCTTCTAAGTGATGTCACTGCTCTGCAGACCCCCTGGGTCACACTGTGCTCTACATGCCCCACAATTGACTTTTACAATGTAAGCCTATTGACAGTCAGAAAGAGGATCTCTAGATTAATGATTAGTGTTGAGCGATACCTTCCGATATTTGAAAGTATCAGTATCGGATTGGATCGGCCAATATCCAAAAAATATCGGATATCACCGGTACCGATACCCGATACCAATACAAGTCAATGGGACACAAATATCGGAACGTAATAGGGAGCGATCCTGTATGGTTCCCAGGGTGTGAAGGAGAGGAAACTCTCCTTCAGGCCCTGGGATCCATATTCATGTAAAAAATAAAGAATAAAAATATAAAATGTGGATATACTCACCCTCAGAAGGCCCCTGGCTGTCACTGCTGCAAGCGTCTGCCTCCGTTCCTAAGAATGCAGAGTGAAGGACCTTCGATGATGTCGCGGTCACGTGAGCGGTCACATGAGTGGTCACGCGACCAATCACAAGACCGCGACATCATCGCAGGTCCTACACTCACTGCATTCTTAGGAGCGGAGGCTGCCGGTTGCACCGCTGAGAGCCAGGGGCCGTCGGTGGGTGAGTATATCCATATTTTTTATTTTTATTCTTTATTTTTTACATGAATATGGATCCCGATTTCCGATAACGCAAAAATATCGGAACTCGGTATCGGAATTCTGATACAGCAAATATCGGCCGATACACGATATTTGCAGTATCGGAATGCTCAACACTATTAATGATGTAAAAGAGACTTCCAGCTCATGCATAGAGCATAGAGTGAGCCGGCATGGTGGTGAAGTCACTGAGAAGATGTCACGAGCAGGTCACATCCCCTGGAAGATCTAGGGTTAGAAAACCACTATGTATTGTGAATCGCAGATCTTCCATTTAGCTGGTGTGTTTGTGGATTCCATTTCCTTTGGCGCTGAAGAGTTTAACAACCCTTTCTATGGTGGTTAGAAACTTGCAGCTCCATCTCACAGCTGTTCCTGACCTGGTCATTTCTAGAGATGAGCGAACCTTTCAAGGTTCGGTTTGGTTCAGATTTGGCGAAAGGACCTATGTTTGCCGAACAGTTCATCAAACGTATCCGAACCTCATTGAATTCAATGTCAAGCGCATAGACAACACCTTCAGGGAGGCAAAAAGCTGCCCAAAAAGCTCAAATTAAGGGCAGACACCATGAAAAGCGGTATCAATTGATCCACAGTAGAAATATTTTAATGGCACAGCAGTCAGGCATAGGCCATGAATGAGACAGGGCTTGGAATTGAGGGTTTAATAAGGACTTGGTGGTTAAGGGAGCAGTGTAAGCCTTCTTAGCTGGGAGACCTGATACCTCATGCAACAACTTCAATTTTTTTTTATTCCAGCCACACCCAGATGGCACAAACATCAGTTTCATACAGAACTAATGGTAGAAAAATGTAAGAAAAGTAACACAGGTAGTTGACTGAAAGTGAGTGCATGCATGAGTTTTCACGTACATTACCAACCTCTTTAGCTTGATTGATAGCTCACGTTCTGATTTCCTTGCTTTGCACCTGACATCACGCAGATATTGAGCTATCAATCAAACTAAAGAGGCTGGGGCTCTACAAGAAAACAGTTGAAGGAGATAGAGGCTGGGAAGTGCTTTTCCACAGGCAGAGCACTTAACATCTCATTTGAATGTAAATGGAAACACAAATTAGTCTAGAGTGCAGAAAAAAAACATTTAAAGGTGTTGATAGCTTTAGATTTCAAAAACAGCCAATGCTTACCGAACAATCTATTACAGATCATTCAGTCCACATCTGCACTGCGGTCAACCTATCTAATCAGGCTATTAACTTCGCCTTTTGGCGCATTTTTAACGCCAAGCAATGTGTGGTTTAAATGCATGCTTCCATTATCAGAGGATTCCCTATATTCCTCTTACATTACACTACTGGACCCTTAGCTTTAAAATCTTTCTGCAGTATTGTCATTTTATAATATAACGCAGTGAGCAAGCAATTCTACCCAGAGGAAGCCTTGATTTTACCAATGTTTTCACAACCTTTATCTTAAACACTTTACATAATGGAGCACTTGCACCTTTTGTTTGACATCACTGGGTGAATATATAACAGAAAAATTTGCCTGTAAGAACTAAATTGAATTTCGGAGAAATTGAGAGCAATAGCAACCGTGCAGACAATCGCTGCACATAATTATCGAGCACCGTCAGGATTCATTGCTTGCCTGAGTTACACTAAAAGACTAAAGTTGAGCAAAAACTTAGATTGAACGTCAGGAAATTTGAAGTACTGTGTCAGAAAAATGGGGTGCAAAACATTAGAAACAAATATGCAGAAACCAATCAAAATATCTTAACTCTAGATGACTTTAACAATGGGTTTTGTAAAGGGTATTAGAACCCTAGAAAGACCCCGGGCTTCTTTATTTACTTTATTCAAGTGTCCACTATTGGGTTCCACTTAATTTTTTTTATTTTCAGCATGTAAAAAAATGATACTCTAATTGTTTTTTTTAAATATCGTTCTATAGTTTGAGCTCCATTTCTCTAACACAGATCTTTACAGTTCCTGCATGATCAAATTCTGCCTTTTTGCGGACAACATTAAGGGAAATTCCTGGGAAATTTTCCATAATATTTATACCTTAAGAGGGTATTCTAAAATTTGGAATTGATCCCCAATTCAAGGGATAGAGGATAAATTCTCGATCTATGGGGGTCTGTCCATTGAGACCTCCATAATTGTAAACACAAAGGTGGTCTATTATGCATACTACAGTTCCATTCATTCTCCTAGGAGTGCTATCTCCAGTCCTGTTAACAATTATTGTAGTGGGGTATGCATGTTCGATATCTGCTCTATTGTCTATTTGAAGCTCCGGTTCTCAGGATCAGTTGGGGTACCAGTGGTTAGAACCTCAGTAATTGGGAAGTTATCCACTACCCAACTGATGGCCCATTATGGCTACGGTGGCCGCCATCCTGCTGAATCCGCTCGGTACTAATTACATTTAATTTTTGTCGAATGCAGATTTTTCTAAAATCCGAGTAGAATTCAATTCCAGTAGAATATATGCTCTCTTCTCTAGTATGTAGCAAAACATGACATGATATGGATTAATTCTTTGTTATTAGAAAGATATCATATTGTCATGTCGGACGCTGTTCACACTAGGGCGTCCGACAGACAGCGGTAATTCCACATACGTCCACTACACGCTCAGTGGCGTCGGCTAGACTTTATCCAGCTTGCTCGGGGTTAATCTAGCTGGTAATTTGGTTGGAGGCTGGGTCACGCCCACGGCCTTTAAATAGTCGTGCTGGACTTTGGGCGTCGCCGATTATAGCTTTTTGCTTTGTGCCTAGTGATTCCGGTCTGGAGTGGTGGTCTTGTTGGAGGAATATCGTATCTGGTGATGTATTATCCTTTGTCATATTCCTCCTTCCTATATTTGTATTTGTTTTGCCCTGTGCACATTATAGTGTATTCCTGTATATCTGCGGCGTGGTGCGTTTTTCAGTTTTCCCTGTCTGTGCTTTCTGTGGGGATTGGTGTTTTGTCTCTTCACTGGGTGGCGTGTGGTGGTTTCAGCTTAGGGCTGAAACAGGAGACAGGGTCAGGCCTGGCGGCCCAGACATGCACACCTTTAGTGTAACTTCTGGGAAAGGGACAGACAGGGTTTCCCTAGCCTAAGGGAAATCACAGGGGCCCAGGTAACCAGCCTTAGTCTATCCAGTACTCCCATGATATTATAATTGTCCCAAAAAGAAAAAAAAAAAAAAAAAAAGGGTTTTTTTATGTCATGGATTCCATGACTTCTATAACCCGCCAGTTGGAGGCGCTGTCCTTACAGGTCACTGAATTGAAGGGGGCAGTTCAGCAACAGGGTCTTGTGGTGTCTAATGTGCAAGTGGAAACTGCAGGTAGAGTTGCAGAGCCAAAAATACTTTTACCTGAGAGATTTGCTGGGGAACGCAGTAAATTTGTTGTTTTTCATTAAGCTTGCAAATTATATTTTCGTATGCGCCCGCTTTCCTCAGGTAATGAGGCTCAGCGTGTGGGCCTGGTTTTGTCATTACTGAACGGAGATCCCCAAGCATGGGCGTTTTCATTACCTTCTGATTCAGCTGCATTTAACTCAGTGGAGAGTTTTTTTTCTGCTCTTGGACTCATATATGATGATCCTGACAGATTGGCTCTAGCAGAATCTAAAATACGTGCTCTCCGCCAGGGGGAGCGAATGGCGGAGGATTACTGTTCTGAATTTCTCCGTTGGGTGGTGACCCGGCGCTGTGGAGTCAGTTTGTATATGGGGTTTCGAGAAGGGTTAAACAAGTCCTTCTGATGTATGAGACTCCTGCTTCTATGGAGTCTGCCATGAGTCTTGTTGTCCGCATTGATCGCCGTTTGCGTCAGGGGGCGCTAGAGATGCCGCCTATGGGGGAGGTCGTAGGTGCACGTGAGGTTGCTGCAGGTGAGCCCACGGAGCCTATGCAAATCGCAGGGGTGTCACGTCAGCAAGCCCCCTCGCTCAGGAAGCAGGGAGCCTGTTTTTGCTGTGGTAAAAAGGGGCATTATGTAAATGCTTGTCCTCTGTTTTCTAAGAAAAGCGCAACGGCGGAAAACTACTAAGCTCAGAGGGTGTGGAGGAGACCAATCTGAGCTTATGCATATCCTCCATGGTGGTCTCTCAATGTATGCTCCCTGCCAGAGTTATGGTCGCTGGCAGAGAGCTGCCAATCACTGTTTTTGTGGATAGTGGTTCGGCCACTAATCTCATTGATGAGGAATTTGCGCGCATGGCCGGGTTCACGGTCGAAAAATTGCCTCATCCTATCCGGGTGGTCACCATCAATGCTACCCCTCTCCCACAGGGGGAGATTACTGAGTTTGTGGCTGAGATGAAACTCCACATTGGGGTCCTACATTCTGAGCAGGTTACATGTAGGGTGCTCAGTAATCTTCCTGCACAAATGGTTCTGGGTTTTCCATGGTTATCTATGCACAACCCGGTTATTGACTGGAAAACTCAGGACATAATTCAGTGGAGCGGATTTTGCCAGGAGAATTGCCTGGCCACATGTGTGTCCGCTGTGACTCCAAGCATTCCTGAGTCACTGCTGGATTTTGCCGATGTGTTCTCAGAGAAGGGTTGCTCAGAATTGCCACCACATCGTCCCTATGACTGTAGTATTAGGTTTAAACCAGGGGCCAAATTGCCAAAGCTAGGATGTTCAACATCTCTGGTCCTGAGAGGCAAGCGTTAAAAGACTACATTGCTGAGAGTCTGAGCAAAGGGCACATCAGGCCATCATCCTCGCCAGTGGCAGCGAGGTTCTTCTTCATTAAAAAGAAAGATGGCGGACTACGCCCGTGTCTGGATTTCAGGGAGTTAAACCAGATTACGGTTCGTGATCCATACCCTATGCCACTGATACCTGATTTGTTCAACCAGGTGGCTGGTGCTAAGTGGTTTTCCAAGCTTGACCTCAGGGGGGCTTACAACCTCATAAGAGTCCATCAAGGTGATGAGTGGAAGACGGCTTTTAATACTCCTGAGGGTCATTTTGAAAATTTGGTGATGCCATTTGGGTTGACAAACGCGCCTGCAGTTTTTCAACATTTCATAAATGATGTATTCCCGCATGTTCTGGGGAAATTCGTTATTGTGTACCTAGATGACATTCTCATTTATTCATGCAACCGTGATATTCATTTAGAGCATGTGAGGCAGGTGTTACAGCTACTCAGGGAAAATAAGCTCTATGCTAAACTTGAGAAATGTGTATTTTCGGTTCAGGAGTTGCCTTTCTTGGGTTATATTGTGTCTGCTTCAGGGTTTAAAATGGATGCCGCTAAGGTGCAAGCGGTGCTGCATTGGGAACGGCCTGATAACCTAAAAGCACTCCAGCGGTTCCTTGGGTTTTCCAACTATTATAGAAAGTTTATCAAGGATTTTTCTACCATTGCTAAACCGCTTACTGACATGACGAAAAAGGGTACCAATTTCTCTGCCTGGCCTCAGGCTGCTGTGCGCGCATTTGAATTTCTGAAGAACAGTTTTGCTTCGGCCCCCATTCTAGTGCAACCGGACGTATCAAAACCATTTACCGTAGAAGTTGATGCGTCTGAGGTTGGAGTGGGGGCGGTGCTGTCACAAGGCTCATCCTTGGGCGAGTTGAGTCCTTGCGCCTTCTTTTCCAAGAAGCTGTCGTCTGCCGAACGTAATTACGATATCGGCAACAGGGAGTTGTTGGCTATCAAGTTGGCTTTTGAGGAATGGCGACACTTTTTGGAGGGGTCGGTCCATCAGGTTACAGTTATCACCGACCATAAAAATCTGTTGTACTTGGAGTCAGCCAAGTGTCTGTCCCCCAGGCAGGCTCGCTGGGCATTGTTTTTCACGCGGTTCAACTTTTTTGTTACGTACCGACCTGGGTCTAAGAACACTAAGGCGGATGCTTTGTCCAGTTGTTTTCCGGGGGGAGAACCTCGGGAAGATCCGGTACCCATCCTCCCAAAGGGTGTAGTGGTCTCGGCTCTCATGACCGAAGTTGAGGCTGAGATTGCCGAGGCTCAGGAGGAGGTACCACCAGAGCTTCCCTTTAATAAATCATTTGTACCACTCCATCTTCACCTAAAGGTGTTGGGTGAGCATCATGATGCTGTCCTGGCTGGCCATCCAGGGGTTAGGGGTACCCTACATACTCTCGGGGTACCCAGTAGGCCATGGACGGAGATTTCCATGGATTTTATCACAGATTTGCCCTCCTCTGCTGGGAACACGGTCATTCTGGTGGTTGTTGATCGGTTCTCAAAGATGTCGCATTTTGTGTCTTTGCCTTCGTTGACTAACGCTAAGACTCTGGCTCAGGTATTTGTGCAGGAGGTGGTCAGACTTCACGGGGCCCCGTCTGACATTGTGTCTGATAGGGGTACTCAGATATTGGCAAAATTTTGGAAAGCCTTTTGCTCACGGCTGGGGATCAAGTTGTCGCATTCTTCTGTGTTTCATCCTCAGTCAAATGGTCAGACCGAGCGTATGAACCAGAATTTGGAGCAGTACTTGCGCTGTTTTGTTTCTGACAATCAGGAGGAGTGGTCAACGTTCCTTCCTTTGGCTGAGTTTGCTATAAATAATCACCGTCAGGAATCGTCTGGGGAGTCCCCGTTCTTTTGTGTTTATGGGCTCCATCCTCAGTTTTGTACTCTACGTCAGGGGGGTTCTTCTGGTGTCCCGGAGGAGGACCACTTAGGAGCACAACTGGCATCCGTGTGGAGGAGAGTGAAACAGCGCTTGCTAAGCGTAGGTGCAAGGTACAAACGAGTGGCTGACAGTAAACATGTGACAGGTCCGGACCTGAGTGTGGGTGACTGGGTGTGGTTGTCCACAAAAACATAAAACTCAAGATTCCATCCTTAAAATTGGGTCCAAGGTTTATTGGTCCATTTAGGGTTGCCGCCATCATTAACCTGGTAGCCTACCGTTTGGCGCTCCCTACGGTATATAAAATACACAACGTGTTCCACAGATCTTTATTAAAAAAGGTGGTGGGTTCTGTGGACACGTCGCCTATGCCACCTCCAGTCTTGGTGGATGGCAATTTGGAGTTTGAAGTCTCCAAGGTGGTTGACTCAGGTGTGCCGCACTTTACAGTACCTGGTTCATTGGCGTGGTTATGGGCCGGAAGAGAGGTCCTGGGTACCAGCCTCAGACATACATGCGGACCGGCTGGTCAGTAAGTTTCACCGCCGCCATCCGGACAAGCCGGGTCCTATAAGTCGTGAGGGCCCTGGGGTCCCTCGTAGAAGGCGGCGTACTGTCATGTTGAATGCTGTTCACACTAGGGCGTCCGACAGACAGCGGTAATTTCACATACGTCCACTACACGCTCAGTGGCGTCGGCTAGACTTTATCCAGCTTGCTCGGGGTTAATCTAGCTGGTAATTTGGTTGGAGGCTGGGTCACGCCCACGGCCTTTAAATAGTCGTGCTGGACTTTGGGCATCGCCGATTATTGCTTGTGCTTTGTGCCTAGTGATTCCGGTCTGGAGTGGTGGTCTTGTTGGAGGAATATCGTATCTGGTGGTGTATTATCCTTTGTCATATTCCTCCTTCCTATATTTGTATTTGTTTTGCCCTGTGCACATTATAGTGTATTCCTGTGTGTCTGCGGCGTGGTGCGTTTTTCAGTTTTCCCTGTCTGTGCTTTCTGTGGGGATTGGTGTTTGGTCTCTTCACTGGGTGGCGTGTGGTGGTTTCAGCTTAGGGCTGAAACAGGAGACAGGGTCAGGCCTGGCGGCTCAGACATGCACACCTTTAGTGTAACTTCTGGGAAAGGGACAGACAGGGTTTCCCTAGCCTAAGGGAAATCGCAGGGGCCCGGGTAACCAGCCTTAGTCTACCCAGTACTCCCATGACAGATATCTCACAGAAGCGATACCTGCAGTTGCAGAAGTGCCAATATGGCGAACGGTGGTGCATTATGTATTAAAGAGGTTGTCCAGGAGTATTTTTAAAAACAAATTTTTACTATGGGCTTAAAAACTAACAGGCAGGTAGTTTCTAACTGAGTCAACCACCTGCCTGTTCTATCTGGCACCTGTTCGATCACCGACTCTTGCCAGCGATTCAGCTGCCCCACATCAACGGAGCAGCTCTTCTTCTTCTGGGCTGTTCTGTCAATCGGCTGTGAATGCCGTCATCATGTTGCCTGCAGGGTGACAGCAGACTACCCATTGCTTATAAGCATGAGGTTGGCAGTTACGCCCGGTCAACAGGACAGAGCTCAAGAGAAGCCTTGATGTCAGTGGAAGATGCAGAATCGCTGGCAGGAGTGGTGCTAGGATCAACGGGCAGGAAGTAAGCAACTGCCTGTCTATTAGTTCTTAAGCGCATAGTAAACAAAAAATGGAATAGATTACCCCTTTAAAGCCAACATTATTTGTGTAGCGGTGCCATTCTCATTCACTAGTGGCACACTATACAAATAGCGATGGCGCTCTATGATATAGTGTAGCCATGCTGACTGCCACCACATGTGTAGCTCTATATTGGCGTCCTGTAGTAGTCCATTTACAACTGCACAGGTCTTTGCATGCGCTATTGCTGTATGCATGAGACCTAACTCATGGTTTACCTGATCACTTCTCTCTGGAAGACGAGGCACACAGCAGCGCAATTGACTGCAGCGAGGCCATTATTTATTTAGATATATTGTATCCCGGCCATTAGTGGGGAAAGTGATGCACGACTAAAAGCTGCTGCTAAATTGGCTAATATAAAAGACAGAGCAGCGGCTCATTTAATATATGTTGAAATACAAAACGCTGGTTAGGGAAATTTACGAATTCTGCGGCACAAAATATCAGTTATACATTTCATATCTCATTTGAAAATACTCGTTAAATGTACAATTTTTTTATAACATTAAATACAAGAGAAATAATTCTGCAATTGGGAACATAAGGCATAAATCAATATGGCTTTAACACTGCATAAACAATAAAAAAACGTCCTGAATAATGGCGAAAAGTGGACTCGGAGAGGTAATACTGACCATACATTAAGAAATGGAAGGAAATAGGAAAATATAGAGATGACGGAAGGGAAAAAAGTACATGTCTATGTCACTGGCACGGCAATGTTAGCGTAAGCCAGCAAATTAACATGTTTGCCAAGTTACAAGTAACACTGAAAGGAACGCGAAGAGCAAAATACTAAAGCGAGGGAATGAAGATGAGGCAGTGGCATGCTGCACAATACCATGGCCCGTCTCTGTGCTATTCCTATGGCATACGGGGGCATTATTGTCTATGAACTGTGTACATATGATGGTTGTAAGCATGTACTTTAATTTGCCAATTTATATTGGCATGCATAATAATATATCAATAATAGAAGGGTTGGATAACACCATGCTTCCTTCTGGTTGGTTTGCATACATACTGTACATGTCATGCATCTGGATTTCCGTTCCATAGAAATGGTGAGCGATGCCAAGATTTTTTTTTTTCTTTTTCCAAGATTAATGACTTGTCAAGAGAATGCATAGTATTAAAATTTCACTAAGTTTCCCCTAGCTACCAAACATATCCCGGTGCAGAAAATAAAAAATGTGTTATGAAAGTAATGGAAGAAGTAGCTTTCTGCACATTCCCACTTTCCAATGCGAGAGTGGAAAAGTGAGCGAGTAACAAGATTCATTCTCACTTTACATTAGCAGCAATGGTATATATTGTATATTGTATGATGCTAACAACCATCGTAGTTACTTTATTTAAAGGGGTGGGTCTAAGAAATAGAATTTGTTTGTGGCTCAATACTTATTAAAGGGAATCTGACACCAGGTTTTTGCTACCTCATCTGAGCACAGCATACTGTAGTGAAAGAGAACCTGATTCCAGCGATGCATAACTTAGCTTAATGGGAGCCGCAGTTGTGATACAATCACAGTTTTTTCTGCTGTAGATGTAGCAGCATTCAGAAAGATGACCCTGCCGATACCACTGATTATCAGCTTTCTCACATTGCATATTGACAGAGAGTTGCTAATCAGAGTTGAGGGCATGGTTGGACTAGGAGGCACTGGGCAGCTAGTCCAGCAGTGGATAATCTCCTTGTATTGAAAAGACAGCACACAGCCTAATAAGTGACACATCCCTGGAATCAGTGTCTGAACCCCTACCACATGCTGTTCAGCTGTCCCTTTAATACACTTTCTTTCTGAACACCGCTCCTTTGTGCTGATTCCAGATTACTGTATCACAGTACCATCATCACGATTTCCTGGTGTGTTCCCACATCGTTCAGCCTGAGGTGTATGCTGGCCAGCTGGATCATTTCAATAGCTAAGTCAACCCTTTCTTTGCTATGGATGATTTATAGACTGAGAAGGGGGCTGGCTTAGCTAATGAACCGAACCAGTCAGCCACTGCTTTCATACATGTAGCTGAAATGTAGAGGAAGTATGAAGGTGTTTTCTGTGCTGGAACAAAGTCACAAGTGAAGGTCCAAGGACCTAAGATATGATCTGGAGTAAGGATATTAGAGAATAATTCAGAATTAAAATATATGTTGGCAAGCAAGTGGAGACAAACAACAAATCACTTTTTACTTCTTTAAATAACCTCTTTAGTGAATAGCAATTCTAAATATTCTTAAGAATGCCCAAGAACATTTTTGAATTCACGGACTGGACGCAGGTCTTCAGACAGGAGCAGGGCAGCCTCATAGAGATATAACAGCTGTTATGCTCCAGTCCGGGCATTGATGTCCATGATTAGTCTGTGATACATGGACTTCTGTATGAGCTCTAAGTCAACTGCACCTGACACACCGCCTTGTGAGATGCAGGGCCTAGTATCTCGGAGGATGGTTCAGTCACGGTGACTCCGATGGCTCTAACAATCCCTAGGTTCAGTGGCAATTATAAAGGGGGAGACGACGGATATTTGAGACGGAGAGTTATGTTGATGCCCGCAAGTTATGAGGCCGCGGATGAAAGGAGCATACACTGGGGGTCCCGTGCAAACTTGAAAGATGAACTTTTATGAAGACTGGTAACAATTCTTATATTTTTTTCAATATAACAGTCATGGGTAGCCGATAAAATTTTTCTTACACATTGCGACGGTCAAAGCCTTTTCTCAGTCCTGGTCTTGGGAGGATGGCGGTAACTTTCCATTTGACTAACTATGCTGTGCGAAGGGGGAGGATCAGGCAACCTTAATCTGATCGGAGTATCCGGGGAATCTGTATGCAGTTCTGCAGTTCCTTCTCTTGTCTCAGCACTCTGTTGCTGTAAAAGCGGGGCACTCAGAATAGGGTGCTATTTGTACTCCCCGCTTGTCCCAATCCAGGAGCTCCAATTTTCTACCTCCTCTCCTCACCAAAACCTTTTTCGTCCCCCACGCACCACCTCCACCTGCCACATATCTTCAAATCAGAAAAACAAGTTGCAATGCCAAACTAAGGCAGAAGAGGGCAGCATAGTACTACAAGTTGTAATACCAAAACAAGGCAGGAGAGGGCAGCATGGTATTAAATAATTTACCAATTCCCAAGGCAGGACGGGGAGCCAGTGTCTCAAGCGTAATCATGTAAGGAATAGAGAACACACTTAACATGTGACATATGACATACATTAGTAATGGTTTTTCAGGTCACTTCACACCCAACCCCCACCACTGATTGCCAGCTCTCTGTCCATGCACACCGTGCACAGAAAACTGTCAATCAGTGGTATGGGGGCGGGGTTATACAAGGCTCAGCATTCAGAGCTCTGCTAGATCTGCAGCAGAGAATACTGATTTTATAACAACCGCTGCACCCAGTAAAGTAAGTGATACATTGCTGGAATCAGGGTTTCAGCCTCTACATCAGGGGTCTCAGATGTGCAGTCAGTGTACCGCATGTGGACCTTGAGGCTGTGTTGTACAGCCCCCATGCACCTGAGCTCCAGGGAAGATTGCGTTCAGAGAGTCATGGAACCACCTATGCCAGTGCTTGCTTTCAGATGAATGTGTGTCAGAGGACACAAATTAAATTGAATTGCATAGTGGCGCAGAGCCAAGGTCTGTGCACCGCAATACCTATACCAGCCAATCAGACGCTAGCAGCTGACCCTGTTGTGCGCATTGTAGCACTGCATTAAGTCACTGCCACGCGCCACCTGCCAGGTGGGGAGGTGGAAGAGGACAGCATTTGCCAAGGTAGTAAGGTCAGGTGAGAAGAATTTTTTTATTTTTTTAATGTGTATGTGAAAAACGGCAAAAATGGGGGGACGTTATTACAAGAAGATGACCAAGATGGGGACATTACTACAAGAAGGGGAGTAAGATGGGAGACATTACTATAAGATATGGACCAGTATGGGGGACATTACTACAAGATTGGACAAGGATGGAGGAACATTATAACAAGATGGGACCAGGATGGTGACATTACTACAAGAAGCGGACAGTACTACAAGAAGGGGACCAGTATGGGGGACATTATATAAGATGGGACAAGGATAAAGACATTACTATAGGATGAAACCAGGATGGGGACATTGCTACAAGAAGTGGACCAGTATGGAGGACATTACTGTAAGATGGAACCAGGATGGGGGAACATTACTACAAGATGGGACCAGGATGGGAACTTTACTACAAGAAGGGGACATTACTACAAGAAGTGGACCAGTATGGAGGACATTATTATAAGATGGAACCAGGATGGGGGAACATTACTACAAAATGGGACCAGGATGGTGACATTATTACAAGAAGCGGACATTACTACAAGAAGGGGACCAGTATCGGGGACATTATACAAGATGGGACCAGGATGAAGGCATTAATATAGGAAGAAACCAGGATGGGGACATTGCTACAAGATGGGGCCAGGATGGGGACATTGCTACAAGATGGGACGAGGATGGGGACATTACTACAAGAAGGAGACTTACTACACGAATAGGACATTACTATAATATGGGGACCAGTAAGGGGGACATTACTACAGGATGGGACAAGATTGAGGACATTACTGAAAGATGGGGGTAGAATGGGGATATTACAACAAGATGGGGACTAGGATGGCGAACATTATTACAGAATGAGGGACGTTATTACGGGCTTTGGGCAGAATCATTATGAGGGACTATTTGTTAAACAATATTACAGTTTGGGGCCATTTATTTTGCCCCTATAAATGATGTTTTATGTAAAAAACGAAAACTTGCAACATTACACAATTGATAAAAAAATGATGACAAAGTCATATAGAATAAAAATATTATCAATGAAAACGTAATCTTGTCCTGCAATGAACATGGCCCTTAATATGCAAATTTTTACTCTGTGCGGCCCATTTACCCCGGTGACTTTGAGACCCCTGCCCTGAGTCATGCTGCTCTCATATTACACAGCAATAAACCTGCTGACAGATTCCCTTTAAACTAGAACCACTTTACAGTCACGGTAATTGTAAACTATTCCCAGATGCCATGTCTTACCGCTGTATAAGTTTGTATATAAAGTAGGTGCTTTTCAATATCCAATTTGTGAATATTACTTGGATTATTTTTTTTTCTTCCTGCGCACAATTTCAGTTCAAGACGTCTTACGCCAAAGTCTCTATTCAAGCTAGCATGATTAACAGAGACGGCTAATACAGATTATTGGAGTCTCAGGATGCTACCTATTATATTAGCAGGTTAAACTATGTGATGAAAGCTCTGTGTGTCATGTCTGGCAATGAAGGGATTAACATCTTTGCATGAAGAAAAATGATCCAAAAACGTGTCCTACTTCCCGCTAAATCTCAGCGCGGTGGCTGTCCATGGCTCCCAACCTCCTTCCTGCACTGCTCCTTCTTCTTCTTACACATCCTGAGTTTGTGTTTTTTCTGCAATCTGAATTATTAACTCTAAGCATTATATGAGCACAAAATATACTAAGCCACAGTAGCACTTTTAGGTGCACACACATTCTTATAAAATATGAAAAGATGCCATGGGGCGGCGAAATTCTAAAAAGGGGACATGATGCAGCACCAGAAATAAACTCCATAGGACATAATACTAAAGCATGAGGCTGCTCTTAGAACGCAGGGCTCTTTGAACACATTATTAGTGCAATACATAGTGGATTATGCACATTTTATTTAAATCACCAGCCCCGCACATAAACACACAGAGAGTTTAACAAATTTTGCCCTCAATACATTCAATTAACCTGATTTTTCCGCCTTCTGCTCATACTTCTTGTTCCATTAATTTCCTCGCACTCCTTTTTTCCCACCTCTAACATCTCCTTATTCTTCTCTCTCCTTCTCTCCTAATAATTTCCTGATTACTCGGTATTTTTAGCATTCAGAAAACCTTTCTGAATGAAGCAGCAGGTAGCACATTAACTGACTGTTATATGACCCTTACACTCCAGCCAAACTGGGACTTGCCAGGAACGATAGAACTAAATGTCCCAGCTAGGGACAAAAATATCCATTTGGCAAGTGTACATTTAGTAATTTCTGGATTGATATGCGGATCTGTAGCCAATATTTTGCATGAATGAAGTTGGCAGTGGACATCGTAAAACAGACAAAGCAATCTATTTAGTAGATTATGTTGATAATGTATTGTTGAGGCGCTCCTTAACCGCCTTCTAACTAGGACTATGGGAATAAGAATGAATATTTAGATAAAGCTGTCATATAGAAGAATATCTTTCTCTGCTTGTAAAGCAAGTGCAAATATTAGGAAATCTTATTAGTGACCCCAAAAAAATCTGTTTAGTGAAAAATAGTAAACGGGGAGGAAGAGATTCAGCTGCAAAATCTAAACCTTCACTGAAATGAGACTGTATGTTGTGAACGAGGAGCAGTGAGGAAACATCTGATTGGCTCAGGACAAACAAATACCACCCACCAGGAACAGCGTGCCCAATCAGAAAGCATAGAGAGAATAAATATTTTTTAAAAACAATAATCATCTGTGGCGCCCCTAAAGGTCCAGTTGCCACAGAGGTACTGCATCTCATCCAGAGGTGTGGTACCCCAACTCTCTGGTAAGGAGGGGACACAGTACAGAACCCTAACACTTGCACCCAACACCAGACCTCCTCAGGCCAGGGAGGGATTAGGGAGAAGGTGTGGGTTGAGAGTGAGGAGTTGTCAGGGGAGAAAGGAGGGAGGAGTTGGAGAGTTAATGAGGAGAAGTGGAGCTGAGCAGACGTGTGGATCTGCAGCTCCTGACAGTGACAAGAAAGAAAGGAAGGAAGCTCCCAGGAAGGAGAAGAAATGGTCTTAGGGGCACGGGAAGTGCAGAAGCCACCCGTAGGGCCCGCATCCAGGCTGACCAGCGTCAGATGGAGGGACCAGGTTGCAGAAAGGGGAACCGGCCCCTGATCTAGTGGAAGAACTACAGGTATCAACTAGAAACCTGGAGGCTGTGGTGTCTGTAAGAGTCACAGCCACATCCACCCCTTACTGGCTAAAAAGTCAGCCATATAGAATCCAGGGGGCTGAGAGGACGTCGCCCGACCAGGTTCGTGGTTGCTGGCTTAGGGCATTGTGGGTGAGACGCTGGGCAGGAGAAGTGGAAGCCAGCGTAGAGAGATGGCTAAAAAAGGCTTATAAAAAGGGGGTTTTGGAAAGGAGCTCTAAGTTGCTGGAGAGTTTCCTGGACCATTGACCTGGAGGACACAGCACCCCGGCTGGGGCACAACACCTGAACTGTGAGCAAAACATGAATACTTCATCTTGCTGTGTCCTTCCAATTCTCTCCCGTGATGCCTGCCTTGCACCACCACTACCACCATCAGAACTTTACTTTACCCTTTTGGTTGCCCTGGGGCCCCGCTCCACCTGTGAGGAGCAGAACCATCCCAGCTGCATTACCATCGGCCTCTGTGGACTCCTTAGCAGCGTTGGCCATCTATAGCTGAACACCACAGGTGGCGTCACAAGCAATTTCCCCTTATTCCCTACAAACTTTATTTCCCATTTTTCATTATCTACATCTCATCCCTTTAATTGCGCACCCAGGGCCACAGACCAGATCACTGCTGCCCTGACCACCCATTTAAGAACTGTGTCGGGCCCAGTACCGAGTATCCCACGGTCTTAGTGGGTGTTGCACATCTACATTAGTCTAGGAAGAGATCTGGACTTATATTATAGTTTTCATTTGGTCAAAAGTTTAGCTTATTGCTATACTACATTTGAGTCTTTATCTTTAAAATGGACCCATGTAGCAAACTGTGAGGAATGGAGAGGTGGCTGCACATGTACGAGTCTCTTTTTTCTACAAGGTCCACTGAAAAATGCTGAGATAGATGTTTGTTGTGAATTAGACTTTTTGGCTCCCTCTTGTGGTTACTAGTGATATGACTCTGGGATTGTCTTTCCTCAGTTTGGCACCCACCTGGGTTGTTAGTCCAGGGGTGTTGCTATATAAACTTCCTGGATCCTTAGTCCAGTGCCTGGCATCGTTGTAATCAGATCCTTTCTGTTTGCTCCTGTCTGCTGGTCCTGGTTCGTGCAAAATTAAGCTAAGTCCTGCTTCTTTGTTTTTTGGTTATTTGCTTGCTCTCATTTTTGTCCAGCTTGTACTAAATGTGATTCCTGACCTTGCTGGAAGCTCTAGGGGGCTGGTGTTCTCCCCCCGGGCCGTTAGACGGTTCGGGGGTTCTTGAATATCCAGCGTGGATATTTTGATAGGGTTTTTGCTGACCATATAAGTCATCTTACTATATTCTGCTATTAGCTAGTGGGCCTCTCTTTGCTAAATACCTAGCTCATTCTTACGTTTGTGTTTTCCTCTTACCTCACCGTTATTATTTGTTGGGGGCTTGTATCCTACTTTTGGGGTCTTTTCTCTGGAGGCAAGAAAGGTCTTTCTTTTCCCTTCTAGGGTTAGTTAGTTCTCCGGCTGGCGCGAGACGTCTAGAACCAACGTAGGCACGTTCCCCGGCTGCTGCTATTTGTGGTGCTAGGATTAGATATATGGTCAGCTCAGTTACCACTGCCCTATGAGCTGTTTTTTTGTGTTTGCAGACTTAGTAATTATTTCTGAGACCCTCTGCCATTGGGGTCATAACAGTATGCCAGGCCAACATTAAATGTTTAATGCATTGCAGAAGTGGGATAATAAGAAAGGAAATTCTGAGTTTTTTTTTTTTTTTTTTCCTCTCTTCCTCCCCTTTACCTCTGAGTGGCTTGTGCTTGCTGCAGACATGAATGTCCAGACCTTGATTACAAGTGTAGACCAGCTTGCTGCTCGTGTGCAGGGCATACAAGATTTTGTTACTAGTAGTCCAATGTCTGAACCTAAAATACCTATTCCTGAACTGTTTTCTGGAGACCGATTTAAGTTTAGGAATTTCAGGAATAATTGTAAATTGTTTCTATCTCTGAGACCCCATTCATCTGGAGATTCAGCTCAGCAAGTTAAAATTGTTATCTCTTTTTTACGGGGCGACCCTCAGGATTGGGCTTTCTCGCTAGCGCCAGGAGATCCGGCATTGGCAAATATTGATGCGTTTTTTCTGGCGCTCGGATTGCTTTACGAGGAACCCAATCTTGAAGTTCAGGCAGAAAAAGCCTTGCTGGCTATTTCTCAGGGCCAGGATGAAGCTGAAGTGTATTGCCAAAAATTTCGGAAATGGTCCGTGCTTACTCAGTGGAATGAGTGTGCTCTGGCCGCAAATTTCAGAAATGGCCTTTCTGAAGCCATTAAGAATGTGATGGTGGGTTTCCCCATTCCTACAAGTCTGAACGATTCCATGGCGCTGGCTATTCAAATTGACCGGCGTGTGCGGGAGCGCAAAACCTCTAATCCTCTGGTGGTGTTGTCTGAACAAACACCTGATTTAATGCAATGTGATAGAATTCAGACTAGAAATGAGCGGAAAAATCATAGACGTCAGAATGGGTTGTGTTTTTACTGTGGTGATTCTACACATGTTATATCAACATGCTCTAAACGCCTAACAAGGGTTGTTAGTCCTGTCGCCATTGGTAATTTGCAACCTAAATTTATTTTGTCTGTGACTTTAATTTGCTCATTGTCTTCTTACCCTGTTATGGCGTTTGTGGATTCAGGCGCTGCCCTGAGTCTTATGGATCTGTCATTTGCCAAGCGCTGTGGTTTTGTTCTTGAACCGTTGGTAAATCCTATTCCTCTTAGAGGTATTGATGCTACGCCATTGGCGGAAAATAATCCGCAGTTTTGGACGCAGGTAACCATGTGCATGACTCCTGAACATCGGGAGGTGATTCGTTTTCTTGTTCTGCATAAAATGCATGATTTGGTCATTTTGGGTCTGCCATGGTTACAGACCCACAATCCAGTCTTGGATTGGAAGGCAATATCTGTGTCAAGTTGGGGCTGTCAGGGAATTCATGCTGATTCTCCGCCGGTGTCTATTGCTTCCTCTACTCCTTCGGAAGTTCCTGAGTATTTGTCTGATTATCAGGAAGTATTCAGCGAGTCCAGGTCCAGTGCTCTGCCTCCTCATAGGGACTGTGACTGCGCCATAGATTTGATTCCAGGTAGTAAATTTCCTAAGGGAAGACTATTTAATCTGTCTGTACCTGAGCATGCCGCAATGCGTTCGTATATCAAGGAGTCTCTGGAGAAGGGGCATATCCGTCCATCCTCTTCCCCTCTTGGTGCGGGATTCTTTTTTGTGGCCAAGAAGGACGGATCTTTGAGACCTTGTATTGACTATCGGCTTCTGAATAAAATCACTGTTAAATTTCAGTATCCTTTGCCTTTGTTGTCGGACTTGTTTGCCCGGATTAAAGGTGCCAAGTGGTTCACCAAGATAGATCTTCGTGGTGCGTACAACCTTGTGCGCATTAAGCAAGGAGATGAATGGAAGACTGCATTTAATACGCCCGAAGGTCATTTTGAGTACTTGGTGATGCCTTTTGGGCTCTCTAATGCTCCCTCAGTGTTTCAGTCCTTTATGCATGATATTTTCTGGAAGTATCTGGATAAATTTATGATTGTTTATCTGGATGATATTCTGGTTTTCTCTGAAGATTGGGACTCACATGTGGAGCAGGTCAGGATGGTGTTTCAGGTTTTGCGTGAGAATGCTTTGTTTGTTAAGGGCTCAAAGTGTCTCTTTGGAGTACAGAAGGTTCCCTTTTTGGGGTTTATTTTTTCCCCTTCTGCTGTGGAGATGGACCCAGTCAAGGTCCGAGCTATTCATGATTGGACTCAACCCACGTCAGTTAAGAGTCTTCAGAAGTTCCTGGGTTTTGCTAACTTCTACCGTCGTTTTATCACTAATTTTTCTAGCGTTGTTAAACCTTTGACGGATATGACCAAGAAAGGTTCTGATGTTGCTAACTGGGCTCCTGCAGCCGTGGAGGCGTTCCAAGAGTTGAAGCGCCGGTTTACTTCGGCGCCTGTTTTGTGCCAGCCTGATGTCTCACTTCCCTTTCAGGTCGAAGTGGACGCTTCTGAGATTGGGGCAGGGGCCGTTTTGTCGCAGAGAGGCCCTGGTTGCTCGGTAATGAGACCATGTGCTTTCTTCTCTAGGAAGTTTTCGCCTGCTGAGCGGAATTATGATGTTGGCAATCGGGAGTTGCTGGCCATGAAGTGGGCATTTGAGGAGTGGCGTCATTGGCTCGAGGGTGCTAAGCATCGTGTGGTGGTCTTGACTGATCACAAAAATTTGATGTATCTCGAGTCTGCTAAACGCCTGAATCCTAGACAGGCCCGCTGGTCATTGTTTTTCTCCCGTTTTGACTTTGTGGTCTCGTATTTACCAGGTTCAAAGAATGTGAAGGCCGATGCTCTTTCAAGGAGCTTTGTGCCTGACTCTCCTGGAGTCGCAGAACCAGTTGGTATTCTTAAAGAGGGAGTTATCTTGTCAGCCATTTCTCCTGATTTGCGACGTGTGTTGCAGAGATTTCAGGCTGGTAGACCTGACTCTTGTCCACCTGACAGACTGTTTGTTCCTGATAAGTGGACCAGCAGAGTCATTTCCGAGGTTCATTCCTCGGTGTTGGCAGGGCATCCGGGAATTTTTGGCACCAGAGATCTGGTGGCTAGGTCCTTTTGGTGGCCTTCCTTGTCACGGGATGTGCGGTCATTTGTGCAGTCCTGTGGGACTTGTGCTCGAGCTAAGCCTTGCTGTTCTCGTGCCAGCGGGTTGCTCTTGCCCTTGCCTGTCCCGAAGAGGCCTTGGACACACATTTCCATGGATTTCATTTCAGATCTCCCGGTGTCTCAGGGCATGTCTGTCATCTGGGTTGTATGTGATCGCTTTTCTAAAATGGTCCATTTGGTGCCTTTGCCTAAGCTGCCTTCCTCTTCCGATCTGGTTCCTGTGTTCTTTCAGAATGTGGTTCGTTTACACGGCATTCCTGAGAATATTGTGTCTGACAGAGGATCCCAGTTTGTTTCCAGGTTCTGGCGATCCTTTTGTGCTAGGATGGGCATTGATTTGTCGTTTTCGTCTGCCTTTCATCCTCAGACTAATGGACAAACGGAGCGAACTAATCAGACTCTGGAGGCTTATTTGAGGTGTTTTGTTTCGGCAGATCAGGATGATTGGGTGACCTTCTTGCCGTTGGCTGAGTTTGCCCTTAATAATCGGGCTAGTTCCGCTACTTTGGTTTCGCCATTTTTCTGCAACTCTGGTTTCCACCCTCGTTTTTCCTCGGGACATGTGGAGCCTTCTGACTGTCCTGGGGTAGATTCTGTGGTGGATAGGTTGCAGCAGATCTGGAATCATGTGGTGGACAACTTAAAGTTGTCACAGGAGAAGGCTCAGCGTTTTGCCAACCGCCGCCGCGGTGTGGGTCCCCGACTTCGTGTTGGGGATTTGGTATGGCTGTCTTCTCGATTTGTTCCTATGAAGGTCTCCTCTCCTAAATTTAAGCCTCGCTTCATCGGTCCTTACAAGATATTGGAAATCCTTAATCCTGTGTCCTTTCGCTTGGATCTTCCGGTGTCGTTTGCCATTCACAACGTGTTCCATAGGTCTTTGTTGCGGCGGTATGTTGTACCTGTGGTTCCTTCTGTTGAGCCTCCTGCTCCGGTGTTGGTTGAGGGCGAGTTGGAGTACGTGGTGGAGAAGATCTTGGATTCTCGTCTCTCCAGACAGAGGCTTCAGTATCTGGTCAAGTGGAAGGGCTATGGTCAGGAGGATAATTCCTGGGTGGTTGCCTCTGATGTGCATGCGGCCGATTTAGTTCGTGCCTTTCACGCTGCTCATCCTGATCGCCCTGGTGGTCTTGGTGAGGGTTCGGTGACCCCTCCTTAAGGGGGGGGTACTGTTGTGAATTAGACTTTTTGGTTCCCTCTTGTGGTTACTAGTGATATGACTCTGGGATTGTCTTTCCTCAGTTTGGCACCCACCTGGGTCGTTAGTCCAGGGATGTTGCTATATAAACTTCCTGGATCCTTAGTCCAGTGCCTGGCATCGTTGTAATCAGATCCTTTCTGTTTGCTCCTGTCTGCTGGTCCTGGTTCGTGCAAAATTAAGCTAAGTCCTGCTTCTTTGTTTTTTGGTTATTTGCTTGCTCTCATTTTTGTCCAGCTTGTACTAAATGTGATTCCTGACCTTGCTGGAAGCTCTAGGGGGCTGGTGTTCTCCCCCTGGGCCGTTAGACAGTTCGGGGGTTCTTGAATATCCAGCGTGGATATTTTGATAGGGTTTTTGCTGACCATATGTCATCTTACTATATTCTGCTATTAGCTAGTTGGCCTCTCTTTGCTAAATACCTAGCTCATTCTTACGTTTGTGTTTTCCTCTTACCTCACCGTTATTATTTGTTGGGGGCTTGTATCCTACTTTTGGGGTCTTTTCTCTGGAGGCAAGAAAGGTCTTTCTTTTCCCTTCTAGGGTTAGTTAGTTCTCCGGCTGGCGCGAGACGTCTAGAACCAACGTAGGCACGTTCCCCGGCTGCTGCTATTTGTGGTGCTAGGATTAGATATATGGTCAGCTCAGTTACCACTGCCCTATGAGCTGGTTTTTTGTGTTTGCAGACTTAGTAATTATTTCTGAGACCCTCTGCCATTGGGGTCATAACAGATGTTGCTCCCCATAGTGTGATTTACAACTATTGGACATTTATGACATATTGGGTTGATATGCCGTCAGTGTCCTAGATATATTCAGTTTAAAGTAGTTGTCTTATTATTTTTGCCTCCTAATCTGAGAGCAGCATAACATAGAGGCAGAGACCCTGATTCCAGCGATGTGTCACTTACAAGGATTCTACTCATAGTTTTGATAAAATCATTGTTTTATCAGTAGGAGATTAACATTAGAGGACTAGACCTGCTATCATGTAGTCGTCCATACTAATGAACTCTGTATAACCCCACCCCCACTGCCATCAGTGTCCTAGATATATTCAGTTTAAAGTAGTTGTCTTATTATTTTTGCCTCCTAATCTGAGAGCAGCATAACATAGAGGCAGAGACCCTGATTCCAGCGATCTGTCACTTACAAGGATTCTACTCATAGTTTTGATAAAATCATTGTTTTATCAGTAGGAGATTAACATTAGAGGACTAGACCTGCTATCATGTAGTCGTCCATACTAATGAACTCTGTATAACCCCACCCCCACTGCTGATTGGCAACTTTCTGCCTATGCACAGTGTACACAGAAAGCTGTCAATCAGTGCCAAAACTTAACCCCTTCACGAACTAAGACATATAGGTTGTATCCTCGCACTCCAAGCGGGCTCCAGCGATGAGCCTGCATGTTTCCTGCACATTTCAGCTGATTTTATCAGCTGACATGTGCCCCTAACTGTCGCAGGTGGAGTTGAGATCCACTTGCGGCTGTTAACATGTTAAAGGCCGATATCAATCTCTGACAGCGGCATTTAACATGCTCGTGCCGGAAGCGCGTCACAAACCCCACACATCGGCGCCCCTGTCACATGACGGCAGGTCACCGATGGGTTGGCATGACAACCCAGGGTCTGCAGGAAACCCCTGTGGTTGTCATTGCCGGATTGCTATAACATTTCAAATCACCCCCCATTCGGCGCATTCAAAATAAAAAAATAAAAATGAAATTAAAAAATACACATATTTGGTATCGCCACATTCAGAAACACCAGAACTATCAAAGTATAAAAATAATTAATCCGATTGATAAATGGTGTAACGAGAAATAAATCAAAACGCCAGGATTACGTTTTTTTGATCACAGCAACATTGCAATAAAATGCAATAACAGATGATCAAAACATCATATCTACACCAAAATAGTATAAATAAAAACATCAGCTCGATGCACAAAAAATAAGCCCTCACCGAGCCCAAGATCCCCAAAAATGGAGACGCTACGGGTCTCAAAAAATGGCGTCACAATTTTTTTCCAAATTTTAGATTTTGTTTTCAACACTTAAATAAAATAGAACCTGTACATGTTTGATGTCTATGAACTTGTAATGACCTGGAAAATCATTATGTTAGGTGAGTTTTAGCATGTAGCAAACATGGTAAAAAAAAAAAAATTGTGGAATTGCACTTTTTTTGCAGTTTCACCTCACTTTGAATTTGTTTCCCGTTTTCCAGTACATGATATGGTAAAACCAATAGAAAATTTAAAAGTACAACTCGTCTTGCAAGAAACAAGCCCTCACATGGCCATATTGACTCAAAAAATAAAAAAGTTACGGCTCTGGGAGAAAAAAAACTGAAATGCAAAAAACGGAAAACTAGAATATAGTGAAGGGGTTAATATAATTTTCTGTCAGTCTTTGTCAATAACTTGGAGAAAGAAAAATTGAATTTTAAGCCTCTTGCATTTGTAATGCATATGTACGCATCGGCAATTATTTGGCAACAAGCGTCAAGATAACATTAATTAAAAAACAAAGATGCCAAAAAATCATGTTATGCAGTCAGTTTTTTCTTTTTTTTTTTCTTCGTGTTGATATTGTATTTTTCAAATTGGGGTATTTGTGACTTTTGTAAGTATTTTTTGAATTTCAGTAATATCACTCATTTTGATATGGTTGATGTATGAAACCTCGTGAAAATACCGGCTTTCCTATTAAACCATTCATTCCGCAGTCTCACCGCATGAGTCCATACTCTGTAGATCATTCTCTAAGTTTAACTCTTGCAGGTTCTCATCTCCTAATAAATGTCTGCTACATAGAAATCTATCCTAGGTATTTTGTCTTACATTTCTCCTCTTTCGTTTCTCTCAACCACCCTCCTTCCTTCTTATCACAAGCACTCATACCCATTTCATTAGAAGAAGAAAAAACAAGCCTGGCCTCTTTCCCATCTTGGCGCTGCTGCTGGATATGGAGACAATGCTGCTGTAATCTGAATAGAGTCCTTCACAATGAACTTCAGCATATTATAGTATAATACAGTATAGTATAAAATGAGAGAACAACAAGCTGAGCAATGAGAAGACTGAGAAATAATAGAAATGCATTAAGGCATGAGTACAAAGGAGGCACTTAAGTCCTGCACCAGCCATTTCACTGCCACTGACTCTATATGATGTGCTGCCAACTAATGCTGCATTGTCGATGCGCACAACACAACCCAAATGCAATGCATTCTTAGATTGAACATTTTTCTATTATTTTTTAGATACAAGAACAAAAAACTCCATAAGAGAATAGCATTAGTCACTTAATATCAGTTTTAGTTTACTCTTCAATAACTCTTAAATTAATAAACCATGACTTACTCCCAACATCAAAAATGGCACGTTCTGCCTGGTGTCTATTAAAAACAAACCTCAACTTTAAAGAGGTTGCCTCATCCTTATTGCAAAGTATTTGTAAAAACAAACAACTTTGCAATCTACTTCTTAAGAAAAATTCCCTCCTTTCTCAGCAATAGGTGGATTTTTAATTTAATGGTTACTTGTCATTACCTGTGCATTCTGTTTCCTAAGCAAGGAGCACACACCACTTGCAGTCTCTGTGCTTTAGAGCCTGCAAGCACTGATCTAAAGTTGGCTGGAATGTTGGAATTGGCCAGCTTTGGTGTTCCTGCCCTTCCCGCAAACTGCAGAGACAAATTTGCTTGTTCAAGTAGTATGGTAGAGCAATCATTTAGGGTTACGATCCGAATTGTCAATTTTTAATGGTGC
The DNA here is from genome assembly GCF_051348905.1 of Ranitomeya variabilis. NCBI lineage: Eukaryota > Metazoa > Chordata > Amphibia > Anura > Dendrobatidae > Ranitomeya > Ranitomeya variabilis. The sequence continues at coordinate 166,954,529 of NC_135239.1, read as the reverse complement.
AACTGTAATGATGGTGGGCAATACTGCAGCGTTCCTACACCTGAAGACACCAACTGTGTTGTGTATGAATAGTGTCTTGCGTTTTTGTATATTTTTTTCTAGTAATGTATAGCAATGGGCGAACCCTGGGATATTCAGGTCCTGCAGGTTCATACGAACAGTTAAAAAAGTTTGGTTCATGTACGAGAACAGTATCTGAACCCGAACTCGGACCCCATTCATATCAATGGGGCCTCTGAACATCCAGTGCTTGCCACGTTGTCATGTGCATGACAGCGCGGCAAACACTGCCTATTTTCGACAGTTTAGGGAGCTACGGTTCCCATGCTGACAGATGACATCACAATTATTTAAAAAAAACAAAAGTAATACTCAGCTTTACACCTATAATCCATTGAAGCCCATGTCTCCTATAAAAAACAAACATAATAAACAACCATATTCCTGATCTGCCCGACGTAAAGATACTCCTACGATGCCCATGACCTCTGTAAAAAAACAAAAATAATGAAAATCCATATTCATCACCTGTCCGAAGAAAAGATAATACTCATCTGCCCATGTCCTCTGTAAAAAAAAAATAAAATAATAAAGAAACATATCCCTCACCTGTCTGGCATGAAGATAATCCATTTGTTCCTTGACAAGTCTAGCTCTGCTACATCTAGATGTCAGGCTCAACGATGACACGATGCAAGCATTCAGCCTGCCGTCAAGCAGAGACACTGAGCTAGGTGTGATATTTCAGCATCAGTGTCTCACGGTGACGTGGACAAGGTGAGTGGGACAAATGGACTATCTTCACGTCGGACAGGTGAGTGATATGGTTGTTTATTATTTTTGTTTTTTACAGGGGAGATGGGCTTCAATGGATTTTAAGCGTAAAGATGAGTATAACTTTGCCAATACAAAGCTGACATCAATCCCAACCCTATTACCCCACTTGCCACCACTACAGGGCAAGTGAGAAGAGCAATACTAAAAGCCAGATGTGGCGCATCTTAGGATAGCACCTTCCCAGGCTATTAATATCAACCCACAGCTGTCTGTTTACCCTTTCCTGGTTTGAATTTATAGGGGGATCCTACGTCTTTTTTAAAATTCACCAGTAAAAACTAAGCAAACAGCTATGAGCTGTTATTAATAGCCTGGGAACCTTTTGAGATATTGTGCCTTTTTCTGGATTATTAACATCAGCCCCCAGCTGTGGGCTTTCCCTCTTCTGGCTATGAAAATTACGCTGGAGACCACGCCCGTTTTTTAAATTTAATTCTTTATTTAACACAGGATGTATACATCGGGTGCTTAATACAATTCCCATCATCGTCGCCTGGTCAAGCTAATCCCAGGGAGACCAGGTGACAATTATGAGAGCTGCCTTCAGCACCCGGCGCCTGGGATCATCGCAAACTATGCTGCTTTTCCCAGGCACCAGTAAGTGTCACATGGACATATGGACGGAAAACAGATGTGACACACGGACGGCACACGGATACATGGATGACACGCGGATGTCACATACGTACATACGGATAGCACATGAACACAGACCACGCATCTCACAAGTACTGTTTTTTCCTGTACAGGAATCACCAGGACGTGTGAAGGAGGCCTAAGGTTGTGAAAAGGTTAGTGCACCACTTTAGCTTTTTTTATTCCAACACCACAGTGGTGGAACTAATGCAAATTTCCTGCCACTAGTAATATACAGTACTTACCTGCCACTGTCTTCTGCTGTTTCTGGCGCCACTCTGGTCGCATTCCACCAACTTGTGATCACAACTTCCGACTGACCGGAAGTCAGAGGTAACGGTCACAAGCTCTCAGTGAAAGTCTATGAGATCCTCGTTCAGGCCACATTCTGGATCTCATAGACTTACATTGAACTTACAATGTTCAACTCATTCTCCGCCCACATAGTTTAATTGACAGTTCCTCAATGCCCCTCCTGCTGCAGAAATTTTACACTTCTTTTAGCTGCAGCAGTCAGTCAGGCTGGGTGGGTGGGTAGAGATTGAATTGAATTTGACTCAACATAATATCAGCCACTTGGACACGGATTTTCAAAGCAAATACACCAGTCTCACCAGGTCTAAAACATCTATTTAATCGTGTATACAGTTTGTATTGTGAAATCTGGTTACAAATTTGCTTTAAAGCATATTGGTAACTTAAAGAGTAAAAAAGACATTTTGAATCTCTAGGAACTGGAATAGTCATCTATTGGAAGCTCAGTAGTAGCACTTGCCAGATTATTATTTTTTGCATATGATTATACACTGAGCATCGTTTTCCAGCACTCTGCTTCTGAGATAAGGGATTTGATGATCATGAGCCAGCACCCAGGAGAAAGTAAAGCAGTCAGCTATTGACATTTTTTACAGCATCCAGTAATATACTGATAATCAATGATTCTATATAGTTGTAAACAGGCTAAATTTGATTTGTCGCAACTTATTGTTACAGATGTCTCCATGCTTTCCATAAATGTAAATATGTGCTGAATTTTCTCATGCTGCAAATCAATACGGGATAACAACATGCTAACAAAATCATAAACAGGCGACAACACCAAACCAATGGGTGAACACATATAGCATAAATAGGCTTGGACTGGCCCACGGGGAAAAGGTGAATTCCTTGGTGGGCCCCTCTACGTGAGCAAAACGTGCCACAATGCACTGGAATTTTAATGCACAGAAAAAGGCAGTATTTAATCAATTTTTTTACAAACTACTCAGTTTATTATTATATAGAAGTATAAGTAATTTTTCTCAATGAGGAAAATGTAATATTTGCATGTAGCTGAATAGTGGGCCCCCAAAGTAAATGCTACTGGTGGTCCCTCAGCACCCTAATGCGAGACTTAGCATAAATAACTGCTGATAGAATATTGTAAAATCTTATTGCATAGACGTCAGTTTATACTATTGAAGTTCTAGATCTATAACATTACCTATTAATAAGTAACGTCTCCCAGAACAAGTTGATCAAATAGCATATAAAGTGTAATCCACATTACGTGTAGTCTTCTATACCCTTCAGGATATGGTCTAACTATGGAGTTAACCATTGCCGCATTCTTAACTCTAGACTCAATGCAAGCTTTTTTTTTACATGTACAGTATAGTAAGATGATATCTGTGTTACAATAGGAGTGTAACGATTGTGGTCGCAGAGGGTGCAACCATGACCTGGGCCCATTCTGGAGGGGGGTATGCCAATTCCAACTCCAATTTCACCTGGATGTGCTTTCTTGGACGCACATTCAGCTGAAATGTATTGCGTCTTCCTTTGCTGCAATACACACTGCTGGCCAATCAGAAGCCGGCAGCAGACATAGGCTTGCCCATGATTAACGGCTCATGGTAATGACATCATCATCACTTCTGCAACAATTAAAAAGGAAGACATACATCATAGGAGCGGGGGAAGGTACGATTAACTATTTGTTTCTTTTTACAAATGTGCTGGAGAAGAACAGAAGGGGTCCAGGATGGGGGACATTCTAGAGGGAAGGGGCTCAGTATGGGGATATTGTACCAGGATGGAGGACATTACAACAGGAAGTTGCCCAGGGTGGGAACAAGGGACATTCTTATAGGATGATGGGCATTATTACTGGAATTGCCCGGACGTGAGACATTATTACTGAAAGGATCCAGGATGGGACATTATTAGTTGCCCAGGATGTCGGATATAGTTATAGGAAGGGGTTCAGGAAGGGGAACATTATTTTACATGATGAGGAACATGATACCAGGAAGGGGCCCAGGATGGGGGGCATTATAATACCATAGGGTCCATTATGGGGGGCATTATTTCTGGAAAGAGCTCAGCATGAAGGACATTGTTACAGGAAGAGGCTAAGATGGAGGCGATTATTACAGGACACAGCTACGATGTCGGACATTATTTCATGGGGAACAAACACGGATGGCTTCATAGGATCTACAGTAAAATGCTAGAAGAGCCCATATATCAGACCAATATGTAAGGTAGGGCAAAGATCTAAATTTTTCATGGGGACCTATCAGACTCTAGTTACGCCACTGTCTTTAGCCATGATTTTAGCTATGGAAACGATGAGACATACTATATGCTGCATGTAGCTTTAGTCCATCTGTTTTGTGCAGTGCAAAACTGTCCTAAAAGAATCATTTCTTTGCTTATGACTTGTTCTCCTCTTGACAACAATTTAAAGATCAGGTGAAGTTTCTTCTGTCTTTGCATATAGAAAAAGGGCAGTTTAATACATTAACAATAACTGTTCCATGAGCCCATAAAAAACATTTCAGCCATGACCATTGGTAAAGTTATCGCAGATGGCAAAGTCTAAAGATAGGATGCGTATAGAGAAACTAGTTCTTTGAAGGAAAGCCAAGAATTTGACATATTGCAGTAAGATTGCCTGTGGGCAGAACTAGTGTGTTAAGCAGTTTTCATTTTCTTAGCAAATACTATATTTCACATTCAAATACAGGGATGTATCTATTGGGGTCAACACAAATTGCAGTAGCACCTCTGCCGGCCCAAGAGGCCCTAAACTTTACCCAGGGTTTGGCAAGATAATTCCTGAGGCTAGTATTGGGTGTTTGAAACCCTAGCAATAATGGAAAGAAAACCAGGGGAAAAGTTTTGGAGCGAAAAGGAGAAAAAGGAAATTAAAGCATTCGCAGTAGGTATTCTTTTTTTTCGGTACAGTATTTGTGAAATACTTCTACCTGGACGAGCATGATGGATGTTAGAATTTTATTTACCGTACATTATTTTTAGCTATTTTTTCATTTTCCTAAAAAAAGTGGCAATATGTTATCACTTATTAGCCTTTGTGTGCTACCTGCAGTGAGCAAGCAGCTGCTAATCTACAGTAATGTGGATAAAACTACTATTTTTCTTTTAAGCTTGTGAGCTTAAAGCGCAAGAAAATGATGTTTGTGTTCACTGGAAATATCCCTTTGAACCTAATTGATAGAAATTCCCAGTAGGACATATACATTTTGGCTTAGCACTAGAGATGAGCGAGTATGCTCGTTACTAGAGTTTCTCCGAGCAAGCTCGTGTGATCTCCGAGTATTTTGGCGTGCTCAGAGATTTCGTTTTTGTCGATGCAGCTGAATGATTTGCGGCTGCTAGACATGCTAAATACATGTGGGAATTTTCTAAAAAACAGGCAATCCCCACATGTATTCAGGCTGTCTAGCAGCCGCAAATCATGGAGCTGTGTCGACAAAAAATAAATCTCCGAGCACGCCGAAATACTTAGTGAGCATACTCGCTCATCACTACTTAGCACGTGAAGTAATACATAAAGTGGGTTTCTCTGGCAAGTTTGATGTTTATTAAAGACCAGGCCTGGACTGACAATCTGCCTCACCGGGCAGATTCCTGGTGGTCCGCTGATAAGTGCGCTGCTTTGCCCACCACTCCATCATGCCGACGATTATCCTGTGTGAAGCTGATCATTAGCTTTGCCTCTTTCACCTGCTTTGGCTAACAGAAGAGAAGACAGAGGACTAAAAGGATCCAGCCCTGTAGAAGAAGGGAAGAAGAAGCGCAAAAAAAGGAAGCAAATGAGGATAAGGAAGTAAAAAAGAAAAGAGGGCATAGGATATTGTGTAGGAAGGAAGAGAAGGATGGAGAAAGAAGGAGAGACCTAGTGGAGCAAACTAGAGTTAGGCAAGGAGGAGAAGGAACTGTAGGTATAATACCATGAGGCGTTGGTGGACAGGGATGTAGAAAGAGGTAGTAAGAAGGGGGGTGAGTTTGACTTACTTGTAGCCTAAAGCATTATGGTGATTGTAGAAAGAGGCACAGAAAATGAGTAAGGCCATATGGACTAGAGAGCAGTGAACTCATAAGTGCTGCTAAATATATAAATAAATTTTATTATAGGTTTTACCGAAAACAAGAGTAAGATCGTAGCTTTGTAATGGAAAATGGGGTGGGGTTGATTTGATTTGTTGGTGGAGCCTATTATTTTCATAGATTTGATGGTTATCACAGCGAGGAAGCCAATTTGTATCATGTATCTCATGTCAGTGACATATTTCAATGTCTCTAATGTGTGAGTGACAAGTGTGCAGGTATCATGAAATACGGCCAACCATTGAGCAGACTCTGATGTCCAGTGGCAGCCACAAGTCAGCACCTACTCATTAATTGGAATCTGAGGGCAGTATTGACTTTTCAAGACTGCTGACAACATTAGTTGGGTGAGGAGCAGTGATGAGCGAGTGTGCTCGTTACTCAAGTTTTCCGAGCATGCTACGTTAGACTATGTTTGTGTCTCTGCAGCTGCCTGATTTGCGGCTGTTGGACAACCTGAATACATGCAGGGATTGCATGTTTGTTAGGGAATCCCCACATGTATTCAGGCTGTCTAGCAGCCGCAAATCATGCAGCTGTGGGGACTCAAACATAATCTACGATCACGCCCAAGATACTCGGAGAACACCCAAGCATGCTCAGAAAACTTGAGTAACGAGCACACTCCCTCTTCACTAGTGTAGAGTAATGAAGGATTAATAATACCTTTGTTGATGCTAATATTGGTTGGATACATCAGAAATCAACCCTTTAATCAGTTGCACACCTTAATGAAAAATGTCATGGGGATGTTCCCTTCTTGCGAAGTGTCCCAGGTTTTCTGCACTCTGGATGGACTCTACGGGAGAGGAAATTCTCTTGTATAGTCTGCATCATGTTAATACTCTGCAGACCATTTGTCTAGATGTGGTATCTTACCACTCCATGGCTGGTGTATGTATTGCTGATTGTATAACTGTAGTATACACTTTGATCTGACTGATAAATGAAGTAGTTTATGTCTACTGTGAGGTCTGCAGCACATAGTGCAGTATGCTGCTGCCTTCACTAGCTGTATCAGAACAGCTAATATAGTTTAATAATGTCCAGTACCCCAATTCTCAGGTTCCCGCTCCAGTCCAGGGTCCTGGCAGCTTCACTTATAGTTTCTTATCCTAGCATGACCAGAGCTATGTGTGTAGGTGGTTTACTAACCATATTTCAATCACTAAGCTATCCCCATCCCTCTCCTCTATTTCAGCATTGGCTGTGAACCTTAGGAGCCATCAAGCATCAGGGCTTGAGTTCATCTGCTGCCTCTGCCCTCACTATAGCTACATTCCTGTAAACTGATGTTTATGAAATTTCTAAGATTATAGATCCTCTGAAAATGCCTAAATCCTAAAGAAGATTAGTGCACCTACATGCAGCTAAAATAGTTTTATCGCTGTTGTAATCACCTTGAAAATTTTAATCTGAGTTAGAACACTACAGATTTGGGTACGAAGTATAATTAAAAATCCAATTAAAATCCATACGGACACTGACAGAATAATTCTACTTTTAAATGGAAATTAATTAGTCCATTTTGCTAGTTTTGCTCTCGTGTTATGGATGTGACTTTTGACATTTCTGTCTGACTAAGCCTAGAAGTGGTTGTTAAAAAACTGAAATGAGAGCCAGAAAGTTGTTTAGGCCTACATTCTGCACCCACTTATAGCGTAGGATGGGGTGATAAATATTTTTATTTAAATATCAATATTTTATATTTAATTAGTATATTGATATGAAAACATGATAAAGGCTTAAAGCACACCACTATAATATGGCTTCATATACACTCAGTGCTGTACACTGTCCATACTGTTCCTCAAAACTAGTCGGAGAGAAAGAAATCACAAAATGTTCCACTGGATTCAGTGTTATGAAATAATCTCCCCTACAAAGAAATTACAGAAAATGGGACAAATTCCACATAAAATTGGTAACATTCCTATCTGACCCTACTCCAGTGACATCTGTTGGCCCACTAGTTGCTGCCACACTGACACTATTCACAAGCGCCATTCACCTATGTGTATTGGTGTGGGTAAGTGTCGTAGTGCCGCTTAGCCCTGTATCCTGTGTCTCTGCTGATCAGCTTATTGTTGGACTTTACAACAGGTATGATTAGTCATTCATTGTGTCACCAATAGGAAACTGTCATTCTCTATGTAAGGTAAATTGTCGTAAAAAAGTGGTATTTGATCGGCAGGCAGGATGTTTCAGAGCAGGAGGAAATGATAAGCCCCATAAACATTTTTGTAGGAAACGTTTCAGTATAAATTGCATTTTATTCAATGAAATCCCTGGTGTTTATAAGTATGTGAGTCCACTGGGCGGTCCTATTTTCTGATTGACAGTTTCCTGTGACTGTGCATGCATGTCAGTCACTGAGTAGCACTGCCCACTGGACTCATATGCATAGAAACACCGGGGATTTCAATGAATAAAATACAAGTTATTCAGATTTTTTTCCAACAAACCTATATATCATTCCCCTTCTCTATACCGTCAACACATTGGACTGCATGTATAGGACAGATTTGCCTTTAATGCCTTAAAAATTAACTGGGAGTTGTCAGTAATTGTATTTGGGTTTCCCTATATGCATGGTGTATTATTGTTGATTTTTGGATTATGATCCTGATCCGACCCAGACTATGTCTGACTCTGTGGTTCCCACTGATCTTGACCTCAGATTGTTTGACTCTTCTTGCTTAAAACAATTGCAGAAAGTGGTTATAATTACTAATATAAGGACCGGCTTACACACCAGCCAGCAGTTGCTCTGTGGACACAACTCAAAGGACCATGTAAGTCTAGATCCCTATAAAAGGGTATAAAAAGTGGAGGACAAGGTATCTCAGACTTGCAGATTGTATAAGGCAGTCTTTTTCAGTAACAGTCTCAGACAGATGCTTAAAACAAGTACAGAAAGTGGTCATCATAATTATTAATATAAGGACCGGCTTACACACCAGCTTCCACTAACATGAACATACTCCTTTCTTACAGCCCTCCATGTCCATTCCACAATTCTAATGGCTTTTTAACGAGTTCCATGAATGTGTGTGTCGAGTCCATACCTAATGATAAATCACCCCATATTCACGTACAACGTAAAACGTACATACATTTGAGCCAAAAAATTAGCAGGGCTCAAGTGTAGTATCCACATCAATCAAAAAATGCTCCAGATAGAATGAGGTTTTCAGGGCTCTGGTCCACCGGACCAGGTTCCTGCAAATCATTTTACTCAAATCTACATACACAAGAACCTTACCCAAAGCACAGCTCCCAGACATCCTCTGGATAGTTGGCAGGATTACTAAAGGGGATGGTTCACAGGTGCAAACTATTTTTGACTGTTTGTGTGTCGGGGGTTATATAAGTTTATGCCTACATGTAGGTTTCAACAAGATACAAGTTACTCACCAAGGTCTGGTGTCCCGCTATCTTACAATCACTAATAAGTTGCGAGCTGGCACTCTGAACTACACATAAGGCCTCGCTCACACTGGCGACTAGCCAGCGTATAACTCGGAGGAGTACTATCCGATGTTTCAACAGATAGGACTCGCTCCAATGTGATACAATAGAGCAGTGCCAAATAGGGTTTATTTTCTCATGCCAAGTCGCCGTGAGCAGAAAATCATAGTGCAAGCATAAAACAGCATTCACACATCTGTTGTACATGTCTATGTGCTGGCCATTTTTTTCCCAACCAGAACATGGACCCATAGAAATTCATTGATCTACTCACACATCAGTTTTAAAAACAAATCTATGTATCTCTGATCCTTGAGACTCAGAATATTTCCCATTCTCACCTAACAGACTCAGCCATTAAAGTCTATGGGAATCTATTAAAAACTGGATGAAACAGAAAACCCCTTTTTACTTCAGTGTTCCATCCATGTGTCATCTGTTTTTAAGTAGTCTATTGCTATAAGTCAATGGATAAAAAAGTTCAGTAATCTTCTTCAGTTTTTAAATAGTGATAAGAAAGCTGAGCAGCTGTTCATCAACATTTTTCACCATTGCACTTGTGTAACTAAGGCTTCCTTCTGTGATTTGGCATTTTTTTAGAACTAAGAATATCTCAGTAGACAAGGAACCATATTGTATACATGGTACTTGGTAGAGGTTGTACCTCTGTGCAAACTTTGTGCACTCAGATCTGCTTTGCATGAGGTCTAAAGCCAGGTTCAGATAAGGATATGATAAAATGGTAAGATTTACATCAAGGAAAAAAGGACAATTTACATCCATATTTTAGATCCATATGACTTTTGTTTTTATACATGAACAGTTTAAAATGTAGATGATCAAATACAGTTTTCTATGTAGAGAAAAACAATATATCTGTTATAGTCAGATGCTATGTGGTCCAATTTTTTCACGCAACCATAGACTTGAATAAGTGGGTATTGTTACTCTTCACGGTACCCCATGTGGTTCGGGGACCCACTGTGACACAGACAGGACTTATCCTGGTGGGGCTTGACTAAGCAGATGCCTTGGTGTTCACTGGAGCCTCTAGTGCTGAGGTCAGAGTTGTGGGGCAGGTAGCTGCCAGGTGCCACTTTAGGGCAAAGTCCAGCAGTAGCTGTTGACCCCAAAGGGCAGAATGTCACGCAATGTGTAGGAACGGATAAGTGCAACACGAAGGGATAATGGGAATCAAACACTAGGGAAAGGGAGGAGTGGAGACCCCTAGACAGATCTAACTTCACCCTGTCTGCCCTGTCATCCCTATATACCGTATTTTTCGGACTATAAGACGCACCGGACTATAAGGCGCACCAAGGTTTTAGAGGTGGAAAATAGGGAAAAAAATATTTGAAGCAAAAAAAATGTGGTAAAATATTTAATACCATAAATAACATACTATTATATGTGGTGTTATTATATATAATAGTATGTTATTATGTTGGAAGCTGCGGGACCAGTGTGGTGTCTGTGAAGTACAATATGAAGATGCTGGAGGGTGTAAGAATGGGTGCACAGGGCTTATAGTGAAAGCACCACTCCAGCACTGCAAAATAACACTGGAGTGCTGCTTTAAAATCCAATGGGAGAACTATAACTCCCAGCATGTCCTGCAGATCCTATGACATGCTGGGAGTTATAGTTCACCACAGGAGTGGCAGAGTGCTTTATTGTGTTTTGTAAAGACTGACCTCTTAATTGTGGCAGCCAGCCACACTGTTGTGAGGTAAAAGCTGGAGCATCCCATGGCTGCACACACACAGAGCCCTCCCTGTTGTTTTTGCCTTTCCACAGTGCAGGACATAAGAGGAAGCTGCAGATTCTAGGTGGGAGTCTGAAGGACCTGTGATGATGTCAGAAGAGGGAGGGCTCTGAGCTGCCATGTGATGCTCCAGCCCGCCCACTTCTGACATCACACAGGTCCTCCTTGTGCACCACAGACAGCTCAGCGTCCAGCACAGGCAGGTATGCAGCGATCTCCTGGCCTCTGCTGCTGCTGCCTCCTCCCCCGGACACACAGATTCTCCCCAGAATCAGTGCTGGGGAAACTGTGTGTCGCTGCTTAAGTGCAGCATTCATTTGCTGCTCCCTGCTCACCGCTCAGCTGATCGGTGGGCGGGGAGCAGCTAATAAATATTCACTGCGCTTAATCAGTGGGGCCATGTGCTTTCCCCAGCAGCTGATTCCGGGCAGTGGGGACATCCTGAAGTGGGATAACAGTGCGATCCCACTCGCTGCTGCCCCCCTCCCCACATGCTATATCCGTACTATAAGACGCACCCACACTTTCCTCTCAAATTTGGAGGAAAAAAAGTGTCTTATAGTCCGAAAAATACGGTAGGTGCCACATCTATCGCCGAGCAGGATACCTAATCCCTGCCTGACACTGTCAATAAGCTCTACACCAGGGAGGACAGGATCAATCCCCACTACTGCTAAAGACAGCTAGGATACACAAAACAAGGGGGAACACTTAGCTTAAGTAGACTCAGAGAGAAACACCAAAGTCATCCAAACTCCAAAGAGGACGATAGCCGACTGCTACAGCTCCAAACCTCAACAGGGAAATGCAAATGGAAATATCACCCATAACTCCCAACAGCAAGTTGGGAGTTATAAACACCCATATCCAGGTTTGACCATTAGAGCCGGGGGAGGTGTCCACTGGGTCCTAGTATCAGAAGGACCAGGCAGAAGTCTGCAAAGCATACTGCTGAGACCTTCTGCAGACAGATGCAGTGCAACGGTCTGCATCCTCTGACACATCTATGACGCAGAGACTTTACTTCAGAGCTTCAGACAAAGCATGACCAGTTGGGACAAGTTCAAACAGGATGGCCTCTTGGGAAAATTTCTTAAAGGACAGCCACTGGGACAAGTTCTTATTGTGTGGACAGGACGGCCACAGGGATAGATTCACATGGCACAGACTGGACAGTCAAAGGGATAGGTTCACATGTCTGGCCTGGGTATTCAGCCACCAGGGTGGCAGGCAGGTACATAGGGTACAGGTACCACAAACATGGTTTCAGGATTCGGACACCGCCAAAGCAGTCACTGGAAACAAACACTAACTATGACAGACTAGCGGGAACACAGGATACGGGATATGGGATACTAACAGACTAGTGACGGGGGACCTGGCAACATACAGTTGCATACACACCAACCACCTAACTGAATTATAGGGGTTGCTCAGGTACCTCCCTATAGGGGAGAGTGCCTTTTATACCAGATGTCTCCCAGTTGAATGAAGAGCATGTAGCGATTTCGGCTGCTGCAGATCCACAAGCCGATCAACGGCCGTATGAAAACATAAACTGTGCAGGAGGTGTGGGTTAAATCCGCGCTGCCTTAATGATGAAGTTCCAAGGATAATAAATTTAAAATGTGGTTTATTCAACGCGTTTCAAGGTCAGTGCGACCTCTTCTTCAGGAAATAACATACAGATACAACGTGCTTACAGTGTTTAAATACCAACAGAGTTCAAAAAAAAAAAAAAAAAAGAAGCCAGATGGTCAGATGACATATGGTGTCAAAGTTCATGGTTCACAAAAGGTTAATACAACTTTGTTGGCACAGAATTCATTGAAGGATAATCTTGCATTAATTTATATTTACAGGATATTAAATTAAAAGAGATGGTAATCAGTTGGTTAAGTTAATCGGTTAAATGTCTCTTCAATGAAAAAAAGAAAAAAGAGGAGGATAGCTGATAAGAACCTGTGAGATGAGATTCCCCAGTTACCAAGGTCTGCTGTATAATGCCCAGGCTACTGAGCCACACCATTCATTTCTTTGCGTATAAAAGCTATTGATTATTAAGTTTGAATTCCACCTTAAACAAAAAAGTGTATTATTATTTTTATAAAATATGTCATCTAACCATCTGGCTTCTTTTTTTTTTTTTAACTCTGTTGGTATTTAAACAATGTAAGCACGTTGTATCTGTATGTTGTATGTGGAATTTCCTGAAGAAGAGGTCGCACTGACCTTGAAACGCGTTGAATAAACCACCTTTTAAATTTATTATCCTTGGAACTTCATCATTAAGGCAGCGCGGATTTAACCCACACCTCCTGCACAGCTATTGGAGAACACACATTTAACTAAATGCCTCTCCGTAGTTGCTGGGAGCATTTACCATGTGCGCACTGCCCCTTTAAGAACAGGGGTAATACACACAGCCCTAGCCACGTTACCAAGACACTGCGGCATACACAGAGGAGGAAAAAGGCAGAAGCACACCAGGGAATACGCCACTGCCGGGGCGGTGAGCAAGCCGTTGTCCCTGAGTGGATGGAAATGGGGGCCAGGCATAGCGCTACAGCCAGTATCATCCATAATACAGAAGAGACTAATGCATGCAGCCATTTTTTTCATACAGAGCTACTCAGCCTGTGTGAAAATACTCATCTGTACAGCCCTATAGAATAATATTGGTCAGTTTGCTCTCTGTGTCCTGATTTTAACTCGGACGGCATAGATCCGTGAAATACTCTCGTCTGTACGAGCTATAACAGATATTGCACTAATCTGGCTGTAATGGTTGCAACATATAGGTCTTTAGACTTTTTTTTTCAGAAAACTCTTTAGCTAAGAAAGTGGTTTCATGAAATGTGTCAGGATTTACTACCCTTTTATTTATGCATTGTATTGAGTGACACCTACAGTACTTCTGTTCAATAATAGGCAGCAGCAATCCACGCCTGGCTGGAACCTCCGGGCATGTTGAGCCATCAATAACTCGTTTAACTAATTGAGTCCTGTACACACTTCATCTTCTGCTATACACACCACACTTTTACTTCTTGCAATTTTCTTACACCCCTACTTAGCAATAACTACAGGAATAACATAGATATTTACAGCAATTTAAATCTTCCTTGTACTACAATGATGTCATATACATATTCACTAATATAATACGCAGAAGTTTGATACCGGCGTTAGCCTAATGACCTGTAGAATCAAATTGTGAATTTTTAAAGCACAACGAACACCATAAAAAAAACTAAAAAAAAATTGAAGGAAATATTTTTTTTTAAAAAACACTTCATCCTACTTGGAAGTTTTTTCCTTTTTCTTTTTCAGCACAAAAGATTGCAAAAAGTAATGAAATCAACTACACTTCATCCCAATACAAGCCCTCATACAGTCATAACATAATAAAAAAAAGTTACGTCTCTTGAAAAAAACAGGAGAAAATAATTAAAGCATAAAAAATAAAAAATTGCTACGTCTTGAAGTGGGTTAAACAATGAAATGACAAATTTAATAATCAGAACTCATTGATTGATAAACCATCCCCCACCCAAAAGTCACTAGAAAAAAGAAAGGGGACGGAAAAAAATCCCTCTCCTTCCACCAATCTCCCCTCTATACCCAATCCAGATCTTATAACTATACACACTGTTTAAATCATGAAGCCCAAATTCCATGTAATATATCACTTTAATTTGTTGCACATAAAGCAGTTTTTATAATAAAATTTGATGATTTAACTTTAACTTTATCCACTTCGAAAATGATGGAGGTTCTTTACTAATCGAGAATACCAATTTCCCTGCCTAGAATTTAACTTGGTTGTTTTTGCAAAAGATATCCCCCCAAATGAATGAGGCTGGGTGTGAGGAATGTATAATATGCAACATGCATGTACAGTGGGGAAAATAAGTATTTGATACACTGCCGATTTTGCAAGTTTTCCCACCTACAAAGAATGGAGAGGTTTGTAATGAGAGCAGAGTAGGAGGCTTCTTAAAGAAAAACCAACAGGTCTGTGAGAACCAGAATTCTTGCTGGTTGATAGGTGATCAAATACTTATTTCAGGAAATACAATGCAAACTAATTATGTAAAAATCATGCAATGTGATTTTCTGTATTTTTTTTTATTTTATCTCTCACAGTTGTATTGTACCTACAATAAAAATTACAGACCTCTCCATTCTTTGTAGGTGGGAAAACTTGCAAAATCGTCAATGTATCAAATACTTATTTTCTCCACTGTATGCATTATTTGTCTCCAATTTATTTGACAATTGTCCTTATGTGGATATTCCTTTGTATATATATATATTGTGTGTTTTTTTAATTAGTAATGAAGCACTATGTATTTAAAGCAACAATTTTTTTGATGTTGTTCATACTCTGGAAGAAGCTATATTTGTAGGTGAAACCCTGGGTCAGGCTTATGGAAGACTATTACCAGACGTTTGTAGTGTATGTTAATTTACTTCTGTTGTTTTTATGAAACAACTTTTTATGCTGTATTTGTGAGTATGATTAAAAAAGTATTTGTTACTCTATTTTGGAAATTGGTGGATCTGTACTATGTTTCTTCCTATTAGGCCATGTTCACACATTCAGTATTTGGTCATGGTCAGTATTTTACATCAGTATTTGTAAGCCAAAACCAGGAGTGGGTGATAAATACAGAACTGGTGCATATGTTTCTATTATACCTTACACATGTTTCTTCCACACCTGGTTTTGACTTACAAATACTGATGTAAAATGCTCTCCAAATACTGAACGTGTGAATGTGGCCCTAGTCAGATGTCTGCTACCGATTGGTACTATAAAGGAAGATGCAATCAATTCTGAAGCCATCTGCGTCAACAACTTATGAAATAAGTGTGGATCAATGTGACATAGAGCCAGACGCCTGTGTCTTTACTAGTGTTGAGCATTCCGATACCGCAAGTATCGGGTATCGGCCGATATTTGCTGTATCGGAATTCCGATACCGAGATCCGATACTTTTGTGGTATCGGGTATCGGTATCGAAACAACATTAATGTAAAAATGTGTAAAAGAGAGAATTAAAATAAAAAATATTGCTATACTCACCTCTCCGACGCAGCCTGCACCTTACCGAGGGAAGCGGCAGCGTTCTTTGTTTAAAATTCGCGCTTTTCTTTCCTTACGTGAGGTCCCGGCTTGTGATTGGTCGCGTGCCGCCCATGTGACCGCAACGCAACCAATCACAGCAAGCCGTGACGTAATTTCAGGTCATTCAGTATTTTAAAATTACGCTCCGGCTTTGTGATTGGTTGCATCGCAGTCACATGGGCGACGCAACCAATCACAGCAAGCCGTGACGTAATTTCAGGTCCTTAAGGATTTTAAAATTACGTCCCGGCTTTGTGATTGGTTGCGTCGCAGTCACATGGGCGACGCAACCAATCACAAGCCGTGACGTCACGGGAGGCTGGACACGCGCGCATTTTAAAATGGCTTCCCGGCTTGTGATTGGTTGACAGCGACGCAACCAATCACAAGCCGGGACGTCACGGGAGGCTGGACTCGCGCGCATTTTAAAATGCGCGCGTGTCCAGCCTCCCGGCTTGTGATTGGTTGACAGCGACGCAACCAATCACAAGCCGGGACGTCACGGGAGGCTGGACTCGCGCGCATTTTAAAATGCGCGCGTGTCCAGCCTCCCGGCTTGTGATTGGTTGACAGCGACGCAACCAATCACAAGCCGGGACGTCACGGGAGGCTGGACACGCGCGCACTTTAAAATGCGCGCGTGTCCAGCCTCCCGTGACGTCACGGCTTGTGATTGGTTGCGTCGCCCATGTGACTGCGACGCAACCAATCACAAAGCCGGGACGTAATTTTAAAATCCTTAAGGACCTGAAATTACGTCACGGCTTGCTGTGATTGGTTGCGTTGTGGTCACATGGGCGGCACGCGACCAATCACAAGCCGGGACTTCACGTAAGAAAAGAAAAGCGCGAATTTTAAGCAAACAACACTGCCGGTTCCCTCGCTGAGGTTCAGGCTGCGTCGGAGAGGTGAGTATAGCAATATTTTTTATTTTAATTCTTTATTTTACACATTAATATGGTTCCCAGGGCCTGAGGGAGAGTTTCCTCTCCTTCAGACCCTGAGAACCATCAGGAATACCGTCCGATACTTGAGTCCCATTGACTTGTATTGGTATCGGGTATCGGTATCGGATTGGATCCGATACTTTGCCGGTATCGGCCGATACTTTCCGATACCGATACTTTCAAGTATCGGACGGTATCGCTCAACACTAGTCTTTACATAAACTTATTTCTCCTGTACTGTACAGTGATGGTGAATAAGACACACTTCATACTTTAAGCTTAACCCTCTAACCCCCGGAGCTTTTTTCATTTTTGCGCTTTCATTTTTCGCTCCCCTCCTTCCCAGAGCCATAACTTTTTTTTATTTTTCCATCAATATGGCCAAGTAAGGGCTTAATTTTTGCAGGACAAGTTGTACTTTTGAAAGATACCATTGGTTTTACCATGTCGTGTATCAGAAAACGGGAAAAAAATTCCAAGTGCGATGAAATTGCACACTTGTTTTTTGTTTGGTTTTCTTGCTAGGTTCACTAAATGCTAAAACTGAGCTGCCATTATGATTCTCCAGGTCATTATGAGTTCATAGACACCAAACATGTCTAGGTTATGTTTTATCTAAGTGGTGAAAAAAAATTCCAAACTTTGCTAAAAAAAATTGCACAATTTTCTGATACCTGTAGCATCACCATTTTTCATGATCTGGTGGTGGGTGACTTTTGGCTTTTTTATCACTATGCTGTTTAACGATCAGGTTAATATTTTTTATTGATAGATCGGGCGATTCTCAATGCGGCGATTTCAAATATGTGTAGGTTTTTTTTTTTTTACTGTTCTATTTTGAATGGAGCAAAAGGGGGTGATTTAAACTTTTATTGTTTTTATTTGTTTCATATTTTAATTTTTTTTTTTTTTACTTTTGGCATGTTTCAATAGCCTCCATGGGAGGCTAGAAGCTTCCACAGCTTGATCGGCTATGTTACATAGAGGCGATGCTCAGATCGCATCTATGTGGCAGAATTACAGACTTACTATGGGCTCCGACCACAGGATGGCGCTCATAGCAATCTGGCTTTAACAACCATAGAGGTCTCAAGGAGACCTCTGGTTGTCATGCCAACGCACCGTTGACCCCCGATCATGTGACGGGGTCAACGGCGTGCGCATTTCCGGCTGGATCGCTGGAAGTACTTGTCAAATGACGCTGTCAGACTTTGACAGCGGCATTTAACTAGTTAATAGGCGCGAGTGGATCGCAATTCCACCCACGACTATTGCGGGCACATGTCAGCTGTTCAAAACAGCTGACATGTCCCAGCTTTGATGCAGGCTAACTGCCGGAGCTCACATCAAAGCGGGGGATACTGTCATCAGACGTACTATTCCTTTCTATAGCAGTAAGAGGTTAAATGGCATTTTTGTATGTTAATATATATTATATGAAAATATTCAAGACATCATCAATCCTAATATATACCATTAAAAAAGTTAATCTTTAGAATGAAAGCTGGTGACTGACCAATAGCAGAGAATGATTACGAGTTCATATATGCAGCTGCTCTAAATTTGCCAGGACTATTCATATTTTTCACAAATAATCCCGGCAAATTACCGCACCCATAAATGGGTTGTCCTTATTGGGGGTTGGGGCAGAGTGAGGTGTGAGACCCAAATATCGCTAACTACAACACGAATCCTGAATGAAGATCTGCATGAAAGTAATAACCTAAGTTCTGGAAAAAGATTTTTGCCTGATAGTATAGTCTACAAAAGAGTTTCCACCTTGTGGAAAAACTAAAACTTCTTGTATCTAATAAAAGTTGGAATTTGAAGCAGCTCAAGTGCCGCCAGTTGAAAACAATTGGTCTACATTATAGATAACATTTCTGGTTAGAGGTCAGCAAATATGGTGGTTAGCGAGGAGCAGATCACGCAAAATTCACATTTTCGTGTGGATTCTTTTTGGTAAATTCGATTCGTAGAGAAGTTATTCTTCTCTAATTTAATGTCTCTTATTATGCTGTAGGTTCTCTCCAAACTCTAGAGCATAATTAACGTAATATGTAAAAGTAAAAGAAAAAACTACGCTCACCTCATCTCTACGGCCCTCTGCTCCTCACTGTCACCCATCCAGTTCTTGTCACATCTCATCACCACTCCAACTGCTGAATACCTGGGACTTCCTGCTTCAATGAGTCCTGGGAGAGTTCTGCACAAGTGCATGAAAGGTTAGGATGTCATGATGATGTCGCAACGTGCAGCATGACCTTGTGCACGGATGCACTGTGTACTTCCAGGCCTCGTAAGAGCCAGATGCCAAAAGTCTAGGCCTAGCATGAGAAGGGTGATAAGAAGATGCAACGAAATCCTGAAGAGGAATGGTGAGGAGCAGAGGTGCTGGAGAGGGAAGTGAGAAGGTAAGCAGAAGTATTTTTTTAACCTTTTGATAGCCCTTTATGGTTCTGAAAAATAGCAGCCACGTTGCTAAAATTACAAAATAATCTGCATTTTGATGGATGAGGATTTTTGGAACATTCGAGTAGAATTGAATTCCACTAAAATATATTCACTCGTCTCTAATGGCGGATGCTACTTATGACCTCAAATACACAAAATAGGAATCACAAACATAATCAAAGGTTACTTTTAGTAGGATGAGCCTTAAGAAAAAAATAAGAAGAAAGACATCTTTTCTTCTGCTCTTAAGGTCAGTTCCAAAAACTATTCCATGTCATTCACCTAAATACAGATAAAAGGTTTTCAGCTGAATTTGACATTTTTCTATTAAAGCCGATGAGACAGAAGCAATGAGAACAACTTAGCGAAAAATAACGAGAGAGCATGTCCCACTTTTATAATCATATTTAGCTATATGATAAACACGTGGAGGATGATTCTGCTTAGAATCAATGAAACATAAGCAGAAGAAATGACAGTGCCCAGGAGCGGAGTGGAGACCAGGCAGAAGAGCTCATTTGTTTTCTATTTGTCCAGGTCCATGCATCTTTCTAGGTGCAGTTTCCGATGTGTAGGCACATTTCCATAACTCATTTTGAAATGTTGTCTTGGTTATTTTCAGGCCCACTTGTCGTTTGGATCATTGAACATGTTAAGATATGGAGTTCCAGGTCATGCATCTTTTCCCATAAATGTAAATATTTTGCTTGGTCTTTTTATTTTAAATGTAGAATCATAAAAGATACATGTGAGTTTACAGACTGATTAATCTTCGGTAACTAATCCATCATGTATCTGTAAGGTGCATAGGCCACAGTTTATTCATGTCTTTAATCCTGCAGGAGCAGTGGTGTAAATCTGCTTAGTGTAGGAATTCATTAAGTAGAATAATGTATCTGTGATGTATCATCCATAAAGTATTGCAGTTCACACTGTCACTTGATGGCAATCAATGGAATTCTCAACTCACTTCCACAAAGAGAAAAGAAAAGTGTCAAGTCTCAAATCCCATGAAATGATGAAAGAGATACATGGCAGTCCATACTTTTTGTTGGGCGCACAGATATGATTCTAATCTTTAGTTGAGAATATGAAAAAACAAACATGTCAAATGAGGATAGATGATTAGATTGGCAATTCAAATATATGTTTTGGTCAATCAATCCTTCATCAGACAATCAAATTGCTCTGCTCGTGGGGTGAAGAGATCAGAATGAATAGCACGTATAAAAGGTGACCTCCGTTGCTTTACCAAAGCAGCTTCATCCAGCGCTTCACGCCAATACATATGCCTGATGAAAGTTAAAGTATCTATTCGTCTTGATATTTTTGCTGTGTAAGGGTGGGGTTGTTCTTCATATTCCAAATCCCATGAAATCCTGCTATGCAAAGTCTTGCAACACTCTTGGTTTGGGTGTAAGGGGGTGACCAGGGTCGTTACGTGCCTTCTCCTATTTGGACACTGTTCACATGATTACGTGCAACACCTCATCATTCACTAATGTTAGTGTAATGTCGCTGTATTGTTTATGTACTGTAATGTGATGTATTTGATGTGTGTTATGTATAGAAGTAGGGATAGAATAGAAGATAGCATATGGCAATAGTGGGAATAGGTTAGTGGGGCACATTAGAGATAGGGAATAAGAGTACTAGTTTAGGTTTAGTTAGCACAGGAGTTTTCAGAAACGAGGCAGGGATTGCCGGAAGCGAGGCAGGGACTGCCGGTAAGAATAGTGGTTGAGTTGAAGGCAGGGAAAGCGTGAGAGATGCCACTCAGTGTACGCTGTGCTGCATTTCTGATGGAAACCCTACTGTTAAGTAAAGTGGAACTGTTGAAAAAGGACAATGTCTCTGAGACGGTTTTCGGAGCTCGTGCATGCGGAGTCAGATTGAAAGAAGCCGAGGGGACTCTGAATGTGAATGTGAGTGTACTGTTGCGCACGTTGCACATGCAGCAGAAGGGAGATTGTATTTCATCTGTGGGGCGCCAGGGTGTGGGAACACTACAGCCCGATGCCATGACTACCGCCCTGGCCACCTTACATGGGCATAGAATGGCACAAGTGAGACATCTGTATCAGCGCCTGCCCTTCCTGTCTGTATTTCTGTCATCAAGCGGCACCTCGCTCTTGTTGTGGACAAAATGCTGCAGCTACTCTAGTTCTGTGCTCTTACTTGTAGTTCTGTCCATATTTGATCATCAGGAGTTTGTTTTTCAGTGTTTGTGTGCTTCTATACGGCCTGGGTGGGGCTGCAAGATATTTAACCCCCTGAAAGCCTGCAGCCCACTGCCAGTTATAAATTTGACTTGCTCCTAGAGTAAGTCTCAGCATCCCGCATTGACTCCCTGTAGACATTCCTTATTTTTGACTGTGGCCCGTTTTTTGACTACCCTTCTGCCTTGTGATTTTGTTCCTGTACTGACGTGCTGGTTCTGTCCTGGCCACTGGACTGTTTTACTTTCCAGTTTGCGCCATCAAGAAGGCAACTAACTTGGCGACCCCAGCTCAGGGGTCATTATTAAATCCAAATCGATATGCAGGTGTTAAAGGATGAAGGCCAAGGCAACCTTTGGGATCTAGAAAACAGAGTAGCTAGTGCCAAACCTGTTTGTGGTAGCCTTCTTTAGACCACGTACAATACTCCCGTTACAGCAAGTCACTAATTAGCCACATAGTGAGGAATTAATTGAAATCAAGGTCATAATGTTTAGTTACACATTAATTATGCACCCCTTATTTAGTCACAATTTGAACAGGGCACTATCAGTCCACATGGCATTTAGAGCTGGCGGTGATCATATGACTCATCAGGGCATATGTGTCAAAGTTTCTGCCAACCCCTTTAACATTGGCATCATTACCAATAATCATACAGTCTAGCATCTTGTATAATATTTTCAATATTAGTTTGGTGTTTTCGCCTGTTTTTCATTTTATTCATACGATATTGTGCAATGCAGAATTAAAAGAATATTTTGTCTTGACTTACCCTATTGGTTCCTTATTTTAATCCTAAAATGGTTTACAGGAATAATATGTGCATTTACCTTTTACTTCTAGGATTCACTTTACAATTGTTTTATGATTAGTAACTTTTATGGCTTGTTCACACATAACAGATTTGCTGTGGATTTTACATTCAGATATCTGGGCAGAAAATCAGCAGTGTATTACAGTAGGAGCAGAGTGAATGAGCTTTTGTGAAATATTTTCCACATACTGTGAATACGTCTGTGCCAAAAATGCCTTGCTGTGCAGATTTTAGATACACAGCGTGTCAATTCTGCCTGCAGTTTTTCTTTCTGGATTTCACTCTTTGCTATATTTCGCCTTAAATTCACAGCAAATTTGCAACAAAATCAGCATGAAATAAAACATACGCAACAGAAATTTTCACATTACTCATGGGCGTACTTTTATCAAAATTTTAAATACTTAGCTACCAACACGTACACACTGACAAATTGAAATATTGTCTGTTTTCAGTCTTTCATACAAATTCACACATGCATGAACTGTTTTAGGTGAAGCAAATCTGTCACCAGACAATACAAACAGCATAGATTATTAAATAAATCATGTATCCCTGATGAGGCTGGTACACTTACTTTGAAATTCCATGTCAGAATGGCTGAATAATCCTTTATGAAAGATTAAACTCAATCTTCGCCTCCTAGCTTGACTGACAGTTTCTCACTTTCCCTCCTGTTGCTGAAATCTTATACTGCTCAGCACAAGATACAGCTGTCAGTGAACTGCGTGGGAAGACACTGAATAGACCCTTGTGGACTAATTAATTTTCTCAGTGTTAGAGAGCTGTCAGACAGATGTAGAAATCGGACCAAGATAAGAATGCAGTGCACGGACTGGCCAGCAGCTCAACCCACCCAAGCATGACAGGCTGCATAGAAATACATGAAGCTGTCACGCTCGCGTAGGGAGAGCTGCCGGCCAGTCCGAGCACTGCGTTAACATCTGGGTCCTATTTATACCACTGTCTGACTGAGCCCTTAGCGTGGTTCAATTTATTATCTATATTATAAAGCCATTCTGACATGGATTTTCAAAATAAGTATACCAGCCTCATCATATGTAAGAAATCTGCTTAATAATGTATGGTATTTTTTTAATCTGGTGGTAGATCCTTTTCAACTCCACTTCAGTGAAATGAAGTAGAATGATAATAACATTTTAGCAAACCTCAGTTCTGGCTAATTTGGAGCCAAAGCAAAATCTCAAATTTGATTCACCGTTAGTGGCAGTAATGTATTATAAACCACAGTAACAAACAGCGTAGAAGCATATTCAGAGGTGCAATATAATTTACCATAAGTGGATTTACGTGAAGATGGACACAACTGAAATACCACCGATGAGTTGGTTTTAAGTCTACACTACAATTGCATAAGGGGTAGAAAAAAAACATTAAAAGAGGAGTGCAGGTAACCAGATCCCCTTCTTTTAACAATCCTTCGCCAGTCATAGGTCAAATATTCTCTTATATCGAGTAGTCTCTGCCTGAAAAGCGGGTGGTCGAGTTGTGATGACTGTTCACTCTGGTGCCACCTGTCCATATATATCATGACACTAGAAAGTTCATCTGCACAAGGTATAAAAATGAAACTTTGCACCAAAGCTGTGTACCAGGATTGCAACGTCTATTCGGCGTCTATTGGAATGAGAGGTAGTAGGGTGCCGCACTTGGCTATTTCCACCAGACCCATAGGCGTTAAAGCAGGAGGGCTCATGCTCAAGGATCAGAGGGAGTCTCAGCCATGGGACCCCAGCAATAAGTTGAACTCTTAAACTACATTCACATGTTCAGCATTTGGTCAGTATTTTACCTCAGTATTTGTAGCCAAAACCAGGGGTGGAACAATCAGAGGCAAAGTATAATAGAAACACGTCACCACTAGTGTTGAGCATTCCGATACCGCAAGTATCGGGTATCGGCCGATACTTGCGGGTATCGGAATTCCGATACCGAGATCCGATACTTTTGTGGTATCGGGTATCGGTATCAAAACAACATTAATGTGTAAAAGAGAGAATTAAAATAAAAAATATTGCTATACTCACCTCTCCGACGCAGCCTGGACCTTACAGAGGGAACCAGCAGCGTTCTTTGCTTAAAATGCGCGCATTTACTGCCTTCCGTGACGTCACGGCTTGTGATTGGTCGCGTGCCGCCCATGTGGCTGCGACGCGACCAATCACAGCAAGCCGTGACGTAATTTTCAGGTCCTGAATGCCTAATTCTAGGCATTCAGGATTTGAAAATTACGTTATGGCTTGTGATTGGTCGTGTCGCGGTCACATGGGCAACGCAACCAATCACAAGCCGTGACGTCACGGGAGGCAGGAAACGCGCGCATTTTAAAATTACATCACGGCTTGTGATTGGTTGCGTGCCGCCCATGTGACCGCGACGCGACCAATCACAGCAAGCCGTGACTTAATTTTCAGGTCCTGAATGCCTAATTCATAATTCTAGGCATTCAGGACCTGAAAATTACGTCACGGCTTGCTGTGATTGGTCGCGTCGCGGTCACATGGGCGGCACGCAACCAATCACAAGCTGTGACGTAATTTTAAAATGCGCGCGTTTCCTGCCTCCCGTGACGTCACGGCTTGTGATTGGTCGCGTCGCCCATGTGACCGCGACGCGACCAATCACAAGCCGTAACGTAATTTTCAAATCCTGAATGCCTAGAATTAGGCATTCAGGACCTGAAAATTACGTCACGCCTTGCTGTGATTGGTCGCGTCACGGCCACATGGGCGGCACGCGACCAATCACAAGCCGTGACGTCACGGAAGGCAGTAAACGCGCGCATTTTAAGCAAAGAACGCTGCCGGTTCCCTCGGTAAGGTCCAGGCTGCGTTGGAGAGGTGAGTATAGCAATATTTTTTATTTTAATTCTTTCTTTTACACATTAATATGGATCCCAGGGCCTGAAGGAGAGTTTCCTCTCCTTCAGACCCTGGGAACCATCAGGGATACCGTCCGATACTTGAGTCCCATCGACTTGTATTGGTATCGGGTATCGGTATCGGATTAGATCCGATACTTTGCCGGTATCGGCCGATACTTTCCGATACCGATACTTTCAAGTATCGGACGGTATCGCTCAACACTAGTCACCACTTCAGTATTTATCACCCACTCCTGGTTTTGGCTTACAAATACTGAGGTAAAATACTGAACAAATACTGAACGTGTGAAGGTAAAAACTTCTACAGCAAGTAACACAGACAACGATTGGCTCACCAATTCAGCTCTCTACAACTGCATTTAACTGTGACACTGTGTGGCCCATTGGCTGTAATAAAAAAGTGGCCGGAAAATCCAGTACATATCAATTTTGAAATAAAGTAATATCTTCATCTTATACTGAATTTTCCCGCCACTCTTTTTTTTAAAGACTTCTATACTGGCTAACATTATTTTTGTATTTATTATTGAAAGGCCTGCGGCTCGATCTCGAGCTATAGCGACTTAATGGATGAAGTCTTTGTAGGAAGATCGACCTTGTGCAAGTCTAGATAGGTCCACCAGGGTCCTCTCTGCTGTAATATTTTGCCTTATTTCCTACAGACCCTGACAATAGTTGACTACTAGTCTACCAATGACTGGTATAAAAAGGCAAAAATTCCACCAAGGTAAAAAGAAAATTATTGATTACCCCTGGGAACTATTTATTTGTACAACATTGAGTTGCCAAAAGCTCTTAAAATTGTTTTAGGGAAAACTGGTTAATTGTTAATAGATTTATTGTAAACTGTTCTGTACAATTACAGTATATGTGATAAGTAGAATCTTGACAAGAAAACTTGATGTGCTGTTGGCAAACACTAAAAAACAAAAAGTCGGATTTTATAGTTAATAGAAAATTCCAGAAGTTGAGCAAAGACATCCTTAGGACCCTGGTTTGGTGAACCTCCCTTTACCTGCCAGTAGCCGCGGTGTCTCTTGTGATTGATAGACCCAGCATGACATTATATTTGCGCATGACATTACACCAGATCTAATAATCAGAAGGGTCAATGGACATGTCAACAGATTGAAGGACCTTTCTGGTCCATGGCTTACCAACATGAACACTGGACCAGAGACCTGAACATCTTTTTGCTCAACTCTAAAGGTCCCATATATTCTATTTATAAAAATAATTGACAAAAAAATCTATGAGACATAGACTTCTATATGCACAGCAGAATCCCCACTAAACTTTGCACATGAAATCCATCAAAAACAGTGGGCTATGCTAGTCATTTCCTATCGGTTCCAGAAACTTGACCACACGCACGTTACTAATTTTATGCTGCTGCTACCAAGTGATTTATTGGCAGGGATTTTTGACAAAGAAGTTTTAATGAGAGTCCCCACTTATTTCAAACTCTAGTCAACCTGATAATAAGATATGAAAGTGAAATGATATTAATAGATGGTTATGATAGAAATTGTAGTGGGATAGAAAGGTCCTCACAGTTTATTAATGAATTTAAAAAGCAATGGTGAATTGCAGGTAACTAATCCCTTCAACAGCACTGCAATTTTCACAGCTGGATCTCATACAGTAACAACCATTTCAGATGTATAATACCTTAATCCTATTTCTGAGTGTATTTCATACACACTTATTTCACAGAAATGAAAATATTTATTTTTTGATGGATTTTTAATGACAAGAAGAAACAACTTAATTTGTGTTCGCACCTTCATAATTGCTTTCTGTTCCTAATGGAGCCACGCATGAAGGATCCACTCTCACTTGGATCACGTTGGATCAGATTGATTTATAATCGAGTCCTTCAGGTTACAGCCAGGATTACAATGTCTTTCACATGACATATTTCCCTGAAGCACATTAATATGTGATAACAAGTATTGGAGTACGCATAGCATAGTTATTAATGTTTTTCTTAGAAATCTATAGTATTATAGGAAGCATAATGAAAAGGCAAGAGGGCATTTGGACACACGTCTTAATTATTGAATTCATGTTTTTCATCCAGTCTCATTCCCACAGGTGTATAACATCCAGCCTCTCGCCATATTTGCCTTTATAAAACAAAAACTTTTGTGAAACAATGGCTCATTGTATAGAGCTCACTGAACTTGAGTGAAGTCCTGAGCAAATTGTCCTTCAGTGATTTTGGAGAGGGAAGTTATGGGGTGCGGGCATTGGTCTGGCATACAAATGGGTTGTGGTGGTTGGACAACAAAGACTTGCCTTGTTTGGTCTATCTTATTTTTGAAGTGCGTGGCAAAGTCCTCAGCAGAGAATAGGGGAGTCAGAGGGAGCAGTGGTGGGCGAAGGAGGGAGTTAAAGGTGTTGAACAACTGTTTGGGGTTGTGGGATAGGGAAGATACAAGGGATGTAAAGTAGGCCTGTTTAGCAGAGGTGAGAGCTGAGTTGAATGTGAGTGTTGCTTGTTTGAGTGCAGTGAAATCATCTTGCAAATGCGTTTTCTTCCAACTCGGCAATTCTTGATACTTGCCGAAGCTTTTTGGTGATGTTATTGTGCCAGGGTTGTCTATTGATTTGTCGCACTCTGCTATGCATAACAGGGGTGACCGAGTCGATGGCTGATGACAGAGTGTTGATTACTCTTCATAGTTTAGTATCCTCTGCAAATATTGTAATTTTACTCTGTATGCATCCTACAAGGTCATTGATAAATATGTTAAAAAGAAGAGGGCCCAATGTTGACCCATGTGGTACCCCACTGTTAACTGTTACCCAATATTATTTAGGATATAAGAAATTTCACAAACTAACTGATTGCAGCGGTGTCATCCTTTATCATCTTCTCTCCAAATCACACCTCACCACTTGTGCACTTGACTCCATCCCATCCCACCTCCTCCCCTACCTCACCACTACACTTAAGGTACCTTCCCCTCTGCTTTCAAACATGCAACAATCACACCTATTCTCAAAAAGCCTTCCCTTGACCCGAACGCTATGCCCAGCTACCGCCCCATATCTTTGCTCCCATTTGCTTCCAAACTACTTGCCAGCACGTCTACGCTGAACTTTCCTCTCACCTTGCATCTAACTCTCTTCAACAACCTACAATCTGGCTTCCGTCCCCACCTTTCCACTGAGACTGCCCTTACTAAACTTACGAACGACTTAATTACAGCCAAAGCTAACAGACAATTCTTTATATGCCTCCTTCTAGACCTGTCCTCTGCCTTTGACACAGTTGACCACTGCCTCTTAGTACAGATCCTCTCTTCCTTTGGTGTCAAAGACCTCGCCCTATCCTGGATCTCCTCATACCTTACCAACCGCACATTTAGCGCTTCCTACTCCCATACTACCTCTTCATCTCTCCCCCTCTCTGTTGGTGTCCCTCAAGGCTCTCTCCTAGGACCCCTTCTCTTCTCAATCTATACCCTTGGCCTGAGACAACTCATAAGGTCCTATGGCTTCCAGTACCATCTATATGCCGATGACACTCAGATCTACCTCTCTGGCCCAGATGTCACCTCTCTGCTCTCCAGAATCCCAGAGTGTCTATCAGCCATATCCTACTTCTTCTCCTCTCGATTCCTCAAACTCAATGTGGACAAATCTGAACTAATTATCTTTCCTCCATCTCGCACACTTTCCCTACCTGATCTATCTATCTATCACAAATGAATTCACACTTTCCCTTCTCCCCGTAATCGGCTGCCTCAGAGTAACCCTTGACTCTGCCCTGTCATTTAAACCGCACATCCAAGCTCTCGCCACCTCCTGTTGCCTCCAGCTCAAAAATATTTATAGAATCCGTCCTTTCCTCAATCCTCACTCTACCAAATTGCTTGTGCATGCCCTAATCATCTCCCGCCTTGTCGACTACTGCAACATCCTCCTTTGTGGCCTACCTTCTAACACTCTCTCACCCCTCCAGTCAGTCCTTAACTCTGCTGCCCGACTAATTAACCTCTCTCCTTGCTACACTCCTGCTTCCTCTCTTTGCAAATCCCTTCATTAGCTCCCAATTTCCCAGCGTATCCTGCTTAAACTACTGACACTGACCTACAAAGCCATCCATAACCTTTCTCCTCCGTATATTTCCGAACTAATCTCTCAATATCTTCCCTCACATAATCTCCGGTCCTCCCAAGACCTCCTTCTCTCCTCCACGCCTATTTACTCCTCACCCAATCGCCTCCAAGACTTCTCCCGTATATATCCTCCGTCATCTGGAATTCTGTGCCCCAACACGTCCGGTTATCCACCACTAGTGTTGAGCGATACCGTCCGATACTTGAAAGTATCGGTATCGGAAAGTATCGGCCGATACCGGCAAAATATCGGATCCAATCCGATACCGATACCCGATACCAATACAAGTCAATGGGACTCAAGTATCGGACGGTATCCCTGATGGTTCCCAGGGTCTGAAGGAGAGGAAACTCTCCTTCAGGCCCTGGGAACCATATAAATGTGTAAAAGAAAGAATTAAAATAAAAAATATCGCTATACTCACCTGTCCGACGCAGCCGGGACTTCAGCGAGGGAACCGGCAGCGTTGTTTGTTTAAAAATCGCGCTATTACTTGGTTACGTGAATTCCCGGCTTGTGATTGGTCAGGTCGGCCATGTTGCCGGGACGCGGACCAATCACAGCAAGCCGTGACGAAATTACGTCACGGCTTGCTGTGATTGGTCCGCGTCCCGGCAATATGGCCGCCCTGACCAATCACAAGCCGGGACGTCACGGGAGGCTGGACACGCGCTCATTTTAAAATGGGCGCGTGTCCAGCCTCCCGTGACGTCACGGCTTGTGATTGGTTGCGCCGCGATCAACCAATCACAAGCCGGGAGGCTGGACGCGCTCATTTTGAAATGGGCGCGTGTCCAGCCTCCCGGCTTGTGATTGGTTGACCGCGACGCAACCAATCACAAGCCGTGACGTCACGGGAGGCTGGACACGCGCCCTTTTTAAAATGAGCGCGTTTCCAGCCTCCCGTGACGTCACGGCTTGTGATTGGTTAATGGCGGCCATGTTGCCGGGACGCGGACCAATCACAGCAAGCCGTGACGTATTTTCGTCACGGCTTGCTGTGATTGGTCCGCGGCCCGGCAACATGGCCGCCCTGACCAATCACAAGCCGGGACTTCGCGTAATCATGTAAAAGCGGGAATTTTAAACAAACAACGCTGCCGGTTCCTGTGCTGAGGTCCCGGCTGCGTCGGACAGGTGAGTATAGCGATATTTTTTATTTTAATTCTCTATTTTACACATTTTAACATTAATGTTGTTCCGATACCCGATACCTGATACCACAAGAGTATCGGAATCCCGGTATCGGAATTCCGATACAGCAAGTATCGGCCGATACCCGATACTTGCAGCATCGGAATGCTCAACACTATCCACCACATTTGGATCCTTTAAATGGATCCTGAAAACCCACCTCTTCAAAGAAGCTTACAACCTGTAATGACCACACGGCCACCTCAACACCATTGGAGCTACTGCAACCCCCGACCTACTGTCTCCTTCCTCACAATCCTGTAGAATGTAAACCCGCAACCGCAGGATTCTCTTCCCTGTGTATCAGTCTGTCATATTTAGTTTTGTTTACTGTAAGTGATATTTGCATTTTGATGTAACCCCTTCTCATGTACAGCACCATGGAATTAATGGTGCTATATAAAGAAATAATAAGAAGAATAACACTAATAATTATGTGCTAAAATTATTTTTAAAAAATGGGTAAAACTGTTGCTGAAAAATTCTTGGGTGTATGGATGGACAGCAAACTCCACTTTAGTGTTCAGTGACAGGCAACTGCTTCCAAGGCAAGTTAAAAAATGGTATGCATTAAAAGAGGCATAAATGCTTACGACAAGAACATAGTTTTGCCTCTATATAAGTCACTACTGCAGAACACACTTAGAATACTGAGTACAATTTTAGTCTCCAGTGTTTAAGAAGGATATAGCTGAACTAGATTGGGTGAAGATCTTTTTACACTTAGGCCCGTGACAGGGACAAGGGAACATCTTTTACATCTAGAGGAAATAAGGTTTAATCATAATCACAGACGTAGGTTATTTACTGTCAGAGCAGTGAGACTATGGAATTCTCTGTCACATGATGTGGCAATGGTTGATTTACTACTAAAGTTCAAAAAGGGTCAAAGGTTGCCTTTAGTGATAAATATAATATTATGGGTGCTAAATTGTGTGATGGGACGTTGATCCAGGGAACTAGTCTGATTGTTATATGGAGTCAGGAAGGAATTTTTCCCCTAATATGGAGCTATTACTTTCTGTCCTGCCTGCCTCTGGATCAACATTGTAGGCTATAGGCTGAACTCAATGAACTTATGTCTACCTTCAACCTTAAAACTATGAAACACTAAGGCTACGTTCACACTAGCGTTGTGCGCCGCTGCGTCGGCGACGCAACGCACAACGCACGCAAAAACGCGGCAAAACGCACGCAAAAACGCTGCGTTTTGCGACGCATGCGTCGGTTTTTGCCGAAAATCGGACGCAAGAAAAATGCAACTTGTTGCGTTTTCTTGGTCCGACGCTTGCGGCAAAAAAGACGCATGTGTGGCACAACGCAACAAAAAAAAACGCATGCGTCCCCCATGTTAAGTATAGGGGGCGCATGACGCATGCGTCGCCGCTGCGTCGCCGACGCAAATCCGACGCACATTAGCTTAACGCTAATGTGAACGTAGCCTAATGCACAATCTCCTGTAAGCAGTGTTATTGAACAGTGCAAGTGATTAGGAACCACAGAAACTCAGCCATGAAGAGAAGGCCATGCAAATTTACAGAGCAGATTTGCTGAATGGTGAGGAGCAGAGGGCATAAAAGTCACCAATGCTGTTCTGACCCATAGCTGCAGAGTCCAAACCTCTTCTTACATTAGCACAAAATCAGGAGCTTTATGGCATCTGTTTCCATTGCCGAGTGGATGCATGGAAGCCTTACATCGCCAAGCAGAATGCCAAACATCAACGGAAGTAATGTAAAGTTGCCACCAATGGACCTTGGAGCAGTGGAAATGTATTCTGTGGAGTGGTGACTCAAAAGTCTCTATCTGACATTTGATAGATGACTTTGCTTTTGGAGAATGTTGCCTGGATTACTGCATTGTACTAACTGTTAAGTTTGGTGGAAAATACGATGGAAAATACTATTAGGCTGTTTTTTTAGAGGCCGGATTTGGTCCCTTAGCTCCAATGAAGGGAAAACATAAAGCACTGCTTCAGCATTTTACATTTTTTTCTACTGCTGGAGTGGTATCATTAATGTAAGTTCCTTGCCCCTAGTAATATACTTACCAGCCGCTGTCTCCTGCTGTTATTGGCGCCGCTCCAGTCGTCTTCTGCAGTTTATGACTTGATGGATCGTCCTAGTATTTGCTGGGTCATCCAAAAGTCACAACTCAATCTAAGTCTGTGAGAGCCAGAATGAGGCCAGAACGAGGATGTCGTAGACTTACACTGAGAACTTGTGACCATTACCTCTGACTTTCAGTCAGTCAGAAGTTGCGGTCACAAGATGGCAGAATGGGAACAGAGTGGTGACAAGATGAGCAGAAAACAGCTGCTCATAAGTATATTACTAAAGGCATTAAGCATTAATTAGTGTTACAACTCCATAGGTGAAATATAATTAAAAAAAACTCTAGAGTGATGCTTTATTCCTTCAGCAGACCATGACATTTTGGAAAATTATATTCTTCCAACTTTGTGGAAACAACTAAGAGAAGTTGAAAGAGAAGAAAAACAATGGAGTCAGGTAAACAAGAGTTAAGTTCACAAAGTCAGGTGCATAATGGCTAGGTTGGGTACGCTTGTGTGGAAACGCTTGGATTGCCCTGTGTTGTGGCTTTGCCCACACAGTGCCCTGACCTCAGCCACATCAAACACCTTTGGATTGAACTAGAACGCAGATTTTCCAACATCAGTGTCTGACCTCACAAATGCTCTTCTGGATTACTAGGCAAAAATACCTTTAGACATCCTAGAAAATTTTATTGAAAACCCTTCCCAGAAGAGTTAAAGCTGTTAAAGCTGCAAAGAGGGAACCAACTCAATATTAATGTCTATGAATGTAGAATTAAAGCTCCTGTAGGTGCAATGTGCAGGTGTCCCAATACAGTGTATGTATTTCAGATCTAGAATATCTTCAGTAAAAACCACATAAAAAAAGTAACACCATGTGCAATAAAATGCAATAAAAAGAATAATCTCTCTATTCTTTCAACCAGGTTCATCCATAGGTCTTGTTTATGGAGTATACCGTAAGTATATCACTCTGTTCAATCGGTTGCTCTGATGATAGGCCTGCAAGCTCAAAGCTTTTTTTTTCACATCACACTTTGATTTTGTCTTTGTCACATACATTTCCATCCTTATACACATAATCTGATACCAGACAAGTCTTTGCTTCCAACAAGATCAGCACACTTCCCTGCATCTGAAAGATATTTTAGATGCTTACACAATGTCTACTAGAGTGTACATACGGTGCAGAGAAAATAAATGATAACTGAGTTCTTATTAAAAAAAATATACCCGTATTTTTCTGACCATAAGACGCACTTTTTTCCTCCAAATTTGGGAGGAAAGTGTGGGTGCGTCTTATGGTAGGGATGTAGCATGTGGGGAGGGGGGCAGCAGCGAGTGGGATCGCACTGTTATCCCACTTCAGGAGGCAGAAAAATGTCCCCACTGCCCTGAATCAGCGCTAGGGAAACCATGTGGTCCCGATGATTAAGTGCAGTGAATATTCATTAGCTACTCCCCGCCCACCTATCAGCTGAGTGGTGTGTCGGGAGCAGCAAATGAATACTGCACTTAAGCAGGGACACACATGGTTTCCTCAGCGCTGATTCCTGCAGCAGCTGGGGAGATCCGTGTGTCCGGGGGAGGAGGAGGCAGCAGCAGCAGGGTCCGGGGGAGAGGAGATCGCTGCCTACCTTCCTGGGCTGGAGCTGAGTGCTGTGCAGTGTGCACAAGGAGGACCTGTGATGATGTCAGAAGTGGGTGGGCTGGAGCATCACATGACAGCACAGAGCCCTCCCTCTTCTTGACATCATCACAGGTCCTTCAGACTCCAACACTAGAATCTGCTGGCTTCCATTACCTGTGCTGTGGAAAGGCAACAAGAGGGAGGGCTCTGTGTGTGCAGTCATGAGATGCTTTTACCTCACCACAGTGTGGCTGGCTGCCACAATTAAGAGGTTAGTCTTTCCAAAACACAATAAAGCACTCTGCCACTCCTTTAGTGAACTATAACTCCCAGCATGTCATAGGATCTGCAGGACATGCTGGGAGTTCTAGTTCTCCCATGGGATTTTAAAGCAGCACTCCAGTGTTATTTTGCAGTGCTGGAGTGGTGCTTTCAATATAAGCCCTGTGCCCCCATTCTTATACTCACTCTCCAGCATCTTCATATAGTACTTTACAGACACCACACTGGTCCCACAGCTTCCAACATAATAACATACTATTATATATAATAACACCACATAAAATAGTATGTTATTAAATATTTTACCACATTTTTTTGCTTCAAATATTTTTTTCCCTATTTTCCACCTCTAAAACCTGGGTGCGCCTTATAGTCCGGTGCGTCTTATAGTCCGAAAAATACGGTACTATATGGAAAAATATGAGAGACAGTAGCACTTTTCTGAGCGTATTAGGTGAGTATTAATGTACCGTAACCATTAAAAAAAAAAAAATCTCTCACTTGTTGATGTTGTGCAGGTAGGGCACAACTCCATTAACCTCATGAACAATTGTGAAAGGGTGCAGCCAACCTGGTGGCTGGGGAAAAGTCTTCCAGGGAGAGTTCCAACAGAACGTAGTCAGATGGAGAAGATTCAAGTAATTGGCGCTCCCAAAGGCTAAAAATGGATCATTCACCTGAAGTCGCAAATATAAAAATTTATTAAAAACACAACGCTTGGTACAGCTGTACCAAGGAAGGTAGAGTTCGGGGTCCATGAATGGACGCTAGAAGTCGGGTTCAAACGCCGAACTCTGTAGTTTGGGTTCGCTCATCACTATTGTTGAGCATTCCGATACCGCAAGTATCGGGTATCAGACGATATTTGCGGTATCGGAATTCCGATACAGAGTTCCGATATTTTTGTGATATCGGAAATCGGAATCGGAAGTTCCCAGTGTATTGTTCCCAGGGTCTGGAGGAGAGGAGACTCTCCTTCAGGCCCTGGGATCCATATTCATGTAAAAAACAAAGAATAAAAATAAAAAATATGGATATACTCACCCCTCCGACGGACCCTGGACCTTAGCGGTGCAACCGGCAGCCTCCGTTCCTAAGAATGCAGTGAGTGTACAGGACCTGCGATGACGTCGCGGTCTTGTGATTGGTCGCGTGACCGCTCATGTGACCACTCACGTGACCGCGACGTGGTCCTCACAGTCCGCTGATCTGAACATCATTGAAAATCTGTGGCTAGACTTAAAAATAGCAGTGCATGCAAGACAATTCACAGAACTGGAAGAATTTTCCAAGGAAGAATAGATGAAAATCCCTCAAACAAGTGTTGAAAAACACTTGGCTGCTTACAAAAAGCGTTTACAAGCTGTGATACTTTCAAAAAGGGGTACTACTAGGTACTTACCATTCATGGTGCCCAAACTATTTTGCCTAAAATATGAAGAAAATGTGTTATCTTTAACTTTAGGCCTTTTAGAGATAATTTCATCTTCAACTTGTTTAACTATTCATCACCATAAGGCCGGGATCACACATACGCGAGATACGTCCGATTCTCGCAGATGAAAACCCAGCTCTGGCGCCGGCACTCCGGAGCAGAGCGTGCAGCCGCACAGCAACACATGTAGCTGCACGCGCTGCTCTGGAGTGCCAGCGCCTGAGCTGGGTTTTCACCTGCGAGACTCGGCCGTACCTCGCGTATGTGTGATCCCTGCCTAACAGTAATTTTGACCAGGGATGCCCAAACTTTTACATGCTACAGTATTTAAAAGTGTATCAGATCAGCAAAATTAGTGAAAATCATGATATCCTATGAACCCCAACTACAGGCTGGCTTTCACAGGAAAATTGTTATGACAAGCATGGTGGTCTTCAGAAGACTCCTGGCTGTCATGGCAACCCATTGGTAGCTCGCAATGACAATACAAGCAATCTGATAGGTGCATTGAATTCGTGTTAAATGTGCGGAGCTCCAATCATGGCTGTTAGGGGCAGATGATGGCTGAATAATTCAGCCATCCTCAGTTGGCAAAGATGTATTGTTCTGCTTGCGAGCCCGCATCAAAGTCAGGGACACGACATATGACGTAACTGTATGTATGTTAATACATGCCACTTATGTAACCTTTAAAGGTTTTTCATTAAAATCCAGAAATTGCATGTTTTTCTACACATTTCTAGCTGTGGTGACTCAATCCATTGAACTGAGGTTACCGATTGAACAAAAACATCCATAAATGTGTGATAAGACCTGCAATTTCCACATATAAAATTGAGCCTTTTCATACAGTAACCTGGAGCATTTCTTTATGGGACATTTTGAAGAAAAACTGTAAATATTATTGAAGTCACTTTTTTTTTGGTGGCCAGAAATACTACGACGGCTGCAATAGTCATGCCTCATGAAAGACAAACCGAGGGATATGAAATGCTGTAGTTGTAAGTAGGTGAAGTAGAGAAGCAGATGAAAATAGGCATAAAACGAAAGATTGTTTAGAAAATGCAAAATGTCTTCACCAGTGGAAGAGTTGCTGAGTTTATTTCCAGTTTATCTATTCTTGGTTTAATTATAGAGCGATCTTGGCAGCATCAGTTTTGCAGAATTTCCTCCACCATGGGATTAAATGTGATTTAAGTGTACTTTCTGTGTAATACATCTATGTGCCACTGCCTAAAAGCACAAAAAAAAGAAGAAAATATAAGCTAAGTGTTCAATTACTTTAGGACACAACAAAGGCATGTCTCAAATATTCCTTGCCATCTTTGTGATTTGCTTCTTGATGTTTGTATTAATCTTTTTGTGCGGCACACTACTAGAAATTGCCAGTTTCTTTTATGCGCTGAAGAGCTTTAGAAGAGCAGGAAATTAGAGAAAGGGAGGGGAAGGGGAGAAAGAGAGATTTTGTATCCATTTAGTAGGCAAAATAGGAGCATTAGTAAAGAGCATCTGCCTCCTGCACATCATGGAAATGGTCATTTTGTGGGACAAAACTAATTATGATGAAATATTGGTTCATAAATTATTTTAATAGAGCGATAACATAATATATTTCCAAATAGTGACGAGATACAATTATTTTTTTCAATTAAGATTTTAATTAAAAAAATATTTTTTCTAATTATTTGTGAATTCTGAGTGAGTAGAGGCCAAAAAGTAGCCATGAAAAAGCATTTTTTGCTCTGGAGGTCCAGACTCACCTATGCCTTGTATGGAAAGTCTATTAATTTCAACAGGACACAAAAATGTTATACTTTGTTTTACCTCTGGGAGTGCTGTAGGGAAATTGTACGCAGTTAATTGTGGATTGCTGAAAGTCCCAGTCATTAGCTTTTCATCAGTGGCCACTTCTTGAAAAACAAAGGGGATTTTCAATAGATCAGGCTTATAAATCTAAGTTTTTTGTACAAAATTACAAAAGTTATCATAGCTCAGTGGGTTCTGATTAATTTTACAGCAACCACGTTTGAAAAATGATTTGTGATTTGACCTCAGATATCAGCTCTTTAGCATTTAATTGCTTGAAATAACTTTTGAAATTACATTGCTGATATTCTTATTTAAAAGGTAACTACTAACTAGTAAAAAAAATAACAAATTTTGATTGGTTGGTTTTGCTTGCTAAGACTCCACTAAGAGAAATGTTAACAGGA
This sequence comes from Ranitomeya variabilis, assembly GCF_051348905.1. Lineage (NCBI taxonomy): Eukaryota > Metazoa > Chordata > Amphibia > Anura > Dendrobatidae > Ranitomeya > Ranitomeya variabilis. Next base: position 166,916,008 of record NC_135239.1, on the reverse strand, counting down.
ACACAGAAAGTTTATAACTAGAGTTGAGCAAATGTATTCGAGTGAAATTGAATTCTACACGAATATTAAAAAAATTTCCATTTGCCAATTTGCAGATTTTTTGTACTTTGCTTCAGCATGGATTTGGCAAAATGGCGACCAGTGGATACCATTTTTCTGAACCGAAAAGAGCCATCAATAAGTAAAAAAAAAATTACTTTTACTTAACTTAGCACTTACCTTTCCAGCCACTCCACTCGTCTGGTCATCGTCTCATCTTCTTAACCACACGTGGACCACTAAAGCTTCTCACTGTAGGCCCAGACATCCAGCTCTGATGGCCAGGTTTGCACATGTGTGCACAAGGTCATGGCACACATTGTGACGTCTGTCATGATCTCAATGGCAAGAGATCATAGCATCAGCATATAAAGGAACTAGCTCTTGGAAGATGGGAACTGAGCTGACCATGAACTAAACCTAACGCACAACTAGCAGTGGCCGGGTAGCATGCCTACGTTGATTCTAGATGCCCAGCACCAGCCGGAGGACTAAATAATGCTAGCAGAGGAAAATATTAGTCCTAGCTCACCTCTAGAGAAATACCCCGAAAGGAGACAGAGGCCCCCCACATGTATTGGCGGTGAATTAAGATGAAATAACAAACGTAGTATGAAAATAGGTTTAGCAAATTTGAGGTCCACTTACTACATAGCAGAAGACAGAAAGGACACTTTCATGGTCAGCTGAAAACCCTATCAAAACACCATCCAGAAATTACTTTAAAACTCTGGCATTAACTCATAACACCAGAGTGGCAATTCCTGTTCACAAGAGCTTTCCAGACACAGTAACGAAACTACAGCTGTGAACTGGAACAAAAATGCAAAAACAAACATGGACAAGAGTCCAACTTATCTAGTAGTTGTCTAGGAGCAGGAACAAGCACAGAGAGGCTTCTGATAACATTGTTGACCGGCAAGCAACTAACAGAGCAGCAAGGTTATATAGCGACTCCCACATCTTGATGGGAACAGGTGAACAGAGAAGATGAAGACACCAGTTCAATTCCACCAGTAGCCACCGGGGGAGCCCAGAATCCAAATTCACAACAGTACCCCCCCCTCAAGGAGGGGGCACCGAACCCTCACCAGAACCACCAGGGCGATCAGGATGGGCCCTATGAAAGGCACGAACCAGATCAGAGGCATGAACATCAGATGCATTCACCCAAGAATTATCCTCCTGGCCGTATCCCTTCCACTTGACCAGATACTGGAGTCTCCGTCTGGAAACACGAGAGTCTAAGATTTTCTCCACAACGTACTCCAACTCACCCTCAACCAACACCGGAGCAGGAGGCTCAACGGAAGGCACAACCGGTACCTCATACCTGCGCAATAATGACCGATGAAAAACGTTATGAATAGAAAAGGATGCAGGGAGGTCCAAACGGAAGGAAACAGGGTTAAGAATCTCCAATATCTTATACGGGCCGATGAACCGAGGCTTAAACTTAGGAGAAGAGACCCTCATAGGGACAAAACGAGAAGACAACCACACCAAATCCCCAACACAAAGCCGAGGACCAACACGACGGTGGCGGTTGGCAAAAAGCTGAGTCTTCTCCTGGGACAACCTCAAATTGTCCACCACCTGCCCCCAGATCTGATGCAATCTCTCCACCACAGCATCCACTCCAGGACAATCCGAAGATTCCACCTGACCAGAGGAAAATCGAGGATGAAACCCCGAATTACAGAAAAACGGGGACACCAAAGTGGCAGAGCTGGCCCGATTATTGAGAGCGAACTCCGCCAATGGCAAAAAAGCAACCCAATCATCCTGGTCAGCAGACACAAAACACCTCAGATATGTCTCCAGGGTCTGATTAATCCGCTCGGTCTGGCCATTCGTCTGAGGATGGAAAGCGGACGAAAAAGATAAATCTATGCCCATCCTAGCACAGAATGCCCGCCAAAATCTAGACACGAATTGGGTCCCTCTGTCAGAAACGATATTCTCAGGAATACCATGCAAACGAACAACATTTTGAAAAAACAGAGGAACCAACTCGGAAGAAGAAGGCAACTTGGGCAGAGGAACCAAATGGACCATCTTAGAGAAACGGTCACACACCACCCAGATGACAGACATCTTCTGAGAAACAGGCAGATCTGAAATAAAATCCATCGAGATGTGCGTCCAAGGCCTCTTAGGAATAGGCAAGGGCAATAACAATCCACTAGCCCGAGAACAACAAGGCTTGGCCCGAGCACAAACGTCACAAGACTGCACAAAGCCTCGCACATCTCGTGACAGGGAAGGCCACCAGAAGGACCTTGCCACCAAATCCCTGGTACCAAAAATGCCAGGATGACCTGCCAACGCAGAAGAATGAACCTCAGAGATGACTCTACTGGTCCAATCATCAGGAACAAATAGTTTATCAGGTGGGCAACGATCAGGTCTATCCGCCTGAAACTCCTGCAAGGCCCGCCGCAGGTCTGGAGAAACGGCTGACAATACCACTCCATCCTTAAGGATACCTGTGGGCTCAGAGTTACCAGGCGAGTCAGGCTCAAAACTCCTAGAAAGGGCATCCGCCTTAACATTCTTAGAACCCGGTAGGTATGACACCACAAAATTAAACCGAGAGAAAAATAATGACCAGCGCGCCTGTCTAGGATTCAGGCGCCTGGCGGTCTCAAGATAAATCAAATTTTTGTGGTCAGTCAATACCACCACCTGATGTCTGGCCCCCTCAAGCCAATGGCGCCACTCCTCAAAAGCCCACTTCATGGCCAAAAGCTCCCGATTCCCAACATCATAATTCCGCTCAGCGGGCGAAAATTTACGGGAAAAGAAGGCACAAGGCCTCATCACGGAGCAGTCAGAACTTTTCTGCGACAACACTGCCCCAGCTCCGATCTCAGAAGCGTCGACCTCAACCTGAAAAGGTAGAGCAACATCAGGCTGACGCAACACAGGGGCAGAGGAAAAACGGCGCTTGAGCTCCCGAAAGGCCTCCACAGCATCAGGGGACCAATCGGCAACATCAGCACCCTTCTTAGTCAAATCGGTCAATGGCTTAGCAATATCCGAAAAACCAGCAATAAATCGACGATAAAAGTTAGCAAAGCCCAAAAATTTCTGAAGACTCTTAAGAGAAGAGGGCTGCGTCCAATCACAAATAGCTTGTACCTTGACAGGATCCATTTCAATGGAAGAGGGGGAAAAAATATATCCCAAAAAGGAAATCCTCTGTACCCCAAAAACACACTTAGAACCCTTCACACACAAAGAATGAGACCGCAAAACCTGAAAAACCCTCTTGACTTGCTGGACATGAGAGTCCCAGTCATCCGAAAAAATCAGAATATCATCCAGATACACAATCATAAATTTATCCAAATAATCGCGAAAAATATCATGCATAAAGGACTGGAAAACTGACGGAGCATTTGAAAGACCAAAAGGCATCACTAAATACTCAAAATGGCCCTCGGGCGTATTAAATGCGGTTTTCCACTCATCCCCCTGCCTGATTCGCACCAAATTATACGCCCCACGAAGGTCAATCTTAGAGAACCACTTGGCCCCCTTTATGCGAGCAAACAAATCAGTCAGCAACGGCAATGGGTATTGATATTTAACAGTGATTTTATTCAAAAGCCGATAATCAATACATGGTCTCAAAGAGCCGTCTTTTTTTGACACAAAGAAAAAACCGGCTCCTAAGGGAGATGACGATGGACGAATATGTCCCTTTTCCAAGGACTCCTTTATATATTCTCGCATAGCAGCATGTTCAGGCACAGACAGATTAAATAAACGACCCTTTGGGTATTTACTACCCGGGATTAAATCTATGGCACAATCGCACTCTCGGTGCGGAGGTAACGAACCAAGCTTGGATTCTTCAAAGACGTCACGATAGTCAGACAGGAACTCAGGAATTTCAGAGGGAATAGATGATGAAATGGAAACCACAGGTACATCCCCATGAGCCCCCTTACATCCCCAGCTCAACACAGACATAGCTCTCCAGTCGAGGACTGGGTTGTGAGATTGCAGCCAAGGCAATCCTAGCACCAAATCATCATGTAGATTACACAGCACCAGAAAGCGAATAATCTCCTGGTGATCCGGATTAATACGCATAGTTACTTGTGTCCAGTATTGTGGTTTATTATTAGCCAATGGGGTGGAGTCAATCCCCTTCAGAGGAATAGGAGTCTCCAAAGGCTCTAAATCATACCCACAGCGTTTGGCAAAGGACCAATCCATAAGACTCAACGCGGCGCCAGAGTCGACATAGGCGTCCGTGGTAATAGATGACAAAGAGCAAATCAGGGTCACAGATAGAATAAACTTAGACGGTAAGGTGCAAATGGAAACAGATTTACCAAGCTTTTTAGTGCGCTTAGAGCATGCTGATATAACATGAGTAGAATCACCACAATAGAAACACAACCCATTTTTCCGTCTAAAATTCTGCCGCTCGCTTCGGGACAGAATTCTATCACACTGCATACTCTCTGGCGATTTCTCAGTGGACACCGCCAGATGGTGCACTGGTTTGCGCTCCCGCAAACGCCTATCGATCTGAATAGCCATTGTCATGGACTCATTCAGACCCGCAGGCACAGGGAACCCCACCATAACATCCTTAATGGCATCAGAGAGACCCTCTCTGAAAGTCGCCGCCAGGGCGCACTCATTCCACTGAGTAAGCACAGACCATTTACGGAATCTTTGGCAGTAAATTTCCGCTTCATCTTGCCCCTGAGATAGGGACATCAAAGTTTTTTCTGCCTGAAGCTCCAAATGAGGTTCGTCATAAAGCAACCCCAAGGCCAGAAAAAACGCATCCACATTGAGCAACGCAGGATCCCCTGGTGTCAATGAAAAAGCCCAGTCCTGAGGGTCGCCCCGGAGCAAGGAAATCACAATCCTGACCTGCTGTGCAGGGTCTCCGGCAGAGCGAGATTTCAGGGACAAAAATAATTTGCAATTATTTCGAAAATTCTGAAACCCAGATCTATTCCCCGAGAAAAATTCCGGCAAAGGAATTCTCGGCTCAGATACAGGTGCATGACAAACAAAATCTTGCAAATTTTGTACCTTCGTGGCGAGATTATTCAAACCTGCAGTTACACTCTGAAGATCCATTACAAACAGGTGGACACAGAACCATTCAAAGATTAGAAGGAGAGAAAAAAAAAAAAATTTCAGCAGACTACTTATTTCTCTCCTTTCTCAGCCAAGGATTTTAACCCTTTAGTGGGCCGGTCAAACTGTCATGATCTCAATGGCAAGAGATCATAGCATCAGCATATAAAGGAACTAGCTCTTGGAAGATGGGAACTGAGCTGACCATGAACTAAACCTAACGCACAACTAGCAGTGGCCGGGTAGCATGCCTACGTTGATTCTAGATGCCCAGCACCAGCCGGAGGACTAAATAATGCTAGCAGAGGAAAATATTAGTCCTAGCTCACCTCTAGAGAAATACCCTGAAAGGAGACAGAGGCCCCCCACATGTATTGGCGGTGAATTAAGATGAAATAACAAACGTAGTATGAAAATAGGTTTAGCAAATTTGAGGTCCACTTACTACATAGCAGAAGACAGAAAGGACACTTTCATGGTCAGCTGAAAACCCTATCAAAACACCATCCAGAAATTACTTTAAAACTCTGGCATTAACTCATAACACCAGAGTGGCAATTCCTGTTCACAAGAGCTTTCCAGACACAGTAACGAAACTACAGCTGTGAACTGGAACAAAAATGCAAAAACAAACATGGACAAGAGTCCAACTTATCTAGTAGTTGTCTAGGAGCAGGAACAAGCACAGAGAGGCTTCTGATAACATTGTTGACCGGCAAGCAACTAACAGAGCAGCAAGGTTATATAGCGACTCCCACATCTTGATGGGAACAGGTGAACAGAGAAGATGAAGACACCAGTTCAATTCCACCAGTAGCCACCGGGGGAGCCCAGAATCCAAATTCACAACAGACGTCATTGTGCTTTGACCTTTTGTGCTCTTGCGCTAACCCTTTCTGGGGCTTATTAGAGCTGGAAGTCCCAAATTAGCATGGAGAGGTTTGGGGATTCAGGGCTTGCGGCTGTATTGTGTAGATGTGACGAAGACCAGATAGGTGATATTGAGGAGCAGAGAGGCCCAGAGAGGTGAACGATGAGGTGAGTATAAGTATTTTTTATTTTTTACATCATACTCTATATTTACTATGCCTTGGGAATGAGAGAGACTCTAGATCAGGGAACCCCAACCAGTGGCTTGCAAGCCCATGATGCGTGGCTTGTGACTGTCTGCCAGATTGTTGCCTTAGCACCAGGACGTAGCAAACATCTATGGAGAGAAGGTGTCCAGATGTTGACTTCCTTGAGTATTCCTACATGGAAGAGCAGATTTGGATGCTAATATACTGGATGAGAAAGGATAAATATAGTAAGCTGGAGACAAAATGAATATTGAATAGGGGTAAAGTGGGAAGTCTAGGATGTTAGTATCTTGCCTATAAGGAAAGGGTCACAAGAGCATGATATACTTTTTGTGGAGAAGCTTTAGCTGTCTTAATACCAGGACTTCTCAGTTTCAGTACTGTGTGGAGAAGGAGAGCTGAGTGTGGCCTGTGGCCATCTCTCAGAGCTGCATGTGGCTCATGATCATCTCTCAGAGCTGAATGTGGCTCATGATCATCTCTCAGAGCTGAATGTGGCTTGTTGTCATCTCTCAGACCTGAATATGGCTCGTGATCATCTCTCAGAGCTGCATGTGGCTCGTGATCACCTCTCAGAGCTGAATGTGGCTTGTGTTCATCTCTCAGAGCTGAATGTGGCTCGTGATCATCTCTCAGAGCTGAATGTGGCTCGTGATCATCTCTCAGAGCTGAATGTGGCTTGTGATTATCTCTTAGAGCCGAATGTGGCTCGTTGACATCTCTCAGAGCTGAATGTGGCTCGTGATCATCTCTCAGAGCTGAATGTGGCTTATGATCATCTCTCAGAGCTGAATGTGGCTCGTGATCATCTCTCAGAGGTGAATGTGGCTTATGATCATCTCTCAGAGCTGAATGTGGCTCGTGATCATCTCTCAGAGGTGAATGTAGCTCGTGATCATCTCTCAAAGCTGAATGTGGCTTTCACAATAAGAAGTGTTGCAGACTACTACTGTAGAGCATAATAAGGGATATTAAACTTGTCGACAATATCTTCTTTGCTAATCAAGATTTCCTGGTAAGATCAGGATAATTTCCTGATCTTCTCTATTTTTACCCCTTATACCCGTCACTCTACCTCTCTCAGGTGATCTGATCAGTAGCTATAGCGGTACAATGTCTAGCTTAGTTTTTATTCCCATTCCTTTCAGTCTTGGTGAAAGTCTCATAAATGAGATCTTCACTGATTGAAACTTTTAACTTGTCTATCAAAAGTTTTTCAAACCAATAGTCACATCAATAGTGGTGTAATCACATCAGATTAGTATTGAAATTACCTGTGATTGAGAGACTTGAAAAGCACCGTGTCATGTTACTGCTGATTGCTGCTCCTCTGCATGAAGGCAGCTAATGTCGCAAGGATTCGTATAATGCTTTGAAGAGGATGAACATGGATAAAAGTATGGGAATAATGCATATAAATATTACTTAGATCATTTATTTTGTACAGATGTGGAATATAGTTAGAAATGCTGCATTATTATTATGGAGGTATCTGTTCCTTAATCCATTTTTTAGAGCTCCATAGTTCCAATCAATAGGGAATTGTTCTACAGGCTCCATGCTTGAGAACTTTTGATACAATTATGAAAATACTGTACCAATTATCATTATTCCAAAGAAAATACTAGAAATCATCCACTATGCCAGATACCAAATCCCATGTTCTTGTAATTTTTTTTTAGTTTATCATTAAAAAAAAATCGTCCTTATAAATAAATTCAATAAATGAGTTCTGTAGACTGTACATATTCTTTTTTTATGCAGTGTCAGCACATTACATGGGGAGTGCAAAAGAATAAAATATGTATGAACTTTACAGACACCTTTGTAGGACTTCCACAAAAACAAATCGCACCTATCCAGTAGTGGGACTAAGGCTGGTTTCACACTTGCGTTTTGATCTGCAGCGTTTAAAAAAAAAAACGCATGTGGTGAAAAAACGCATGTAAACGCGTGCAAACGCTGCATTTTTTAGACGCATGCGTTTTTGTATGTGGTAAAAAAACGCGGCGTTTTGACGCGTTTACATGCGTTTTTTCATGCGTTTGCATTTTTGAAATGCATGCAGAGAAGTGTGTGACAGCTGCCAATCATCAAAATCAACTAGAAAACCCACTATAAATAGAAATAGCTAGGGTTAGGGTTAGGGATAGGGTTAGGATCCCTAGGGTTAGGGTTAGGCTTAGGGTTAGTGTTAGGGGTAGGGTTAGGGTTTGGATCCCTAGGGTTAGGGTTAGGGTTAGGGGTAGCTTTTTATTAGAAGAATGTCCTGGTCACCAGGTCACTGATAAGCCATCCTGTCATGATCTCCATGGCCAGAGAACTAGCATAAGCCTCTATAGGAACAAGCTCTTGGAAGATGTAACTATACTGACCATGAACTAAACCTACCGCATCATCTAGAAGTAGCCAGGTAGCATGTCCTACTTTTTATCCCTATATGCCCAGCGCCGGCCGGAGAACTACATAATGCTAGCAGAGGGAAATATAAGACCTGACTCACCTCTAGAGAAATGCCCAAAAAAAAAGGAGACAGAAGCCCCCCACATATATTGGCGGTGATATGAGATGAAACAACAAACGCAGCAGGAAAATAGTTTTAGCAAATTTGAGGTCCGCTTTCTAGATAGCAGAAGACAGAAAGCATACTTTCATGGTCAGTAGAAAACCCTAACAAAACACATCCAGAAATTACTTTAGGACTCTGGCATTAACTCATAATACCAGAGTGGCAATTCCTGATCAACAAGAGCTTTCCAGACACAGTAACGAAACTGCAGCTGTGAACTGGAACCAAAATACAAAAACAAAACATGGACGAATGTCCAACTTATCTAGTAGATGTCTGGGAGCAGGAACAAGCACAGAGAGGCTTCTGATAACATTGTTGACCGGCAAGCATCTAACAGAGAAGCCAGGTTATATAGCGACACCCAGATCTAATCAGAACAGGTGAACAGGGAAGATGATGTCACAAGTTCAATTCCACCAGTAGCCACCGGGGGAGCCCAGAATCCAAATTCACAACAGTACCCCCCCCTCAAGGAGGGGGCACCGAACCCTCACCAGAACCACCAGGGCGATCAGGATGGGCCCTATGAAAGGCACGAACCAGATCAGAGGCATGAACATCAGATGCAGTGACCCAAGAATTATCCTCCTGGCCATATCCCTTCCACTTGACCAGATACTGGAGTCTCCGTCTGGAAACACGGGAGTCTAGGATTTTTTCCACAACGTACTCCAACTCACCCTCAACCAACACCGGAGCAGGAGGCTCAACGGAAGGCACAACCGGTGCCTCATACCTGCCCAATAACGACCGATGAAAAACGTTATGAATAGAAAAGGATGCAGGGAGGTCCAAACGGAAGGAAACAGGGTTAAGAATCTCCAATATTTTATACGGACCGATGAACCGAGGCTTAAACTTAGGAGATGAGACCCTCATAGGGACAAAACGAGAAGACAACCACACCAAATCTCCAACACAAAGCCGAGGACCAACACGACGGTGACGGTTGGCAAAAAGCTGAGTCTTCTCCTGGGACAACTTTAAATTGTCCATCACCTGCCCCCAGATATGATGCAATCTCTCCACCACCGCATCCACTCCAGGACAATCCGAGGATTCCATCTGACCGGAGGAAAATCGAGGATGGAACCCCGAATTACAGAAAAACGGGGAAACCAAGGTGGCAGAGCTGGCCCGATTATTGAGGGCGAACTCCGCCAATGGCAAAAAAGCAACCCAATCATCCTGGTCAGCAGACACAAAACACCTCAGATATGTCTCCAGGGTCTGATTAGTCCGCTCGGTCTGGCCATTAGTCTGAGGGTGAAAAGCAGACGAAAAAGACAAATCTATGCCCATCCTAGCACAAAATGCCCGCCAAAATCTAGACACAAATTGGGTTCCTCTGTCAGAAACGATATTCTCAGGAATACCATGCAAACGAACAACATTTTGAAAAAACAGGGGCACCAACTCGGAAGAAGAAGGCAATTTGGGCAGGGGAACCAAATGAACCATCTTAGAAAAACGGTCACACACCACCCAGATGACAGACATCTTCTGAGAAACAGGCAGATCTGAAATAAAATCCATCGAGATGTGTGTCCAAGGCCTCTTAGGAATAGGCAAGGGCAACAATAATCCACTAGCCCGAGAACAACAAGGCTTGGCCCGAGCACAAACGTCACAAGACTGCACAAAGCCTCGCACATCTCGTGACAGGGAAGGCCACCAGAAGGATCTTGCCACCAAATCCCTGGTACCAAAAATTCCAGGATGACCTGCCAACGCAGAAGAATGCACCTCAGAGATGACTTTACTGGTCCAATCATCAGGAACAAACAGCCTATCAGGCGGACAACGATCCGGTCTATCCGCCTGAAACTCCTGCAAGGCCCGCCGCAGGTCTGGAGAAACGGCTGACAAGATAACTCCCTCCTTAAGAATACCTGTGGGGTCAGAGTTGCCAGGTGAATCAGGCTCAAAACTCCTAGAAAGGGCATCCGCCTTAACATTCTTAGAACCTGGTAGGTACGATACCACAAAATTAAACCGAGAAAAAAATAATGACCAGCGCGCCTGTCTAGGATTCAGGCGCCTGGCGGTCTCAAGATAAATCAAATTTTTGTGGTCAGTCAATACCACCACCTGATGTCTGGCCCCCTCAAGCCAATGGCGCCACTCCTCAAACGCCCACTTCATGGCCAAAAGCTCCCGATTCCCAACATCATAATTCCGCTCAGCGGGCGAAAATTTACGGGAAAAGAAGGCACAAGGCCTCATCACAGCGCAGTCAGAACTTTTCTGCGACAACACTGCCCCAGCTCCGATCTCAGAAGCGTCGACCTCAACCTGAAAAGGAAGAGTCACATCAGGCTGACGCAACACAGGGGCAGAAGAAAAACAGCGCTTAAGCTCCTGAAAAGCCTCCACAGCATCAGGGGACCAATTAGCAACATCAGCACCCTGTCTAGTCAAATCGGTCAATGGCTTAACGACATCCGAAAAACCAGAAATAAATCGACGATAAAAGTTGGCAAAGCCCAAAAATTTCTGAAGACTTTTAAGAGAAGAGGGCTGCGTCCAATCACAAATAGCTTGAACCTTGACAGGATCCATCTCAATGGAAGAGGGAGAAAAAATATATCCCAAAAAGGAAATTCTCTGAACCCCAAAAACGCACTTAGAACCCTTGACACACAGAGAATTAGACCGCAAAACCTGAAAAACCCTCTTAACTTGCCGGACATGAGAGTCCCAGTCATCCGAAAAAATCAGAATATCATCCAGATACACTATCATAAATTTATCCAAAAAATCGCGGAAAATATCATGCATAAAGGACTGGAAGACTGAAGGGGCATTAGAAAGACCAAAAGGCATCACCAAATACTCAAAGTGGCCCTCGGGCGTATTAAATGCGGTTTTCCACTCATCCCCCTGCCTGATCCGCACCAAATTATACGCCCCACGGAGATCAATCTTAGAGAACCACTTGGCCCCCTTTATGCGAGCAAACAAATCAGTCAGCAACGGCAATGGGTATTGATATTTAACCGTGATTTTATTCAAAAGCCGATAATCAATACATGGTCTCAAAGAGCCGTCTTTTTTTGACACAAAGAAAAAACCGGCTCCTAAGGGAGATGACGATGGACGAATATGTCCCTTTTCCAAGGACTCCTTTATATATTCTCGCATAGCAGTATGTTCAGGCACAGACAGATTAAATAAACGACCCTTTGGGTATTTACTACCCGGAATTAAATCTATAGCACAATCGCACTCACGGTGCGGAGGTAGTGAACCAAGCTTGGGTTCTTCAAAGACGTCACGATAGTCAGACAGGAACTCAGGGATTTCAGAGGGGATAGATGATGAAATGGACACCAAAGGTACGTCCCCATGAGTCCCCTTACCTCCCCAGCTCAACACAGACATAGCTCTCCAGTCAAGGACTGGGTTGTGAGACTGCAGCCATGGCAATCCCAGCACCAAATCCTCATGTAGATTATACAGCACTAGAAAACGAATAGTCTCCTGGTGATCCGGATTAATACACATAGTCACTTGTGTCCAGTATTGTGGTTTATTATTAGCCAATGGGGTGGAGTCAATCCCCTTCAGAGGAATAAGAGTTTCCAAAGGCTCTAAATCATACCCACAACGATTGGCAAAGGACCAATCCATAAGACTCAAAGCGGCGCCAGAGTCGATATAGGCGTCAGTAGTAATAGATGACAAAGAGCAAATCAGGGTCACAGACAAAATAAATTTAGACTGTAAAGTGCCAATGGAAACAGATTTATCAAGCTTTTTAGTACGTTTAGAGCATGCTGATATAACATGAGTAGAATCCCCACAATAGAAACACAACCCATTTTTCCGTCTAAAATTCTGCCGCTCGCTTCTGGACAGAATTCTATCACACTGCATGCTTTCTGGCGTCTTCTCAGTGGACACCGCCAGATGGTGCACTGGTTTGCGCTCCCGCAGACGCCTATCGATCTGAATGGCCATTGTCATGGACTCATTCAGACCCGCAGGCACAGGGAACCCCACCATAACATCCTTAATGGCATCAGAGAGACCCTCTCTGAAAGTAGCCGCCAAGGCACACTCATTCCACTGAGTAAGCACAGACCATTTACGGAATCTTTGGCAGTAAATTTCAGCTTCATCTTGCCCCTGCGATAGGGACATCAAAGTTTTTTCTGCCTGAAGTTCCAAATGAGGTTCCTCATACAGCAAGCCCAAGGCCAAAAAAAACGCATCCACATTGCGCAACGCAGGATCCCCTGGTGCCAATGCAAAAGCCCAGTCTTGAGGGTCGCCGCGGAGCAAGGAAATCACAATCCCAACCTGCTGTGCAGGGTCTCCAGCAGAACGAGATTTCAGGGACAAAAATAGCTTACAATTATTTCTAAAATTCTGAAAGCTAGATCTATTCCCTGAGAAGAATTCCGGCAAAGGAATTCTCGGCTCAGATACCGGAGCATGAATAATAAAATCTTGCAAATTTTGTACTTTCGTGGTGAGATTATTCAAACCTGCAGTTACACTCTGAAGATCCATTATTAACAGGTGAACACAAAGCCATTCAAAGATTATAAGGAGAGAAAAAAAGAAAGACTGCAGGATAGACAGACTGGCAAGTGATCCAATTAAGAGCACAGGAAAAAAAAAAAAAAAAAAAACTCTCAGCAGACTTCTTATTTCTCTCCTTTCTCAGCCAAGGATTTTAACCCTTTAGTGGGCCGGTCAAACTGTCATGATCTCCATGGCCAGAGAACTAGCATAAGCCTCTATAGGAACAAGCTCTTGGAAGATGTAACTATACTGACCATGAACTAAACCTACCGCATCATCTAGAAGTAGCCAGGTAGCATGTCCTACTTTTTATCCCTATATGCCCAGCGCCGGCCGGAGAACTAAATAATGCTAGCAGAGGGAAATATAAGACCTGACTCACCTCTAGAGAAATGCCCAAAAAAAAAAGGAGACAGAAGCCCCCCACATATATTGGCGGTGATATGAGATGAAACAACAAACGCAGCAGGAAAATAGTTTTAGCAAATTTGAGGTCCGCTTTCTAGATAGCAGAAGACAGAAAGCATACTTTCATGGTCAGTAGAAAACCCGAACAAAACACATCCAGAAATTACTTTAGGACTCTGGCATTAACTCATAATACCAGAGTGGCAATTCCTGATCAACAAGAGCTTTCCAGACACAGTAACGAAACTGCAGCTGTGAACTGGAACCAAAATACAAAAACAAAACATGGACGAATGTCCAACTTATCTAGTAGATGTCTGGGAGCAGGAACAAGCACAGAGAGGCTTCTGATAACATTGTTGACCGGCAAGCATCTAACAGAGAAGCCAGGTTATATAGCGACACCCAGATCTAATCAGAACAGGTGAACAGGGAAGATGATGTCACAAGTTCAATTCCACCAGTAGCCACCGGGGGAGCCCAGAATCCAAATTCACAACACCATCCCCCACCATCAAGGTGATAAAGGGATCCAAACCCAAACCCTAACCCTACCCCTAACCCTAACCCTTGGGATCCAAACCCTAACCCTACCCCAAACCCTAACCCTACCCCTAACCCTAGGGATCCAAACCCTAACCCTACCCCTAACCCTAACCCTAACCCTAGGGATCCTAGGGATCCATAGGAATTGGCTATTATGTTGACCTTGTGACCAGGACATTCTTCTAATAAAAAGCTTTGTTCAATGTGGACACCCCAAGATATGCGGTATTGCTATAGAGTACTAAAAATAAATACTCGTAGAGTATTGACTGTCATAGGGTTAGGGTTAGGGGTAGGGTTAGGGTTAGGGTTTGGATCCCTTTATCACCTTGATGGTGGGGGGTGGCTTGTCAGGGTTAGGGTTAGGGTTAGGGTTTGGATCCCTTTATCACCTTGATGGTGGGGGGTGGCTTGTTAGGGTTAGGGTTTGGATCCCTTTATCACCTTGATGGTGGGGGGTGGCTTGTTAGGGTTAGGGTTTGGATCCCTTTATCACCTTGATGGTGGAGGGTGGCTTATCAGGGTGTATTCTTGTTTTTTTTCTATAAAAACGCATGCGTTTTTAACGCATGAAAACGCATGTGCTTAAAAACGCATGCGTTTACATAGACTACAATAGGTTTTTTTGCCGCAAAAAAACGCCTCTAGAAATTACTACATGTTGCATTTCTGCGAATGAACGCATGCAGCAAAAAAACGCATGCGTCGTTAAATGCGGCCAAACGCGTACAAAAAAAACGCATGCGTTTTTAATGTTAAACATAGGGAAAAACACCGCATGTGTTTTTTTCTGTAAAAACGCTGCAGATCAAAACACAAGTGTGAAACCAGCTTAAGTGTCTTTTCTCATTCCCCTTGAGAAAGCAAATCCGCAAAACGCACGTTGGGTACTGTGAACGGGCGTCTACACTGCATTATGGGTAAGCTTTAACATACTCATTTTTTGGTTGTCTTTACGGCTATTATGGTTTGTACTACATGCACTTTATTACCAGCCTGACATTCTGGGCCTGTTCGAGACCCATTTAATGTTCTACTATTTCATTACCCGTAGCCTGTTATAATTCCACTCCCCCACTCATTCTTATTTGAGTATTTTCCTCCTTTGATTGATCCCTCCTACAGGTCTCATGTTTTAACCCTTGATTCATATTTCTTTGTTGTATGTATTAACTTTTGAATAAAATTGCTATCTTATATACCTCCCTTGAGTGGTGTCTTCTGAATACCTTGCATCCGCTTTCTAGGCTCAACAAAGCTCCACTCTGTAGTAATTTTGGCGACATAATACATACCAGTACTATCTGCAACTGCAAAGCAAAGCAAGAAGATAACTAAGGTTAACTAAGTTGTCCATGTATATTTCTTTCCATAAGGTATAGAATGTAATACAGCAATAAAATAGCAAGCACGCACCCCTCTATCTACTTCTTCTCCAATGCCACCATCACCCGGCTCCCCATCGATCGCGGTTTACTCCTGATAGCTGATCAGATGCCCTCACAGCTGCAATATTGCTGTGGCTAATCACTAACCTTAGTGACTTCCCCTCTGGGGCTACTAGTCACAGTGGACATGGTTTCAGATGATGCGATTACCACTTAAAAGTTTTTACTACCCAATCTTAAAGTTCAGATAGATAGATAGATAGATAGATAGATAGATTGGGAACAGAGTTCCAATGTGTAGTTCCAAAAATCCAGGACACACTGTAGTATATTTTATGAGATAAACGCCGCTTCCTAGCCCCAGTCAAAGTTCCTCAATATTGTTAAAGGAATTCCAAAACCTAAAAAAAACTCTATGTGAAAAGCTAAAGTTATTCAGCCTACAGTTCGTGTGGATTTACTATTCTTAAAAGAAAATTTCGCAATATTTCATACCCCATTCCCTACTTGTAATACAAAGATATTCAATTTTTATTTATTTTTTGCTGACAATATGATTTAACTATGGAAGTAATCTACTTGTCAGTTGCGGGTTTCAGGTGACAAGTCATCAATCTAGACTGCAGCTACATGTTATAAACTGCTGCTGCACTCTCCAAAATGATATTTCGTTCTCTGCAAGGAGCCAGTTTTAAAACTAAACCTCAGGAGGCCCGAACAATTTTGACATTTCTGTGCAGCTTTTGTTTGGTTGGAAATTTCTCACAAAACAAATTTTACTGTTATTATCTCTGTACCTGATAACAAAACTAGAATATAGTATAATCAGTAAAGTATATCCTTTATGATACGTATATAATTATAAAGGAAAGTTGCTCTCCTCCAAGAAGAGAACTTTGTCTCATTACAAACACATTTGCAGAACCACTTGTCCTCTCATAGTGCTGGTAGCTCTACTGATTATAGCTAACACAGTACAGCAGAGTTGAGCTTTGTCTCACTACAAACACCACAAGCACATTTTCAGTTGTCTTCTCACAGTGCTGTCAGCTCTTCTGTACTCTCCTTCCCCCATACTGACTGCCTGTGAGATGGAAGTTGAAGTACACTGAGAGGACTGCAGCTGAAAATGTTTTTTGTAATCATAGAAACTTCACTTCTGCTGTACTATTTAAGCTCTGATCTACTGTGTTAACTCTGATCTCACTGGAGAGCTATGTGTGATTATGAGAGCAAAGAGTCAGTTGAAGGAGGTCATCCAGAGGCAAATATCACTATATAAATTGATGACCTGATTGGAATAATAATAGCCTTTTATTATCTGAGCATAAGAAATATAAAAACTGGCCACCTAGGAGGATGGCATGTATAGAAACCGACGCATTTCAGCAAAGCGCCTTAATCATGGTGTTTCATCCTCCACTGAAAGATATACTCCTAGGAGCTGCTGTCCACTCTTAAGACAGCTACTTAGAATTTTGGAATACACTATCTGAAGTATGTTCCCAAAATTAGACTATTCCTTAACATGCAATGTCTTCAACAGTCATTAAATCTTTGTGTTGTCCTCAACATGTGGCACACACTTTGCTAACACGATCTCTTATGTAGTTACATAGGTTGAAAAAAGACCTAGGTCCATCAAGTTCAACCTTTCTCCACCAATTGTGCATTTTGCTACTAAATGATCTATAACCCGCAATGTTATGCGTATTGAGGAAATAATCCAGCCCTTTTTTAAAAGCTGTTAGCTGTTATAGTGTCTGCCATTACTACCTCTTGTGGTCGGGCATTTCATAGTCTGACTGCTCTAACTGTAAAGAACCCTTTCCTATTTAGCTGTCTCTGATCATACTCTATAAATTTCTTGAAAAATGGTGGACAATCAATATGACCAGACTTAAAGGAATCATTGTTCCCCATCAACCTCTCTACCGAGGTATGTAAATGTGAAAAACACAATAATATTGTGGAATTCTCATGAACTTTAAGCTATTTGAAGACCCAACTATTTATTTAGCTTGATAACAACTGAACACCATGAAGTTAATTCAATTGGTCCTTGACTTTAACCCGACGCCATTGCAAATTCCCCTATGTAAGATTCACCCTGGCACTCTGGTTACCAATGGTTCTGTCCTCTCTTTTGCCATCGTACTCAGTGAGTGCTATGCCTTGGACACAAGCATCAGTGTTGCCAATGCTTCTGTAAGACCTGGCAATCATGATCACTCTGCCAGTGAAGTCCGTCACTATTAGTAGCTGTTGTCCCATGTAACTGAGGCTCCCATGGATGCAGAAAAAGCATAAAACATCTGCAAAAAAATAAAAAAGTAATAAAAAATAAGTCTCTACATTGTTTCCCCACCACTCTTCCACACATGAGCATACACCATACGTCTTCCACACAGTCCAGGCATCACTTCAAATACTTGTCTTATTGGCATACACCTGAACATGTGACATCATCAATAATTATATTTTGCCTGTAATATACCTCAATGTCTCTGTTTATTGTCTAATATTAATGTCTAATATTAAAAAATAATTTATATGGAAAGGGGAATGCAATGTAAACTGCTTTAGTTGTAAATTGTTGTAAAAAATCTATATAAAAAAGTTAACCCCTTCAGGACCCAGCCTATTTTTACCTTAATGACCTGGCCATTTTTTGCAATTCTGACCAGTGTCCCTCTATGAGGTAATAACTCAAGAACGCTTCAACGGATCCTAGCGATTCTGAGATTGTTTTTTCGTGACATATTGGGCTTCTTGATGATGCAGATTTGTGTGTTGATGTAGCAAAGCTGCATGCTGATGTAGAAGAGCTGTGTGTTGATGTAGCAGAGCTCTGTGCTGATGTTGCACGGCTGTGTTTTGATTTAGCACAGCTGTGGGTTGATGTATCAGAGCTGTGTGCTGATGTGCAAAACTGCGTGCTGATGTAGCAGTGCTGTGTGCTGATGTAGCAGGGCTGTGTGTTGATTTAGCAGAGCTGTGTGTTGATGTAGCAGAGCTGTGTGCATGAGTATGTAACAGAGTTTGTGTGTAAGAGTTTTGTGTATATAGAAGATGTGAGTGTGTATGTACTGTGCATATAGCAGTGTTATATATATATATATATATATATATATATATATATATATATATATATATGTGTGTGGTGCAGAGAGTGTCCATAATGTGCGTGTTGTAAAGCTATATGTATATAATACAGATATTGTGACGAAACACTAGAATAAGAACTACTACCTCCCTATTCTACCTTAGGACATAAAAAAAATAGTGATATTTACCTCTCCAGTCTCCACTTCTTTATATCCCCAACGAAGCTTCAATTAGTGGATAAATGTTTTTCATATTTTCTGTTGTATAAACCTGGGGTGCATCTTATACTAAGGTACGTCCTATAGCACCCAAATGAAAAATGCCTGAATTTAAGACTGATTTTGAAGGTTTATAGAACCAAGCTGGTCTTACTGAATTTGCACATCAAAGTGGATGTGGCTAATGAAATTATATATATTACTGACTGTTATTAAGAACACTATTCTTCACACTGACTTGCATAATTTAATTCATGTAAAACAATGATTCTGGTAGAGGAGTTAAAGCAAATAAAAACTGTATGAATGTTTGACACTCGATCAGCAGAAGTTGGGTTCCTTACATGGTCCATTAAAATAAAGTAGAAAAAAGTAGCGAGCACTAGTAGGGAGTCAACATACACAAGCTAAGGTTACCAAAATTTCCATAAATACATTTCTCCTCTTTTTTTCTATTTCATAAAATATGGACTTAAATATATTCCTCAAACAGAAAAACAAACATGACAAGACCAAATACAATACTTAAAGGGAACCTGAGAGCTGATACATGCTACCCGATCCATGAGCACAATGTATCAGACACAGAATGCATGATTTCAGCCATGTATGTTTGATGCTGAAATGCTGCAGCGTAAAAATATACTATAAAAGTAGCTAGGGACCAAGTCACATGGGAGCCTAGTGAGACAACTAGGTCCCTGGCGGCTTTTCCCCACCCGATGGCCTGGATTAGCAAATATCTTCCTGCATGCGTGCATAGGGAGGGACCTGTCCCTTACTGGCAGTGGGAAGGAGACAAACCTCCAGGGACCCGCTTTTACGACTAGTCTCCTGTGTGTCTTAGTTCCCATAAGCTGTTAAAGTATGTCTTCCTCTGAAATGCCGCAGCATTTTAGAGTCAGACATTCAAGGCTGAAATCATACAATCCATGTGTCTGATATATGCTGCCCGTGGATGGGTTAGCATGTATCAGCTGTCAGGGTCCCTTTAACCCAATTTGTTTGAAAGTGAGAGGTTCAATAAGATCTGGTTGAATACTAAGTGTGAAGTACAACGTGTAATTACACCGAAAGTACAAATAAGTTTTCCTCACTTTCTAATGGTCTGACTCACAAAATTGATTCTTACATAAACTGTAACACTTCGTAATCTATCTGATGACACGTACAGAATAAAGGGAGCAGTACATGAGCTGCAAACTTTTAAAGTACAGATTCTGAAACTTCACTTTGGGTTAATCCATGAAGCAGGCGTTGAAACGGTAAGAGGTTACTGCTGAGTCATGAGCCTTAATGGATTTTTTTCTATAAATGCAAGATACAGATATGAAAGAGACCCTTCAGGAACTTTGTAGTATGGCTACTATCTTTCCTTGTATTGGAAATGCACCTTTGTTGTGAACCCTGAATTGAAAGGGTCGTCTGGCCTTAGGCTGCAAGTCAACAGTCACTCTATGCTATAAGGATTCTCTGGTGTCGGTGCTGGGAGCGGGCATTCATGTGACCGAAAGTATGTGATTTGCATACTTCCGGTCACATTCAGACTAGACTTGTCCGGTCTCAATCAATACACTTGTATGAAATGAGGTCAAGCCCATCTAGTTGGCAAGATTACATAACTACCGCTCACAGTACCGAAGAATCCTCATGCCGCGAAGGGAGAATGCACTTAGAGTGACTACAGGATCGTAGCCTAAGGCCAGACAAGCCCTTTAAAGGTAAAAGTTGTATCTGATTTGACTTTTTGTTGGAATGACTAGCGTTCTCACACTGCTACAAACTTTGAAAAAAAAGTGTGGTGATCAGACAATTTATGTGTCTTTATTAAAGAAAACTTGATGGTGTTTTATTTATGACTACCATGTTATAAATCTAGGACAAACTTCTTAAAACTCTGAAAATAATGGTAGTGAAATAGTTACCTCCTATCTTTGCTGAACATAACATGATTTTAAGCTTTCTGTTGAAAAAAATAATCAAACAGAATAATTAATAAACATTTCTCCAAATCGTATTAGCAATATGAATTAAAATTAACAATCAGAAAATACTGTACTTTACCCATGTGTAACATGGCTCTCTAGAGTTATTAATTACAAATGGAATAGTTTATTACAGTTCGCAAAATGCTGCGGCTGAGAATTATCTTGAGGTATTAATAATAAAAGTAAGAATTTCAGTTAAAGGAAAGCTCCACCTTCAGAGTCACTTTAAATAATGTATTAGAGATTAGCTAACATATCAATTCCTTAACATAATATTATCACAACATTAGGGGTTCACTGTCAACAACCAGTGATATAAGGTATTTATTAAAGATAAATGGATCTCTGTCTTTCTCTTATAGATTGTAAGCTGCTATGGTCAGTGGGATCCTCTCTCTTTTTTCTGTAGAGTGTAAGCTCTTATAGTCAGCGGAGTCCTCTCTCTCTCTTCCCTATAGAGTGTAAGCTCTTATGGTCTGTGGGGTCCTCTCTCCTGTAGAGTGTGTAGGGGGGTGGTACTGTTATGGACAGTAAGGAACATGCTGCCACTTTAACAGACAGCTCCCCCTTGTCTGATGTGATGGAATGTTCTGCTCCCCCCTGGAATAGCTTTTAGAGTGTGTGAGCAAAAGCTGCTGCAGAGAATGTCTGTGCTTGTAGCTGTGAAAGAGGACCCATAGCCTGGGACGGAGTGGACTCGTGAAATTGGACAGACTCTTCAGGTGCAGAAAGGGTGGCTGTCCTGTGCTAGTTTGAGAAGCCACGAAGATACCGAGAAAGAGATTTACAGTTTCCAGGAGCACCTCCCAGACCCAGAAGCAAGGAGAAGACCATGTTTCACGGAGCTGGCAGAGAGCCATGTGCACCACCGTACTAGACTGTTGGGGGCCCCCGGGACTGGATCTGAGTCTCCAACATCACCATGAGTTTGTTCCTGTTTTGTGCACATGTCAAGGCCTAGTGTAGGCTTCAACAGACAGAACATGGCAGCCGTGTGACCTGCTTAAAGAGGCCAAAGAGGCTATACATAGAGTAGCATCATTCTTTGTTTATTGTTTACATTTGCTTGTGTACGTATATTGATTCTGTAATAGTTGGAGCACTGTGCTATTTGACGGCCCAGCTAAAGAATACAACTTATCTTTTGCACCACATACCCCTGTTTGCACCTTCCTCTTCCACTTCATTCCTTGCCTTCCAATAAATTTACCCTTTGTTGTTTGCTCCTCATCTTGTGTACGGTAGTCTCTCTGCAATGTGGTGGTTCCCCGAACATCACTTCAAGTGTAAGCACTTATAGTCAGCAGGGTCCTCTCTCTTCCCTGTAGAGTGTAAGCTCTAATAGTCAGTTGGGTAATCTCTTTCTCCTGTAGAGTGTGAACACTTATAGTAAGTGGGGTCCTCTCTCTTTCCTGTAGAGTATAAGCTCTTATAGTAAGTTGGGTCCTCTCTCGTCTGTAGAGTGTAAGCTCTTATGGCCAGTGGGGTCTTCTTTCTCTCCTGTAGAATGTAAGTTCTTATGGTCAGTGGGGTCCTCTCTCTCCTGTAGATTGTAAGCTATTATGATCAGTGCAGTCCTCTCTCCTGTAGAGTGTAAGCTGTTATGGTCAGTGGGGTCCTCTCTCTCTCTCCTGTAGAGTGTGAGTGCTTAGGGTTACCAGGATTCTCTCTCTCCTGTAGAGTGTTAGCACTTATGGTTACCAGGATTCTCTCTCTCCTGTAGAGTGTGAGCTCTTTTTGTCAGCAGGGTCCTCTCTCCAGTAGATTGTAAGCACTTGTAATCAGCAGAGTCCTTACTCTCCTGTAGAGTGTAAGCTCTTATGATCAGTGGGGTCCTCACTCTGTCCTGTAGAATGTGAGCTCTTATAATCAGTTGGGACCTCTCTCTCTCTCTACTGTAGAGTGTGAGCACTTATAGTCAGTGGGGTCCTCTCTTTCCTGTAGATTCTAAGCTCTAATAATCAGCAGGGTCCTCTCAGTCTCCTGTAGAGTGTTAGCACTTATGGTTAGCAGGGTTCTATTTCTCCTGTAGAATGTAAGCTCTTATGGTCAGTAAGATCCTCTCTCTCTCTCCCTCCCTCCTCTTACCCATGTGTATTTTCCAAACAATTTCAAGCTTTCTAGTATTGAGATTCACCCAAAATTATTTGCTGCAAATGAAATTTTGGGGGAAAAATTCAGCAAAATCAGCAAATTCAAATTTCAAAAAATCCTCTCGTCTGTAGTATTTATTATTCATGCAGTACTTCACTTTTTATTTTAAGTTTGTAAAGTCATAAAGCTCTTGTCTATTCACAATAAAATCGAAATTGTAGAAACCAAGACTCACTTTTGGCAAAATCTAAAAGGCAATGGGATAGGCACGGGAGCATGTTTGCCAATTTAACCATATGATACCTTCCAGTTAAGTTTTGCAGCAACTTTGGCTTCATACCAATTTCTATCACCTCCTTTGAAGCTATATCTCCTGCTGTACCTTCCAAATATCAGTGAGATGAAGCATTTTTCTTATTTCCAAGTTAGAATTCTCGAAAGGTACAGATCTACTAAGGATCATCTAAAACTGACTGTAGATATTGAGATGTCTTAAAGGGAATCTGTCATCATATACATGCTAACCCCAACACTGGACACTATTAATCACATACTGACTGCTGGATTGCAGCTGTGTATATGTTTTAGACGTAAAAAATGTGCTGTATCAGATTAAACATGCTTTAAAAAAACTGTCTGAGGACTGTGAGTTTTCATTGACTTGTCCAATGTAGGTCGCCTACAGCTTCTCCCCGCCCTGCTCCAGTTGACTGACAGGTCTCTCTCTATGTTTGTACATAAGAAGGACCTTTTAGTCAAAGGGATCGGTGCAGGGAGAAACCATTGGGACTAGCCTAGACTAGTTTATCAAGACACATACAGTAGATCCCTGGTTCAGGAACCATGAATCTGATGACAGGTTCCCTTTGACAGCAACAACAACTGAGATGATGCTCAGCATTTTGCTTTTCAAAAAATGTAATCAGATTCAAATTTCCAGACATGTCTGTAAGTCTGTTTGCC
This sequence comes from Ranitomeya variabilis, assembly GCF_051348905.1. Lineage (NCBI taxonomy): Eukaryota > Metazoa > Chordata > Amphibia > Anura > Dendrobatidae > Ranitomeya > Ranitomeya variabilis. Next base: position 166,891,957 of record NC_135239.1, on the reverse strand, counting down.
TTACATTATGTACTTTCCTTGCTGATCATAAGTAAACTATTGATCGGTGACAGTGACTAAAGCATGTTGGTAATATATAATTTTGTGTTTAGGCAATGTACTCTTTTTCATCTACTTCTTTTTGTTTCTTACTGTGATTAAAAATTAAAAATAATGAGACTTCATATGTCACTTCATTTCTTCTTTCTCTTCTACGATCAGTAGGTTTCCAAGAAAATGGGCCAGAATAATTGGAGTAATTGAAGACTGCAGGATCAGACTACACACTAATGTTTGTTTGTAGTCTGTAGCCATGGAGACATGTAGATTTAAATATGAGATGTAGCATTTTTTGTTGTTGTTTTATTTTTTTTTTATTTAAGATCTATTGATTCATGACAACATTTGCTGCAAAAGGACATTTTGAAAATCAGGACTACAAGAAGCGAATGTGGATTTTTACATTGTCACCCAATTCATTATGTGGCTATGAGCATGTCTGCAGTCAGACCCGATAATCAGCTGCGTTGGCTGATTAATCTCTAATATTGTACCAGCACAGAGCCTTCATAGCTGTTTGTTTCATTTGTAAGGATACAAAAAAGGACTACAAGCAGGAAAATAGATGTAAAAGTGTTCCTATAGAAACCTAGCTAGGAATTAAACAAATGAATTCATGGATGTCTGGATAAAGTCCGACTTGTGTTCTCATTATCACATTAAATATCTTGAAGGCTGTTGACGAAAACTTGTCTTGATGCGCTGTCAGTAAACCTCTTCAGTGTCTTCAGGAGAACCTATTCTACTAGCTTAAAGAAGCACTCCTCCTTCTCCCATCAAAGTTTCTTTCCTCTTAATATCTCCCAGTCATCATATCATATAACACTGTGCACGCACAATTGCTCATTTTGCCCTTCTACTCAGTTAATACATCTGTTTTTCATTAGGTCTATGACATCATGTGATTAAAAACTGACTAGCTGAATCCTTCTAAGCTCTATGTAAAAACAGGAGGTACATTTTTCCTGCATGAATCATCATTAGAATTACAATCCTACATCACTGAAAAGTCCCTGGCAGCCCTACTCCATCGCCCCTTTACCTTCTGCTCCCACCTTATTTCATTTATCATTGTTCTTTGTTTCCTATTGTCAGTGACCTAGGATTATAGTTCTAATGACGAATCATGCACAGAAAAGAGACTTACTGTTTCTTCATAGAGCTTAGAAGCAATCAGCCAGTCTGTTTTTAATCACATGATGTCATCGACCTTATGGAGAAGAGAATAATTAACTGGGTAGAAAGGTAAAATGAGCAATTGTAAGTACACTGTGCTATATAATATGATTATTGCAATATATTAAGAGAAAAAACTTTGATGGGAGTGCTTCTTTAATGTTTAATATATTCTATGCAGTTAATAACCTATTGGTGCCAATTCATTAAGACTGGCATTTCATACGCCAGCCTAAATTAGGGATTTGCAAGGAAGAATGGGAGAGGATCCCCAAATCCAGGTGTGAAAAACTTTTTGCATCATTCCCATGAAGACTCATGGCTGTACTAGCTCAAAAGGTGCTTCTACTCAATACTGAGCAAAGGGTCTGAATACTTATGACCATGTGATATTTCAGTTTTTCTTTTTTGCTAAAATTACAAAAATGTCTACATTTCTGGGGTTTTTTTTCAGTCAAGATGGGGTGCAGAGTGTACATTAATGAGAAAAAAGTGAACTTTTTTGAATTTACCAAATGGCTGAGTGAAAAATTTAAAGGGGTATGAATACTTTCCGTACCTATTGTATATATCGGACAGGGTCCTCTCTCCCACTGTACCTGTTAGTGCCTTCTTTGTGCTCATGCTTATTGTATTGTCTATAGTTGCCCCCTTTTAACATGCAAAGCGCCATGGAATAAATAGCGCTATAAAAATGCATAATGATAATAATATATCCATTATACTGTATATATATATATATATATATATATATATATATATATATATATATACTAGATGGTAGCCCGATTCTAACGCATCGGGTATTCTAGAATATGTATGTAGTTTATTTATGAAGATTTTAGAATAATACATTGAATATACAGGATTCGGCCGGCCGCGACCAATTATCGAAGTGTTGTTCAAATCCTGCACCAATTCACGGCTGGACTGCGCCTGTTGCTGATTGCTTGCGGCCGGCCACTTAGTATATAGCACAGCCATGTAGTATATAACAGCCCATGTAGTAAATAGCAAAGCCACGTAGTATATTGCACAGCCACATAGTATATTGCACAGCCACGTAGTATATAGCACAGCCACATAGTATATAGCACAGCCCATGGAGTATATAGCACAGCCCACAGAGTATATAGCACAGCCATGTAGTATATAGCACAGCCCACGGAGTATATAGCACAGCCCACAGAGTATATAGCACAGCCCATGGAGTATATGGCACAGCCACATAGCATATAACACAGCCAAGTAAGATTATAACAGCCAACGCAGCATATAACACAGCTCACGAAGTATGTAACAGCCCATGCATGCAGTATATAAACCCAGGCCACGTAGTGTATAACACAGGCCACATAGTGTATAACACAGCCCACGCAGTATATTGCACAGCCCACGTAGTATATAGCACAGCCCGTGCAGTATATTGCACAGCCCATGTACTACATTGCACAGCCCACACAGTACACTGCACAGCCCACATAGTATATTGCACAGCCCACGTAGTATATTGCACAACCCACGTAATATATTGCACAGCCCACGCAGTATATTGCATGGCCCACGTAGTACATTGCACAGCCCACATAGTACATTGCACAGCCCACATAGTATATTGCACAGCCCTCGTAGTATATTGCACAGCCCATGTAGTATATTGCACAGCCCACGCAGTATATAGCACAGCCACGTAGTATATTGCACAGCCCACGCAGTATATAGCACAGACCAGGCAGTATATAATACAGCCCATGCAGTATATTGCACAGCCCAAGCAGTATATTGCACAGCCCACGTAGTATATTACACAGCCCATGTAGTATATTGCACAGCCCATGTAGTACATTGCACAGCCCACATAGTATATTGCACAGCCCACGCAGTATATACCAATGTGGGCAAAAAAAGAATTAAAATGAAAAATAGTTATATACTCACCTTCCGTTGGCCCCTGGATCCAGGCGAAGCGTTTACCGATGCTCCTCGCGTGCTCCAGTCCCAAGAGTGCATTGCGGTCTCACGAGATGATGACGTAGCGGTCTCGCGAGACTGCAATGCATGGAGTGGTCACCGGAGCGTCGCGAGGAGCGGGAAAGGCCTGTTCTGGATCTGAGGGGCCGACGGACGGTGAGTAACTATTTTTTACTTTTTAAATTATTTTTAACATTAGATCTTTTAACTATTGATGCCACATAGGCAGCATCAATAGTGAAAAGTTGGTCACACAGGGTTAATAGCAGCGTTAACGGACTGCGTTACACCGCGGCATAACGCGGTCTGTTAACGCTGCTATCAACCCTGTGTGAGCGCTGACTGCGGGGACTATGGAGCGGGCACTGACTGAATGACGTCAGTGAGATGAGCGTGTTGGTGATCGTCCTTTTATAACCTCTGGTAGGGTAATACGGCAAGCTAAGCAAAGTAATGCCATTACCAAGATGGCTATGGCATTATAGTGACTCGCAGGTAATCCTCGCATACTTATTGGCTGTGTAAAGGTACCAAACATGCGGGGCCGGGTTTCGAGTTTCAAATTCGAACACTGGCTAATGCTTGTCGATTGACAATCATATCCAAGCACCCAGATACTCGAGTGGTAGCCGAGTGTCACTGAGCATATTCACTCATCTGCAATCCTGACCTCCTCTATGTGACCCTGACATCTGCTAGGTCACAGGAGACATCACCTGTACAAAAGAAACAAGATGCCAATGCCTATAGAAGGGCGGAAAAATGACTTGGAATATAGCAATTGTAGAACACAGGAGCGGGACAATTGCTACACGTCAAAGGGCACTGTGACTCTGGTGGGAGGCGGCAGGTTAGCTAATGAAGACCGGAGGCAGAGTTTTCTTCCAAGCACCGCACGCCCCAGAGCCTGGAAGAAATTATTTTCATAAAGGAATAAAAGATTATTTTTGCACAACAACACAGCAAATATGAGGAATACATGTATGACTATTTAAGCATTCTAAAACCTCTATGCCCATATTAATAGGTTAGATATATCCAGTGGGTGACAGATTCTATTTAAGGAGGTATCCAGTTTTCGTATTTGCATTTTCATTTTTCCAAAAGTCATAACCTTTTGTATCTATCAGCATAACCATGTAAGAGTCAGTTTAAGAAACGATTTGCATTTTTAATGATACCATTTACGGTAGTTTATCATAAAGGGAACTGAAAAAACCAAGAAAAAAATAAATTGCAAGTGATGTGAAATGGCCAAAAAAAACACAATTCCTCCATTGTTTTTTGGGTTTCTATTTTTGCAGCATTCATTAGTAAAAATGACCAATCAGCATGATTCTGTAGGTCCATACAATAACGGCGATGGGTGGTTGCACATCCACATCTTCAGTCTGATGGTTGCAAGCCCACAACCTCCTTCTTCATCACCACTTTAGCTACTCTCTTCAGTTTTGGAAATGCATTACATTTTCATCTGTTGTTGTGTTCCCTCATGTTGTTGAAGCAGCTGGAGTTTTGGTCCACCCTCAGTAGTGGCCACACAAGCTCAGACGCTCACCTTCTCTTTTCTTGCTTAAGGATCTGACAGCAAAGAGGCTTTTACTATAACTACAACAACAACATGTGTAGTAACAAGCAGGACACAAGTATGTGACTATTTTACTCTGCAGAACTGGGGAAAGACAGGAAGAGATGAGAAAATAGCAGACATTGACAGCAGTGCACTCCTGGGAAATGTTGCTTCCTGGACCCATGGGACAAGCTGGTTCAGTTCCGCAGAAAGAAAAGAGACCAAAATTGCAGAAAAGTGCAAAAAAATAGAATAAAAGAAGTGTAGCTTACACTATAGGGTAGTGTCTTTCCATGATACGGCTACGTATTGATTATCATCACTCGATTACGCTAAGGCTATATTCACGCGACCATATGTTCAGAACAAGTGCTGTCAGTGGAAAAAATTAGCATAACACGGACAACATTAGGACCAATGTTATTCAATCGGGCTGTTTAGATTACAGTTTTTGTACCATGACCAAATGTCTGTGTGAAAAAAATAAAAGCTTGCACTATTCTTATCCGTATTACGGATAAATCTTGCCCAGTCAAGTCTATGGGAATATTATAACCCGTATAAGTAGGCGCCCCTCTTGTGCCAGCAAAACTGGTCTGATGCTTGGGGAATGAACTCCACAAAACCTATGAAAATGTTTAATACCACCAAGATGATAACAACAGATTGATTAAGTTAGGTTGGTTTCACATTTGCGTTGGGCAGAGCTGCGGAAGGCTGCGTACTTCCTCTGTTAAGCCCCATCCACTGCCACACCTCTTCCATTCAGCTCCACCTACGTATGCATTCGTCTTGCGTACCTATCTTTAACATTGGGTATGCAGGCCATGCGGATGAATGCGGATGCCTCCGCATGCGTCCTTTTGACGCTTCGTCGAAAGCAACATGTTGCATTTTGTTGAGGTCGGTGCAGCGTCAAAATGGAGGAAATACGCAGCTCTGCCTAAGACAAATGTGAACTTAGCCTTAATGATGCACATTTCAGAGAAAAATTGAAAGTGTGCTGAGGGACGAGGTGGCTAGTCACAGAGGTATGTCCCAGCTGGCTTCTCCCTGCCCACTCAGTTAAACTTACAGGTCTTTTCCTAGTCGGCAAAGTTTTTGAGGGCATATATTGCAGAGAATATAATAAATGACAACCAGCACGGATTCATGAAAGATCTCGGCAATACAGAACAGGAGAAGGACTTGGGTATTCTGGTTACAAGTAAGCTGAGCACCAATGCTCAATGTCAAGCAGCAGCTGCAAAAGCAAACAAGATTTTAGGGTGTACAAAAAGAGAGATAAAATCCTGTGATCCTAAAGTATTGTTACCACTCTATAAATCACTTGTAAGGCCTCATCTAGAATATGGGATCCAATCTTGGGCTCCACATTTTAACCCCTTTCTGACATCGGGCGTAATAATACGCCGATGTCAGACACCCTCCCTTCGATGTGGGCTCCAGCAGTGAGCCCAGATCTTTTTCAGCCCATGTCAGCTGTTTTGAACAGCTGACATGTGCCGCTGACAGCTGAGGAAGGAATCGCGATCCACCTGCGACTGTTAACCCGTTAAATGCCACTGTCAAACTCTGACAGCGACATTTAACACGTGCTTCTGGCAAGCGCGATGGAAACCCTGCTCATCGGCGCCAGTGTCACATGATCGTGTGTCGCCGATGAATTGGCATGACAACCAGAGGATTCCAGCAAACCTATATGGTTGTCACTGCCAGATTGCTATGATGGATACCCGGTGGTCGGAGCTCATAGCAAGTCAACAATTCTGCTACATACAGGCGATCTGATCATCATCTGTATCTAGCAGAGACGATCAGGTTATGGCAGCTTCTAGAGACTATTGAAGCATGCCAAAAGTTTAAAAAAATATATTTTAAAAATATAAAAAAATAAAAAATATATAAAAAGTTCAGATCACCCCCCTTTTGCCCCATTCAAAATTAAACAATTAAAAAAAATCAAACATACACATATTTGGTATCGCCATATTTAGAATTGACCAATCTATCAATATAAAAAAATTATTAGGCTAATCACTAAGCGGCGAAAAAATGTCAAAACGTTAGAATTATTTATTTTTGATCGCCGTAGCATTGCATTAAAATGCAATAATGGGCGATCAAAAATAAAATATTTACACCAAAATGGCATCTTTAACCCCTTAAGCCCCGAGGGTGGTTTGCACGTTAATGACCAGGCCAATTTTTACAATTCTGACCACTGTCCCTTTATGAGGTTATAACTCTGGAACACTTCAACAGATCTTAGCGATTCTGACACTGTTTTCTCGTAACATATTGTACTTCATGACAGTGGTAAAATTTATTCGATATAACTTGCGTTTATTTGTGAAAAAAATGGAAATTTGGCGAAAATTTTGAAAATTTCTCAATTTTCCAACTTTGAATTTTTATGCCCTTAAATCACAGAGATATGTCACGCAAAATACCTAATAAGTAACATTTCCCACATGTCTACTTTACATCAGCACAATTTTGGAACCAAAATTTTTTTTGTTAGGGAGTTATAAGGGTTAAAAGTTGACAAGAAATTTCTCATTTTTACCACACCATTTTTTTTTAGGGACCACATCTCATTTGAAGTCATTTTGAGGGGTCTATATGATAGAAAATACCCAAGTGTGACACCATTCTAAAAACTGCACCCCTCAAGGTGCTCAAAACCACATTCAAAAAGTTTATTAACCCTTCAGGTGTTTCACAGGAATTTTTGGAATGTTTAAATAAAAATGAACATTTAACTTTTTTTCACACAAAATTTATTTCAGCTCCAATTTGTTTTATTGTACCAAGGGTAACAGGAGAAAATGGACCCCAAAAGTTGTTGTACAATTTGTCCTGAGTACGCTGATACCCCATATGTGGGGGTAAACTACTGTTTGGGTGCATGGCAGAGCTCGGAAGGAAAGGAGCGCCAGTTTACTTTTCAATGCAAAATTGACTGGAATTGAGATGGGACGCCATGTTGCGTTTGGAGAGCCCCTGATGTGCCTAAACATTGAAACCCCCCACAAGTGACACCATTTTGGAAAGTAGACCCACTAAGGAACTTATCTAGATGTGTGGTGAGCACTTTAACCCACTAAGTGCTTCACAGAAGTTTATAATGCAGAGCCGTAAAAATAAAAAATCATATTTCTTCCCAAAAATGATCTTTTCACCCCCAATTTTTTATTTTCCCAAAGGTAAGAGAAGAAATTAGACCACAAACGTTGTTGTGCAATTTGTCCTGAGTACACTGATACCCCATAAGTGTGGGGGAACCACTTTTTGGGCGCATGGCAGAGCTCGGAAGGGAAGGAGCATAATTTGGAATGCAGACTTAGATGGATTGGTCTGCAGGCGTCACGTTGCATTTGCAGAGCCCCTGATGTACCCAAACAGTATAAACCAACAACAAGTGACCCCATATTGGAAACTAGACCTCCCAAGGAACGTATCTAGATGTGTTGTGAGAACTTTGAACCCCCAAGTGTTTCACTACAGTTTATAACGCAGAGCCGTGAAAATAAAAATTCTTTTTTTTTCACAAAAATTATTTTTTAGCCCCCAGTTTTGTGTTTTCACAAGGGTAACAAGATAAATTGGACCCCAAAAGTTGTTGTCCAATTTGTCCTGATTACGCTGATACCCCATGTGTGGGGGGGAACCACTGTTTGGGCGCATGGCAGAGCTCGGAAGGGAAGGAGTGCCATTTGGAATGCAGACTTAGATGGATTGGTCTGCAGGCGTCACGTTGCATTTGCAGAGCCGCTGATGTACCCAAACAGTAGAAACCCCCCACAAGTGACCCCATGTTGGAAACTAGACCCAAGGAACTTATCTAGATGTGTTGTGAGAACTTTGAACCCCCAAGTGTTTAACTACAGTTTACAATGCAGAGCCGTGAAAATAAAAAATCCTTTTTTTTTCCACAAAAATGATTTTTAGCCCCCCAAATTTTTATTTTCCCAAGAGTAACAAGAGAACTTGGACCCCAAAAGTTGTTGTCCAATTTGTCCCGAGTACGCTGATACCCCATATGTTGGGGTAAACCCCTGTTTGGGCACACGGGAGAGCTCGGAAGTGAAGGAGCACTGTTTTACTTTTTCAACGCAGAATTGGCTGGAATTGAGATCGGACGCCATGTCGCGTTTGGAGAGCCCCTGATGTGCCTGAACAGTGGAAACTCCCCAATTCTTCCTGAAACCCTAATCCAAACACACCCCTAACCCTAATCCCAACGGTAACCCTAACCACACCCCTAACCCTGACACACCCCTAACTCTAATCCCAACCCTAATCCCAACCGTAAATGTAATCCAAACCCTAACCCTCACTTTAGCCCCAACTCTAACCCTAACTTTAGCCCCAACCCTAACTTTAGCCCCAACCCTAACCCTAATTTTAGCCCCAACCCTAACCCTAAATTTAGCTCCAACACTAGCCCTAACCCTAACCCTAGCCCTAACCCTAACCCTAGCCCTAACTCTAACCCTAGCCCTAACCCTAATGGGAAAATGGAAATAAATACATTTTTTTTTATTTTATTATTTTTTCCTAACTAAGGGGGTGATGAAGGGGGGTTTGATTTACTTTTATAGCGTTTTTTATAGATGATTTTTATGATTGGCAGCTGTCACACACTAAAAGACACTTTTTATAGCAAAAAAGTGTTTGCGTCTCCACATTTTGAGACCTATAATTTTTCCATATTTTGGTCCACAGTCATGTGAGGTCTTGTTTTTTGCGGGACGAGTTGACTTTTTTATTGGTAACATTTTCAGACACGTGACAGTTTTTGATCGCTCTTTATTCCGATTTTTGTGAGGCAGAATGACCAAAAACCAGCTATTCATGAATTTCTTTTGGAGGAGGCGTTTATACCGTTCCACATTTGGTAAAATTGATAAAGCAGTTTTATTCTTCCGGTCAGTACGATTACAGCAATATCTCATTTATATCATTTTTTATGTTTTGGCGCTTTTATACGATAAAAGCTATTTTATAGAAAAAATAATTATTTTGGCATCGCTTTATTTTGAGAACTATAACTTTTTTATTTTATTGCTTATGATGCTGTATGGCAGCTCGTTTTTTGTGGGATAAGATGACGTTTTCAGCGGTACCATGGTTATTTATATCCGTCTTTTTGATCGCGTGTTATTCCACTTTTTGTTCGGCAGTATGATAATAAATCGTTGTTTTTTGCCTCGTTTTTTTTTTTCTTACAGTGTTCACTGAAGGGGTTAACTAGTGGGACAGTTTTATAGGTTGGGTCGTTACGGACGCGGCGATACTAAATATGAGTACTTTTATTGTTTTTTTTATTTAGATAAAGAAATGTATTTATGGGAATAATATATATATTTTTTTCTTTATTTAGGAATTTTTTTTTTTATTCTTTTTTACACAACATGTGGAATTTTTTTTTTTTTTACTTTTTTACTTTGTCCCAGGGGGGGACATCACAGATCGCTGATCTGACAGTTTGCACAGCACTCTGTCAGATCAGCGATCTGACTTACAGCGCTGCAGGCTTATCAGCGCCTGCTCTGGATCCGGAAGTAGTCCCTGCAGGACCCGGATGCAGCCCCGCGGCCATTTTGGATCCGGGGCCTGCAGTGATAGGAGGTAAGAGACGCTCAGAGCAACTCGATCACATCGCGTTGCTCCGGGGGTCTCAGCGAAGCCCGCAGGGAGCCCCCTCCCTGCGCGATGCTTCCCTATACCGCCGGAACACTGCGATCATGTTTGATCGCAGTGTGCCGGGGGTTAATGTGCCGGGGGCGGTCCGTGACCGCTCCTGGCACATAGTGCCGGATGTCAGCTGCGATAGTCAGCTGACACCCGGCCGCGATCGGCCGCGCTCCCCCCGTGAGCGCGGCCGATCGCATATGACGTACTATCCCGTCGGTGGGAATTAAGGCCCACCCCACCTCGACGGGATAGTACATCATATGGGATTAAGGGGTTAAAAATGTCAGCTCGACCCACCAAAAATAAGCCCTCACCCAGCACAAGATCGTGAAAATTGGAGACGCTGCGGGTATTAGAAAATGGCACCATTTTTTTTTAAACAAACTTTTGAATTTGTTTTCACCGCTTAAATAAAAAAGAACCTATACATGTTTGGCATCTATGAACTCGTAATGACCTGGAGAATCATAAAGATAGGTTAGTGTTATCATCTAGTGAACATAGTAAAAAAGCAAAGCAAAAAACAACTGTGGAATTGCACTTTTCTTGCAATTTCACCGCACTTGGAATTTTTTTCCTGTTTTTCAGTACATAATATGTTAAAACCAATAGTGTCGTTAAAAAATACAACATCCCACAAAAACTCAAGCCTTCACATGGCCATGTTGACTGAAAAAATAAGAGTTATGGTTCTGGGAAGAAGGGGAGCAAAAAAAACGAAAACGCAAAAACTAAAATACCTCCGGTCATGAAGGAGTTAAAAAGGATATTCAGAAATTAGAGTCAGTTCAAAGGAGGGCAACTAGGTTATTAAAAGGTATGGAAGGCATCTCATATGATGAGAGGTTGGAAAAGTTGGGCTTGTTTATCTTAAAAAAAAGACGCCTCAGAGAAAATCTCATTTATATGTATAAATATATGTGTGGTCAGTACAATGGACTGGCACATGACTTATTTTTTCCAAAATTGCACCTGAGCAATGCATGTGACTAGTTTCTCCATGCAGGAGGTGTCTTGATACTGTCATCACCAACAAAAGCTTTTGTACAAAGTATTAAATAAAATTCAGTGAACATTTCAATACTTATTTCTCATTATTAAACATAACGTAATTTATGGACATATATGGTTATTTTCTTTGCCTGTGTTTGTTTAGATGGGTTGTTAAGGACATGTAGTGAGAATTTCATATCAATAGCGCCTTTAGAAATATAATTAGTTAAACAATTGGTGACGTGTTCAATACTTATTTCACCCACTGTATGATACAAGAAAGAAAGATATTAGCCCCTTTATGACCCAGCCTATTTTGACCTTAATGATCTGGCCATTTTTTGCAATTCTGACCAGTGTCCCTTTATGAGGTAATAACTCAGGAACGCTTCAACGGATCCTAGCGATTCTGAGACTGTTTTTTCGTGACCTATTGGACTTCATGTTACTAGTAAATTTAAGTCAATCATTTTTGTGTTTATTTGTGAACAAAATCGGAAATTTGGCGAAAAGTTTGAAAATTTCGCAGTTTTCAATTTTCAAATTTTGAATTTTTATTTTGTTAAACCAGAGAGTTATGTGACACAAAATAGTTAATAAATAACATTACCCACATGTCTACTTTACATCTGCACAATTTTAGAAACAACATTTTTTTTTGCTAGGAAGTTATAAGGGTTAAAATTTGACCAGCGATTTCTCATTTTTACAACAAAATTTGCAAAACCATTTTTTAGGGACCATCTCACATTTGAAGTTGTTATCCAGTTTGTCCTGAGTACACATATACCCCATATGTGGAGGTAAACCACTGTTTGGGCACAAATCAGGGCTCGGAAGGGAAGTAGTGACGTTTTGGAATGCAGACTTTGGTCTGCGGGCGTCACGTTGCGTTTGCAGAGCCCCTTATGTGCCTAAACAGTAGAAACCCCCCACAAGTGACCCCATTTTGGAAACTAGACCGCCCAAGGAACTTATGTAGATGTGTGGTGAGCACATTGAACTCCCAAGTGCTTCACAGAGGTTATAACGCAGAGCCGTAAAAATAAAAAATCATTTTTCGTTCCTCAAAAATTATTTTTTAGCAAGCAATTTTTTATTTTCACAAGGGTAACAGGAGAAATTGGACCCCAAAAGTTGTTGTCCAGTTTCTCCTGAGTGCGTTGATACCCCATATGGGGGGCGAACCACTGTTTGGGCACACGTCAGGGTTCGGAAGGGAAGTAGTGACATTTTGAAATGCAGACTTTGATGGAATGGTCTGCAGGTGTCACGTTGCGTTTGCAGAGCCCCTGATGTGCCTAAACAGTAGAAACCCCCCACAAGTGACCCCATTTTGGAACCTAGACCCCCCAAGGAACTTATCTAGATGTGTGGCGAGCACTTTGAACCCCCAAGGGCTTCACAGAAATTTATAACGCAGAGCCGTGAAAATAAAAAATCATTTTTTTTCCACAAAGATAAGTTTTTAGCCCACATTTTTTTTTTCCCAAGGGTAACAGGAGAAATTAGACCCCCAAAGTTGTTGTGAAATTTTTCCTGAGTACGCTGATAACCCATATGTTTGGTTAAACCACTGTTTGGGTGCACATTGGGGCTCGGAAGGGAGGGAGTGCACCATTTGACTTTTTGAACGCAAGATTGGCTGGAATCAATGGTGGCGCCATGTCGCGTTTGGAGACCCCTGATGTGGCTAAACAGTGGAAACCTCTCAATTCTAAATCTAACACTAACCCCAACACACCTCTAATCCTAATCCCAACTCTAGCCATAACCCTAACCACAACCCTAACCCCAACACACCCCTAGCCCTAATCCCAACCCTAACCACAGCCCTAACCCCAACACACCCCTAACCCTAATCCCAACCCTAACCATAACCCTAACCACAAGCCTAACCCTAACCCCAACACACCCCTAACCCTAAACTTAACCTTATTTCCAACCCCAACCCTAATTCCAACCCTAAATCTAATTCCAACCATAATCCTAAGTCTATGTGCCCACGTTGCGGATTCGTGTGAGCATTTTTCTGCACAGTTTTTGAAAAATCCGCAGGTAAAATGCACTGCGTTTTACCTGGGGATTTACCACGGATTTCCAGTGTTTTTTGTGTGGATTTCACCTTCGGATTCCTATTCAGGAACAGGTGTAAAACGCTGTGGAATCCGCACAAAGAATTGAGATGCTGCGGAAAATACAACACAGCATTTCCGCTCCGTATTTTTCGCACCATGGGCACAGCAGATTTGGTTTTCCATAGGTTTACATGGTACTGTAAACATGATGGAAAACTTCTACAAATCCGCAGCAGCCAATCCGCTGCGGATCCGCAGCCAAATCCGCACCATGTGCACATAGCCTAATTCTAACCCTAATTCTAACCCTAATCCTAATTGCAACCCTAACCCTAATTGCAACCCTAACCCTAATTCTAACCCTAACCCTAACTGCAACTCTAACCCTAATTTTACCCCTAACCCTAATTGCTACCCTAACCCTAATTCCAACCCTAACTCTAATTCCAACCATAACCCTAAGTCTATGTGCCCACATTGCGGATTCGTGTGAGGATTTTTCTGCACAGTTTTTGAAAAATCCGCAGGTAAAATGCACTACGTATTACCTGCTGATTTACCACGGACTTCCAGTGTTTTTTGTGTGGATTTCACCTTCGGATTCCTATTGAGGAACAGGTGTAAAATGCTGCGGAATCCGCAAAAAGAATTGAGATTTTGCGGAAAATACAATGCAGCATTTCCCGCTCGGTATTTTCCGCACCATGGGCACAGCGGATTTGGTTTTCCATAGGTTTACATGGTAATGTAAACATGATGGAAAACTGCTACGAATCCGCAGCGGCCAATCCGCTGCGGATCCGCAGCCAAATCCGCACCATGTGCACATAGCCTAATTCTAACCCTAATTCTAACCCTAACCCTAATTGCAACCCTAACCCTAATTGCAACCCTAGCCCTAATTGAAACCCTAACCCTAATTGCAACTCTTACCCTAATTTTACCCCTAACTTTAATTGCAACCCTAACCCTAATTGCAACCCTAACCCTAATTCTATCCCTAATTGCAACCCTAACCCTAATTGCATCTGTAACCCTAATTGCAACCCTAATTGTAACCCTAACCCTAATTGCAATCCTAACCCTAATTGCAACCCTAACCCTAATTCTAACCCTAACTCTAATTCTAACCCTAACCCTAGTTCTAACCCTAACCCTAGTTCTAACCCTAACCATAGCCCGAACCCTAGTTCTAACCCTCACCCCAGTGTAAAAATGAAAGTAAATATATTTTCTTTATTTTATTATTGTCCCTACCTATGGCGGTGATAAAGTGGGGGTTTATTTATTATTTTTTCATTTTGATCGCTGTGATAGAACCTATCACAGTGATCAAAATGTACCTGGAACGAATCTGCTGGCCAGCAGATTTGGCGGGCGCACTGCGCATGCGCCCGCCATTTCGGAAGATGGCAGCGCCCATGGAGAAGACAGACGGACACCGGGAGGGACACTGGAGCTTGGTAAGCATGCGGGGGTGGGATAAGACAGCGGGGGGAGATCAGACTGTGGGGGAGCAGACAGGAGGACGGAGGGGAGAGGAGGACAGCAGATGACAGGACGGAGGGGAGCGGAGGACAGCAGATGACAGGACGGAGGCTCAAGTACCACTCCCCCTGTCCCTGCAGGTCGGGTGAAATTACAGTTAACCCTTTCACCCGACCTTCAGGAGCGTGATCCGACCATGACGCATATGCTGCGTCACAGGCAGATTGGCACAGGTTTTCATGACGCATATGCTGCGTCAATGGTCGAGAAGGGGTTAAAAGGCAGTTGTAATTTTTTTAATAAATACTCTAGTAAACATCTTATCAATTAGTATAATTACGAAGAAACGTAATACAAAGGCATGGCTTTTGCCAACTGGATTTTGTAAATAACGAAGAGCACATCATGCAAATGTGCAAAACAAAGAAAAAATATTGATATTGTGATTGATGACAGACATAACCAAATTGCATAATTTATTATCTGTGTAGAGAGTATGTAGTGTATTGCATACAGAGCGCACTATTTGATTTGAAGAGCATCGACTGCACTACCCATAAATTGTGGCAAATAGTTAATGAATTCATGAACAGATTCTAATAATCCCAATGCTGCTGACACATGTAATGCGTCCATACATTTTCTGAATGAATATCGAGGGGATCGTACAAGCTCAGACTATTTAGACCTACAAAGAATTGAACAATGTAGAGAGAGGCTGGGACTAAGAGCAAGTTGTCCTCTATAGAAAATCGCATTGTGTCCTAAAGTCAGATTCTTCTTATCCACAAGGTTTGAATCTCACATTATGGGCAGAGACAGACTGCCATATTTCTCGTGCGAGAATCGCACCGCACTGCACAGACTGGACTGGCACCTCTCCTGTCCTGAGCAAGACAGTGTGATGGATTACTATCCTGTCCTGAGCAAGACAGTGTGATGGATTACTATGCAGCTGTCAGGCTCAGGTCAGGAGTACCGACAGCCAGCACGAGGTTTACGATGTGATTCTCGCACGAGAAATATGGCAGTCTGTCTCTGCCCTTTCAGTAATAATCGCCATGCCCCATCCAACCCACTCTGGCAGAACTTGCAAGAACTGGCATGAAACCACCAAAAGTCACAAATTATTGAGCAACTTTTGAGTTGTGCAAAAGTTTTGCAAATTTTTAAGAACTCTGGCAAAATACTTTGATGAATCGAGCTCCTAATCTTTCCTTTTTCTATTTTTTTTATACGGTACATGAGCTGTTTGACCATGCGATAGGACATGTCCTCAGGTGAGGGGGTTTATATCCTCTTCCTGTTTGTTGCAAAAAGAGATTATGAGTAGTGTTGAGCGATACCGTCCGATACTTGAAAGTATCGGTATCGGAAAGTATCGGCCGATACCGGCAAAGTATCAGATCTGATCCGATACCGATACCCGATACCAATACAAGTGAATGGGACTCAAGTATCGGAAGGTATCCCTGATGGTTCCCAGGGTCTGAAGGAGAGGAAACTCTCCTTCAGGCCCTGGGATCCATATTAATGTGTAAAATAAAGAATTAAAATAAAAAATATTGATATACTCACCTCTCCGACGCAGCCTGGACCTTACCGCTGTGAACTGGCAGCCTTCTTTGCTTAAAATGAGCGCGTTCAGTACCTTCCATGACGTCACGGCTTCTGATTGGTCGCGTGCCGCTCATGTGACCGCCACGCGACCAATCACAAGCCGTGACATCATCCCTCAGGTCCTAAATTCCTAGAAGGGAATTTAGGACCTGAGGGATGACGTCGCGGCTTGTGATTGGTCGTGTGGCGGTCACATGAGCGGCACGCGACCAATCAGAAGCTGTGACTTCATGGAAGGTGCTGAACGCGCTCATTTTAAGCAAAGAAGGCTGCCGGTTACTACCAGGGCGCGTCCGAGGGTGAGTATATCCCTATTTTTTATTTTAATTCTTTATTTTTTACATGGATATGGATCCCAGGGCCTGAAAGAGATTTTTCTCTCCTTCAGACCCTGGGAACCATACACTGGGAACTTCCGATTCTGATTCCCGATACCACAAAAGTATCGGATCTCGGTATCGGAATTCCGATACAGCAAATATCGGCCGATACCCGATACTTGCGGTATCGGAATGCTCAACACTAATTATGAGTGAGAACTATAGATGAGTAGATTGCTTCCAGGTCAGTCAAGGTCAGTGCTCTCTGATCATTCACAGGAAATTCTCAAATTTACTGAGCTCTCAAGAATGTCGGTGCCAGGTTTGATTCGCCGGCCTGACGTGATGTCATCTGTGTTTCACACAGGTGATGACATGCCAACACAGAAAATCATAAACTGAACCTAGAATCCTGGAAACTAGGAAAATTTGCTTGGGTCCCGTCTACATCCAGAGAGCACTGACCTGCACCATGCAGCTGTGATGAGGGAAGCGATTCTCTCATCTCTAGTAAGAAAACATTAAGATTTGAAATGTGTCAAGCAGTAGTACTTTTCTAGGAACTTTTAGGTTCTACTGAACAAAGGACATGTTGTGGAAGGTCGATTCACTCAGCTGTTCCCTGTGGTAGACACAGGAATACTTTATGTTAAAGTCCCTGGGTGATTTATTGCTTCATAAACCATAAAGCCAAAATAATTACAAAAAACACAGCCTTTAAGGCACAAATGGAAATAAAAAGTCCATACAAAGTCCTTCCCAGTATGTCTCCTGCTTTCTGGGACAAACACACATGGTAGCTCTCACCGGAGCTTCAGTCTGGAGGCTTCCTCCCTCCAAACATAACAGAGAAAAAACACAGTGGCTGGACATTTAACTCCCTCCGACCTCTCCCTTGAGGTGGAGATATGGTGAGTAGGCGACCGCCCATCATTACACCTACTCACCATGAATGCCAAAACCCTGGCAATGACTAGTTTACTCTTAGCACATATCATGCTGGAGGGAAACTTCTGGGTTTCACATCATGCAGGATAATAACCTTTGCGGCTCATATCTCCCTTCACATACGGCGCCAGTGACCCTGTCATATAGTAAAAGTCCTATACATATTCTGTGAAGCTTTTAAATGGATATTTAATAAAAGCACAATTTTCTACTATGTGATGTATCAGAATTTTTGATTGAATAATGAAAGGTGGTAAAATCCCTCGCAATCATTAACATTTAAGTCAAGTAGCAACAATAAATATTGCACTTTCTTTTGTCATTTTTTGTAAAAAATTTCAAGACAGCTATATAGAAAAATGTCACAAATTACAGTACATGCAGTACTTCATTTTTCTCCTACTCTTGTAATTTTTTAATTTATGGTGTATAATTAGTTTTTTGTATACGCTTTAAGTTTTATGGACATTTGCATCACCAAGCCAGGTGTGTAAGTAAGCCTTGATGAAAATTCTGCTATCACTATTAATCATGCCAGGACAGATTTATCAATAATCTTGCCGGGAATTTGCGACTATGTAAAAATGTCAGTAATTGAGTGACATCTTAGATATATTCATTACCTTGTTGTGCGGTTTATGATTAATGTCGCTAACACTCCAGTTTGCTATAAAGCAGTCTCAATCTCTGCACCAGCTCTAATCTGTCATACGCATTGGCCTCCCATTAAAGATAAAATAGGTATTCATAATTATGTCATACAGCTGTGACTAAGAAGCCATCCCCTAAAACATTTGGCCTGAATGACAAAAGATAAAGGAGCTTTAAGAATAGAAAAATCTTGAAAAAATGTTTGACCACTAAACAGTTCTTGTGGTTCTAATATACCTATACACATATCATTGCCATATTATATCACATGGGGTCATATCTACTGGTCACTCCTGGAATAATAATGCAAAGCTCAAACTGCGCTGCCATAAAAGCGCCAATTCATCAATGCTTTTACACCAAAAGAGTGGGGTAAAACCTTTGAAAATTTGCAAAATTTTGGTGCCATTCAAAATTTTTATGCCAGTTTATCTCAGCTCAGCAGAAATAATCAGAGCTGGGTCATTATTATTATTATTATTATTATACATTTTTATAGCGCCATTTAGTCCATGGCACTTTACATGTGAAAAAGGGGGCAAATATAGACAAATACATTAAACATGAGCAAAAAACAAGGCGCACAGGTACATAAGGAGGGAGGACCCTGCCCGCGAGGGCTCACAGTCTGCAGGGGATGGGTGAGAATACACTAGGAGAGGGTAGAGCTGGTTGGGTGAAGGTTCAGTAGGTTGTGGATCACTGCAGGCTGTAGGCTTGTCGAAAAAGGTGAGTTTTCAGGTTCTTTTTGAAGGTTTCTATGGTAGGCGAGAGTCTGATGTGTTGGGATTGAGAGTTCTAGAGTATGGGGGAAGAACGGGAGAAGTCTTGGCTGCGGTTGTGGGAAGAAGAGATGAGAGGGAAGTAGAGAAGGAGGTCTTGAGAGGATCAGAGGTTGCGTGTAGGTGAGTACCGGGAGACCATGTCACAGATATATGGAGGAGACAGGTTGTGGATGGCTTTGTATGTCATTGTAAGGGTTTTGAACTGGAGTCTCTGGGCGATAGGAAGCCAGTGAAGGGCTTGGCATGGGGGAGAGGCTGGGGAATAGAGGGTAGACAGGTAGATTAGTCGAGCAGCAGAGTGTAAGATGGATTGGAGTGGTGCCAGAGTGCTAGAGGGGAGGCCAGAGAGTAGGAGGTTGCAGTAGTCAAGGCAGGAGATGATAAGGGCATGCACTAGTGTTTTTGTGGTGTCGTGGTCAAGGAATGCTCCAATCCAGGAAATATTTTTGAGTTTGAGATGGCAGGAGGAAGCAAGGGCTTGGATATGTGGCTTGAAAGAGAGGGCAGAGTAGAGGATCACCCTAAGGCATCCGGCGTGTGGGACTGAAGTGGACCTTCTGTCTCTTCCCCCCTATCCCATAGATTGTAAGTCCGCAAGGACACTGTCCTCTCCCCTCTGTACCAGTCCGTCACTGTAAACCTGTTTACTGTAAACAATATCTATAACCCTGTATGTAACCCCTTTCTCATGTACAGCACCATGGAATTAATGGTGCTATATAAATAAATAATAAAAAAAAAGTGGGTAAGGTGTGCAGTATGGTTATGATGCCACAGCTCAAATAATCCATGACAATCTGTGGTGTTCTGTACACCAGGAATCTCATTCCAGTCGCTGACCAGAGTGATTTCTAGAGAACACTCCACTCTTCAGACACTCCAGATTCATGAATCAGGAGCGTCTGACTCAAGCGCATGACCTCGTCCAGATCGGCAAGAAAATTACCGATCTTGATGAATTGGGGCAATTGTGCTTAAATAGCACTGTCATATTGTACGTAAAGGGAACCTGTCACATTTAGAAATGCTATTTACCTGCAAATGTAGGGTTAATCGTCAGGTAAATAGATTTGGCCGGCTAACCGGAGCAGAGAAAAAATGATGTTTAATTCTTCGACTCGTTTCCGGTCTTTGGGTTGATGCAGGGAGCTGTAACAGTCACCTCTCACTATACAGTACAATGAATGTGGTTGTAATCGCTCCCAGATACTTTGATTGACAGCCTGTTCTGCACACATAAGTTGCCTACATGTGCAGCAGAGCTGGCTGTCAATCAATGTGTCTGGGAGTGAATACATCATACTCCTCCCTAATGTTTGGAAGCGAGCAGCTACAAATCATGTTTTCTGGATTTTCTTAGTATTGTACAGGTGATGGACTTATTGTCAAGGCAGCAGAAATTGCCACAGGTTCTCTCACCTGAGCAGTACTGAGGAAATCCTGAAAACATGATCTGTTGGGGGCCACGGGGACTGGAGATTGGGGAACACTGCTATACCTCCTTTCTAATGTAAAGCAGTAAATAAAAGGTAGTAGGGGGATACAAATAAAGTATTCCAGACATATTCCCATCCAGATTTTATGGCAACATGGTGGTCATCCTGAAAGGAGGAAAATGACATCTTATTGTTTTTCAAAATTGATTGCATATTTTATAATTGTTTTTCTCTCAGCATGCGCAACTTCCTGAAATTAACAGAATTAGTTCAGTGGGGTCACATTCTCACCCCACTACACTCTTGACAATTTATCCTCTGCTGCTGCCCTGGCCTTCTTGGTGCTTCTGGCAGATCCAGTCATTCAGAGGTCTCGATCTCTAGGGATTGCAGAATTCTGACTGACTAGCCAATCAGGAGGCCTAGTCAGCTGACCAAGCAAGGTGCTGGTTCCAATTTATTATCGTCAGTGCCCCATTTACTGTACCATTTTCTCTGTCAATTTGTGCCATTTTTTTTGTCCAAATATACTCTAGGTGTACATATAAGATTCTCTTCTCTGATTTTCAACCCAGCTGTGTTACTTCTTTTTTGGCCCATATTGGCCCATGTGTTTAAGGGGTTGTCCACTACTCGGACAACCTCTTCCGAATCCCTATCTTTCCCCCCAGTAAAATAATAACATTTCTACTCCCCTCCGGTGTTGGCACCATTCCAGCCACGTCAGCACCTGCACTCCCAATGTCATGTGATCCCTTAAGCCAATCAGCATTGGCTTCACTCTCACTGTTACGGCTAGTGGAACGCACAGAATAAATAGAGATGTTTTTATTGATATTGGTGCGTTCGCAGCCCGGGGTCCACCGTGCGGGAGTACCTGCTGCTAGCAACGGCGGCACGATATGGCGGTATGGACTAACTCAGTTACTTCACCGAGTAGTCGTGAAAGAAAAGCACTGTGCTCTGTTAGGCTTCACAGAGGCACAGGCTAACTGCCTACTCAGAGAGCAGTCAGTGGTCACGCATGCACACAAAACTCCTCGCCGGAGGTGCCAGCATTCTAGGGGCTTATTTCAGCCAGGTCCCTGAACACATACTCTCGTGACCACACTGGCGCAAAGCACTTAACAAAGAACAATACTAGCGCATGGCCGTGCGGCCATGCAAACCTTAAATAGCTGCAGCACGTACAGGACCTTCCTAGAAGGACCAATGAGAAGCTACTCCAGAGCGTGAGCACCTACAGGACCTTCCTGAAGGAGCCAACGACCTTAGCTGCAGTATCAGATCATGTGACCCTCGATCTCCACTGAGAGATCCTACTCTGGGCATGCTCAAAACGAGCAAAGCAGGACTTAGACCCAGAAGCGTCTGCTCGCCGCTGCCCAGCACCTACTTCAATGGCAGAAGCAGGAAAGGCAGCAGTAACTCTTAGCACAGAGTCAGACTGAGCGAGATGCTGGGACGACATCTCCGCTGAGCAGGCTCCACTGTGGCAGGAGAAGAATGGGAGACCGCAGCGGAGAAGGACCGAGATTCCCCCTGTGCAGAGGAGGGAACTCGACCCCTAACATTACCCCCCTTCTAGGGCCCCCCTCCTTGGGCCTTGCTACGTTCGAAGGCAGCAATAAGCTGCGGAGCCCGAATGCGCTCAGCAGGCTCCCAGGACCTATCCTCAGGACCGTAACCCTTCCAGTCCACCAAATAAAATTTTTTGCCACAAACCACCTTGTACCCCAAAATAGCGTTCACCTCGTAATCGTCCGTAGACGAACCCGATGTCCCGGCAGATGACTCAGAAAACCGGGACATGTATACAGGCTTAAGGAGGGACACATGAAAGGTGTCGGTGATACCTAGGCGTGGAGGAAGAGTTAGACGGTAGACCACAGGATTAACCTGTTCGAGGACCTTGAAGGGACCCAAGTAGCGAGGAGCAAACTTAGTGGACTCAACACGCAGCCTGATGTTACGGGCAGAGAGCCACAATAAATCGCCGGGAGCAAAGGTCGGAGCGGGGCGCCGATGTGCATCGGCGGAAGACCTCATTCTCTCCTTGGAGGCCCGAATGGCATCCTGAGTGCGGTCCCAAATGTCCCATGCCTCCACAGCTTAGTCTGCCACCCTGGAGTCGGTGGAAGACATGGGCATGGGCACAGGTACCCGCGGATGCTGACCATAATTAAGGAGGAATGGCGTCTGTCCAGTGGAGTCGGCTACAGCGTTGTTCAGTGCAAACTCTGCCCACGATAGCAAGGATGCCCAGTCATCCTGCCTGGCTGAGACAAAATGTCGCAGATATGTGACCAAGGTCTGGTTGGCCCTCTCTACCAACCCATTCATCTCGGGATGATAAGCAGAAGAGAGATTTAACTCAATACTGAGAAGATGACAAAGCTCTCTCCAGAACCGAGATGCAAACTGGGGACCCCGGTCACTGACAATTTTGTCTGGCATACCGTGTAGGCGGAAGATGTGTTTAATAAACAACACTGCCAAGGCCCGTGCAGAAGGTAGCCGTGGAAGCGGCACCAAGTGCACCATTTTAGAAAAATGATCGGTGATAACCCAAATGACGGTACAGCCACGAGACTTAGGCAAACCCACCACAAAGTCCATCCCGACCATCTCCCAGGGCCTATCTGCCACCGGCAGAGGATATAATAACCCAGCTGGCCGTTGTCGAGGAGACTTATTTTTGGCGCAGGAGACACATGCCCGAACATAGTCTGTGACATCACGAGCCATATGCGGCCACCAGTATGTCCTCGCCAGTAACTCAGATGTCCTTTTGGAACCAAAATGTCCACCCACCCTGGACGAGTGTGCCCAAGAGAGAACCTCCGGTCGCAAACTGGATGGTACAAAAGTCTTGCCCGGAGGCACAGACTCTAGCGAAACTGGGGCCACAGTTCTCAGGCTCTCGGTGGGGACAATAAGCCGAGGCTCCTCTTCCTCCTCCACAGATGACACAACGGAGCGAGAGAGAGAGTCGGCACGAATGTTCTTCTCCCGAGAAAGGAAATGGAGGGTGAAATGAAACTGGGAGAAGAACAAGGACCATCTGGCCTGGCGAGAATTTAACCGCTGGGCTGTCTGCAGGTACACCATATTTTTGTGATCTGTGTAGACTTGTAAGGGAAAACGAGCTCCCTCCAAGAGATGTCTCCACTCCGAGAACGCCAACTTCATGGCTAGCAACTCCCTGTCCCCGATGGAATAATTCCTCTCTGCTGGTGAGAAGGTCTTAGAAAAGAAGAAGCGAGGATGCTTCTGACCTTGAGCATCCTTTTGGAAGAGGACTGCTCCAGCACCAACAGATGAGGCATCCACCTCCATGATAAATGGCCTATCTACATCGGGGCGATGTAGGATGGGAGCGCTAGCGAAGTGAGTCTTTATGGAGGTAAAGGCCTTGGAGACCTCCCCAGACCACAATTTGGGATTTGCTCCCTTCTTGGTGAGGGCAACCAAGGGAGCTACCAAAGTCGAGAAGTGCGGAATAAACTGACGATAACAATTTATGAACCCCATAAAGCGCTGCACCGCTTTAAGAGAATGGGGTTCCTGCCAGTCCATCACAGCCTGTAGTTTGGCAGGATCCATGGCCAATCCCTGGGCGGAGATGACATAGCCCAGGAAAGGTAAGGACTCCTGCTCAAACACACACTTCTCCAACTTGGCATAGAGGAAGTTTGCCCATAGGAGGTTGAAGACTTTGCAAACATCTCTCCGGTGGGAGTCAATATCTGGAGAGTAGATGAGAATATCATCCACATAGACTACGACCAAGGTGGTGAGCGTATCCCGGAAGATGTCATTCACAAAGTCTTGGAAAACGGCTGGTGCATTACAGAGCCCGAAGGGCATCACCAGATATTCATAGTGCCCATCCCTGGTGTTAAAAGCCATCTTCCATTCGTCCCCCTCACGGATGCGAATCAGGTTGTAAGCACCCCGCAGATCTAGTTTAGTAAACACCCTTGCTCCCCGAAGCCTATCGAAGAGCTCAGATATCAAGGGCAAAGGGAACTTATTCTTAACGGTGATGGCGTTAAGACCACTGTAGTATATGCATGGACGCAGTTCCCCATTCTTCTTCTGCACGAAGAAGACCCCAGCCCCAGCAGGTGACACTGACTTCCTGATGAACCCTCTTGCCAGATTCTCTTGAATGTACTGAGACATTGCCTCCGTCTCCGGGAGAGATAATGGATAAACTCGACCCCGAGGAGGCTCAGCACCATGCAAGAGATCAATAGGACAGTCATAGGGGCGATGGGGCGGAAGGGTCTCCGCCGCCTTTTTGGAGAACACGTCCGCATAAGACCAATACTGCTTGGGGAGAGAGGATAGATCTGCGGGTACCTCTGTAGTAGCAACCTGAACACACTCCCTCTGACACCTACCCCCACAAGATTCACCCCATCCCAAAATTCTGCCTGAGGACCACTCGATATGAGGAGAGTGGTACCGTAACCAAGGTATCCCCAACAGGACCTCATCAATTCCCTCAGGAATGACGAGCAGAGATATAATCTCCTGATGGGATGGCGACATGGACAGAGTAAAAGGGATGGTCTGGTGTGTTATCTGTGAGGGCAGTGTCGACCCATTCACCACTCATACCGTCACTGGTTGAGAAAGCATAACCAGGGGTATTCCGTGACGTTGGGGAAAGGCAGAAGACATAAAATTGCCCTCCGCCCCAGAATCCACGCAGAGCTCTACCGAGTGAGAGGATGAGCCAATAATAATTGTCCCCTTAAAGGACAATTTGGAGGCAAACGTCGCCGTGTCTAGTGTACCTCCACCTACTACCACTAGACGCTGACGTTTCCTCGACCGCTGAGAACATCTGGTGGCAAGATGTCCTGACTGCTGGCAAACATGACAAACCTGGAGTGCACGAGCAGTCCGGGACTTAGAACCCGCTCGTGACACTTCCATGGCCTCATGTGACTCAGGTACCATGACCGGAGATTTGAGAGGTTTGGTGAAGGTGGGAGCCAGCCGAAACCTCTGCCTACACTGGGCTCGCTCTAACCTCCGCTCGTTAAAACGGAGGTCAATTCGAGTAGAGACCGATATTAACTCCTCCAGTGTGGCAGGAATCTCCCTAGTGCCCAGAGCGTCCTTAACGTGATCAGCCAGGCCCCTCCAAAATATGGGGATAAGGGCTTTATCCGACCACTCCAGCTCAGAAGCCAGAGTCCGAAATCGGATGGCAAAATGGCTGAAAATTGACTCACCCAGAGTTAATGCCAGCAGTTGGAGCGCCGTGTCATGGGTGACTTGAGGTCCTAAAAAGACCTGTTTCAGAGTGCTCAGGAACCGTGGAGCACTCTGCACCACATGATCGCCACGCTCCCACAGCGGCGTAGCCCACTCTAATGCCCTGTCCGACAAGAGAGACAGAATAAATCCCACCTTAGCCCGCTCAGTAGGGAAACATGCAGCCAGGAGCTCGAGATGAATAAAGCACTGACTCACGAAACCCCTACAAGATTTGCTGTCTCCAGAAAATGTTTCTGGCAGCGGGAGGCGAGATAATGTCGGAACAGGGGTGGCAGTGGACAAGGTTGCTGCAGCCACGCTAGCAGCCTGTACAGCAACTGCGGTAACATCCACAGCTGGGGTTGAGCTCTCGAGAGCCGCCAACCTACCCTCCAGCTGCTGGATATACCGCAAAGTTTGCTGAATGTCCGCCATTTACTAGCCAGACCATGGCGCTAGTATTATGTTATGGCTAGCGGAATGCACCGAATAAATAGAGATGTTTTTATTGATATTGGTGCATTCGCAGCCCGGGGTCCACCGTGCAGGAGTACCTGCTGCTAGCAACGGCGGCACGATATGGCGGTATGGACTAACTCAGTTACTTCACCGAGTAGTCGTGAAAAAAAAGCACTGTGCCCTTTTAGGCTTCACAGAGGCACAGGCTAACTGCCCACACAGAGAGCAGTCAGTGGTCACGCATGCACACAAAACTCCTCGCCGGAGGTGCCAGCATTCTAGGGGCTTATTTCAGCCGGGTCCCTGAACACATTCAAACTCAAACTCCTAGCCGGAGGTGCCAGCATTCTAGGGGCTTATTTCAGCCGTGTCCCTGAACACATACTCTCGTGACCACACTGGCACAAAGCACTTAACAAAGAACAAAACTAGCGCATGGCCGTGCGACCATGCGAACCTTAAATAGCTAAATACAACAACCACTGATGCATGTCATTTGCAAAGCTCCAAACGGAAGTAAGCCCCGCAAAAGACATAAAGGATAACAGGGAAACTCCACTAATGCATAAATCCTATAGAGAAACTACGGAGTATATATACCCATTGAGTCATAAGTAAAAGAATTATCAAATTTTATTAAATAAATCACATATATTACAGACATAACAGACAAAGTGTACGCATAATGCATGTGCGGCGGACAAATCACACCGTAAGTATCACCTGGGGTATAGAGGAGGCAATCACAGCTACCTACTCTGGGCCTACTGATAATTCAATGGAGCATTTTACTCAGTTTAAAGTGCATAGTGCTACCTACAACACGACATATGCCATTCCTTTCGTTAGTATCACTACTCCAACCCCCACAGTAGGAATAAGTGCTAATCATATAACATTGCCAATCTTACCCCAATATCATTGGTGTCAGTGTGTGTCCGGCGGCCCCTTAAATAGCTGCAGCACGTACAGGACCTTCCTAGAAGGACCAATGAGAAGCTACACCAGAGCGTGAGCACCTACAGGACCTTCCTGAAGTAGCCAATGACCTTAGCTGCAGTATCAGATCATGTGACCCTCGATCTCCACTGAGAGATCCTACTCTGGGCATACTCAAAACGAACAAAGCAGGACTTAGACCCAGAAGCATCTGCTCGCCGCTGCCCAGCACCGACTTCAATGGCAGAAGCAGGAAAGGCAGCAGTGACTCTTAGCACGGAGTCAGACTGAGCGAGATGCTGGGACCGACGTTTCAGCTGAGCAGGCTCCACTGCGGCAGGAGAAGAATGGGAGACCGCAGCGGAGATGGACCGAGATTCCCCCTGTGCAGAGGAGGGAACTCGACCCCTAACACTCACCTCCTTCAAACAAATCAAGACATCTAGAGGACGTGAGAAAGCATCCGCAGCTCCCGTCTCTTCCAGATGTCAATAATGTTCATAGGAGAGGACAGTCAAGTCAGTGCTGATTGACCACAGAGATCGTGTGACATAACATTGTCATGCAAACCCCGGGAGAGTCAGTGCCATCACTGCTGGATTGACACCAGCATCAGAGGTGAATGTGTTTTTATTTTACTGGGGAGAAAACAGTGTTTAAAAGGGGGTTGACCGAGTAGTGGGTAACCACTTTAACCTCAGATTGCTTGGTCGTTTGCCTACAGTGTTCCTTTGGAGTTAGAGCAATGCATTAATTATGTTAACTAGTTCAATTACAGATATACCTGTCTGCAGAGTGTGGTAGTTTTAACTCAATAATTTCCAAAATGCAAAGCTTGGAGGGAACAGTGTTTGTCTGCCTTGACATTTTGATTGTCTCTCCTGTATTCTAACTCCACTTCACTTTGATTTTGGACTCTGATTCTGCAATATTCTACTTAGCTCATTCCAAACATCAGCAACTACTCTGCAGACTCAACCTGGGAGCCCTAGTAGAGAAGATTAAATTGGTGAAAGTAGATAAGATGATTGTACCAAGGGTTATATATTTATGATCTATCCTTAGATTAGCAAGATGCAACTCCTGCCACCCTCAATGACAAATTTGGAGCGATTTGCAGCTCTGAGAGCAACTGGATGTACAAAATATATGGAGCCAGAGCAGCAATGCTTTCTACACTGTGTAGTGGCCATTCTCAGGTACTGTCACTCACATCAAATTCATATCAATAGAAGATAAACTGCAACACCTGAGAAAGACCACTACCCCATTCATGAAGCGGTGTGGTTCTGGCTCCATGTGTTTTGTATATCTAGTCGGTCACGGTCACAGCTGCAAACAGATGATAACTAAAGGTGTCATCTGTTTGACCTTAACCCAATCTGATGCTGATGACAAAATCCCAAGAAGAGTTCATAAATATCAAAATAGTGGAAAACACCTTTAAAAAAAATGGAAACCATCAATCTCCTTACATTCTGCTAAAAAGAGTCTCCTTACTGTTGAAGACCTTTTGGGCTGTTAGTAGCCATTACAAGTGGTGTTAATATTTCTGTCTCTCAAGATGCCTAATGGTTGTCATCTGAAAATCCCTAGCTTCTTTTATTAGAGACTCTGTAGAGGCTGAAAACAGAAAGACAACTTGACTTGTGCTGTATCTTGTCCTGGATCTAAAGGATAAAACAGCAGTGTAAACGTTAACATAGTTTAGATGACCAGGTGTCTAAAGTTAGTCCACATAGCCTCTAAAATGGCCGGCTATGATCATAATGGCAGTAAAAAATGCTACTATAGAGCAGAAACTGCTTCCAAAAGGATGAGAGAGGTCTTATTTTTTGAGTAGGCATGCACTGAGTGTGCTATAATGAATTCTGACTAATTTATTACTACAGAGTTATTGCATTAAGAAAATGAAACAACACAAATGAAAATGCCTGAGATCAAAAGTGACACAATTTCAGCCTATGTATTGTTGATCATTCTCTTCTTTAACCAATTTTATGTCCTTTTAAACCACTGTTTTCACATATATAATTCCCTGTCTTATAATTTCAGGACGGCCCTTAGAGTTTTCTTGTTTCTCATGTATTACTTTTTATTAATTTAAAACCATCTATAATTTAGTGGACACTACCACAGCAGTTTATAAAATTTGTATAAGTCAGAAACAGAAAATAAATGTCTGTGCAAAATAATTATTACATGTTTTTATAACGGGCAAGTCATTGGCATTGTATCTGGTGGTCTAAGTTAGATACATTGACAATTGTTTTAGCTGACACTTGAAATAAAAAAACTCATTGAAATGACCAGACACCCAGGAGAGAATTAGTATTATTACTCCTGAGAGCCGCTGGCTTTCAGTCATGAAGGTGTGCCAGTGCTGCTAATCAACATTCAGTAGAGTACAGCCAACTGTAAGTCAAAGTGCCAGTGCGTGTTTACAGCGACCACTCATAATATTATAATAAATATAATAACATACATACATGTCTTTTGCAAAATGACAAAAGAAAGGAGATAAAATAAAGTGTGCCATGAACTCTTGATTGGTCCATTGATTCTTCTTGGGCTTTCAACATTGAGGCATGAACTGTGGCCCAGTTCACCATAATTGGTGTTTTGTACGTGAGTATTGATGAAGAGTGTGATGGAGTGAGATGCGCCAAGTTCATTATGAAACAGTCATTGGTGCATTTTTCAGCTGCCATGCTCCGCCATGGAAAATGTACTCCAGCCGTAGACTTGAGTTCATTTCGGTCCTAATTTAACACTTTTTTGGAGCCTGCGCCTCCGGGCTTTTTTCCTCTAAGCAGATTAATGAACAGACTGTGGCTAACAGAATGTCGGAAGCCCCAATCAATCTTAAGGAACTTATCCTAAGATTTGGAAGTTCCTTTATGCTGCTGAAAGACAGTCCTTCGGTGGAAACCTTTTATCTCCCTTATAGAAAAAGAGATTAAGGGTTTCAGAAAAGACATGGAGAGGGGTGTACTACATTGTACATCTAACTTTAATAGCCATGAACAGCAGTCTTTACGGTCACTGATGGAGGATAAGGAGCTGGTCATTAAATAAAGGTTTGGTTACAGTTGTGAATTGAATCGCAATGATAACACCGAAGAGATCTTATAACAATTAAATAATTCTCAAGCATGTCATGTAATGCCCAACAATCCCACCATTGTGAAAAAAATGCAGTGTGTTTTTGGGTTTTATTTTCATGATGTTAATTCTATGGTAAAAATTACTCTGAGACATAAGTCTCAAGGTCAGTGCAAATATGCTGATACCAAACATGCATGGATATTTTATGTAATTAAGTGGTGAAAAATAATTCAGATTGCTGACAAAAAAATTGGTTTGTGTTGGATTATCCAAGTCCTGTAACAATTTTTACTATCCCATCTACTACGGTAGGAGAGGGATAGTTTTTGTTTAGCAAGCTCATGGCAGTTTTGAGTACATTGGACAATTTGATTGCTCTTCATTGCATGGGATAAGTGGTGACCAAAAAACAGCAATTTTCCTGTTTTAACTTTTTTTCTCATCATGGCTGTTACCAAATGGGTTTATTAATTTTACATTTTAATAGATAAGACATAGAAGGCTGTGTAAATGCCAAATATGTTTATTATGTAAAAAAAGCAATATATTTCATTAGAGATTATATTCACACAAATTTGATCTGTTGAACACAGGCACATTCAGTCACATTATTAAAACTCTAGGCCTGAATGTTAATTTGGCATTGCTTGTCTCATTGGACATCCCTAGCTTATATATTTCCATCATACATGAAAAGGGACTACACACAGTGAGTAACTTTAGAAAGCCAACTTTGAGAATACAGTAAGGGGATTTTTCATGGAGCTGCTATGCCTAGTCCTAAGGGAAAACTTGTTCCTGTTTCAAGAGAGGTACTACTTACAGAAACAAGTTACTGCAATGGGTTCCAATGTGGCCCCCACCTCCCATATGTAAACTGTCAAATGACATTCCTTGAAGAACGATGAGTTTTCTATCATGAGCTCTTATATATTTTGCATATGGAACGGACTTCTTCCAAGAGTTGCATACTTACCTCAACAGTGAAAAAAACACAAAAATTGAGCTTCACTTGAGTTGGTACACATGCAACTCATAAGCGATGTTCACATTGGCCATAAAGCATATAAAACGTACAAGAGAAAAAAAATGAACAAAAACCCTGCTGTAACTAAGTAAATAAAAAGCAAAAGGTGCATTTAAATAACAGTTTTTAGTAATACTGTTTTTGATCAAAAATAGCATAAAAGCCATCACACCATGACAAGGTAATGCTGATCGGGACAGTCCTACACTGTCTAATATTAAAACCTTACCATGTGTCAATG
The DNA here is from genome assembly GCF_051348905.1 of Ranitomeya variabilis. NCBI lineage: Eukaryota > Metazoa > Chordata > Amphibia > Anura > Dendrobatidae > Ranitomeya > Ranitomeya variabilis. The sequence continues at coordinate 166,860,128 of NC_135239.1, read as the reverse complement.
TTGACCTCAGTGTGAACATGGGCAGGCAAAAGGGCCGGGCCCAACCAGTGAAACACCAGTCTGGGAAAGCCTTATATACAATCTCTAGCTCAGAAACAGGGAGGCCACACCCCGGCTTGCACAGAATGCAATAATACAAAGAAAAAGGTTTTAATATTAGACAGTGTAGGACCGTCAAACTTTGTGTTATTTAAATGCACTTTTTGCTTTTTATTTACTTAGTTACAGCAGGGTTTTTGCTCATTTTTTCTCTTGTAGGTTTTACCTTAACAGTGTCTGGCCTTAACTGCAATGAATTCACCCTTGATTCTGTTTCTTATAGAATTAGCTTTCTGGATACCACCATTATCAAAAAAGAAATAAGCTAGATTAGAGCAGGTGATCAATGGAGGCTTGTGAAAGTATTTACCCCCTCGGCTTTTAACCTATTTTGTTACTTTACATCCTGTGTTTAAATATTTTTCTAATCCAATATGTGTGTGATGAATCAGAACTAGTCTAAGTTGGTGAGGTGAAGTGAAGTGGGAAAAATATAGGCATTTATTAAATTTAAGATTAAGAACGGAGTGTCAAAACGCGTCGGTTGATAGCTTTCTGGGATCTATATGTTTGTCTGCATTGTGCCTGTTTTTATGAATTTTTTCCATTAAAGACTAAGATTTATATATTTTACTCTGGAGTACCTTTGTTTTTTCATTCTATGGAACTTACACGCCCAAGCCCAGACAGCTCCGTGCATGGAACTCACTCTTGGAAAGATTTTACATTTTCACATGAGGAAATCACTAAAAATGGCACTAAAATTTGTTACACAATTTCTGCTGAATGTGGTAATACCCCATATGAGTCTGTACAGTACTACTCAGCCACAAGACTAGGGAAGGAAGGAACGCTATTGTACTCTCGGAGCACAGACTTTCCTAGAATAGTTTTTGGAATCCATATACAGAGCCCCTAAGTGCCAGAAGAGTAGAGTCATACCTCAAGTGACCTCATTTTGGCCTCTGAGAATTTACCTACAGGTGTAGCGATTAGTGATGGGCAAACCCCCTATGATCGGGATCGGCGGGTTCGCCCGAGTTTTTTTGTAAATTTCGAGTTCGAGGCCAGAGATGACGTGAACTTGCATCCGAACCCTGAACTTGGACTTTACAGATATGGGATGGGGCGGGGGAGGGGGGCTGTAAAAGAAAGAATAAAATTAATAATAAACATTATAATTATACTTACCTGTCCAGCGACGCGTCCTTCTGTCCCGCTGTCTCCCGGCCGCATCTGCTTCTGGGGTCGCATGAACACTGCCAGAAAAAGCCGAAGACTGCCGAATGCAGTGAATACCGCCAGAAGGTAATGAGCGGCCGCGGAAGCAGATGCGGCCGGGAGACAGCGGGACGGAAGGACGCGTCTCTGGACAGGTAAGTATCTAATATTTAATTGCCTAGAATACTACTTCCTGCAATTTGTGCCAACTTCCGTGGCTTTGTCCGGAGCTAATGTCCGGAGCTAATGTCCGGAGCTAATGTCCGGAGATAAGTGACGTCACCAGTGTCCTACACCCAGGCAGAGCACAGGGGCCCCAGGCAGCATATGGGGCCCCAGGCAGAGCACAGTGGCCCCAGGCAGAGCACAGGGGCCCCAGGCAGCATATGGGGCCCCAGGCAGAGCACAGTGGTCCCAGGCAGAGCACAGGGGCCCCAGGCAGCCTATGGGGCCCCAGGCAGAGCACAGTGGCCCCAGGCAGAGCACAGGGGCCCCAGGCAGCATATGGGGCCCCAGGCAGAGCACAGGGGCCCCAGGCAGCATATGGGGCCCCAGGCAGAGCACAGTGGCCCCAGGCAGAGCACAGTGGCCCCAGGCAGAACATGGGGCCCCAGGCAGAGCACAGGGGCCCCAGGCAGAGCACAGGGGCCCCAGGCAGCATATGGGGCCCCAGGCAGAGCACAGGGGACCCAGGAAGAGCACAGGGGCCCCAGGCAGCATATGGGGCCCCAGGCAGAGCACAGGGGCCCCAGGCAGCATATGGGGCCCCAGGCAGAGCACAGTGGCCCCAGGCAGAGCACAGGGGCCCCAGGCAGAACATCAGAACATAGGGCCCCAGGCAGAGCACAGGGGCCCCAGGCAGCATATGGGGCCCCAGGCAGAGCACAGGGGCCCTAAGCAGCATATGGGGCCCCAGGCAGAGCACAGGGGCCCCAGGCAGCATATGGGGCCCCAGGCAGAGCACAGTGGCCCCAGGCAGCATATGGGGCCCCAGGCAGAGCACAGTGGCCCCAGGCAGAGCACAGGGACCCCAGGCAGCATATGGGGCCCCAGGCAGAGCACAGTGGTCCCAGGCAGAGCACAGGGGCCCCAGGCAGCTTATGGGGCCCCAGGCAGAGCACAGTGGCCCCAGGCAGAGCACAGGGGCCCCAGGCAGAACATGGGGCCCCAGGCAGCATATGGGGCCCCAGGCAGAGCACAGGGGCCCCAGGCAGCATATGGGGCCCCAGGCAGAGCACAGTGGCCCCAGGCAGAGCACACACCAAATCGGAGGCCGAGGGGCCCCGCCAACCAAATCGGAGGCTGAGGGTCCCCGACCACCAAATCGGAGGCCGAGGGTCCCCGCCCACCAAATCGGAGGCCGAGGGTCCCCGCCCACCAAATCGGAGGCCGAGAGTCCCCGCCAACCAAATCGGAGGCCGAGGGGCCCCGCCAACCAAATCGGAGGCCGAGGAGCCCCGCCAACCAAATCGAAGGCCGAGGAGCCCCGCCCACCAAATCGGAGGCCGAGGGGCCCGGCCCCACCCACCAAAGCAGAGGCCGAGGGGCCCGGCCCCGCCCACCAAATCGGAGGCCGAGGGTCCCCGCCCACCAAATCGGAGGCCGAGGGTCCCCGCCCACCAAATCGGAGGCCGAGGGGCCCCGCCCACCAAATCGGAGGCCGAGGGGCCCTGCCCACCAAATCGGAGGCCGAGGGGCCCCGCCAACCAAATCGGAGGCCGAGGGGCCCCGCCCACCAAATCGGAGGCCGAGGGGCCCCGCCCACCAAATCGGAAGCCGAGGGTCCCCGCCCACCAAATCGGAGGATAAGGGGCCCCGCCCACCAAATCGGAGGCCGAGGGGCCCCACCAACCAAATCGGAGGCCGAGGAGCCCCGCCCACCAAATCGAACGCCGAGCGGCCCCGCCCACCAAATCGGAGGCAGAGGGACCCCGCCCACCTCATCGGAGGCCGAGGGTCCCCGCCCACCAAATCGGAGGTCGAGGGTCCCCGCCCACCAAATCGGAGGCCGAGGGTCCCCGCCCACCAAATCGGAGGCCGGTCCCCGCCCACCAAATCGGAGGCCGAGGGGCCCCACCAACCAAATCGGAGGCCGAGGAGCCCCGCCCACCAAATTGAACGCTGAGCGGCCCCGCCCACCAAATCGGAGGCAGAGGGACCCCGCCCACCAAAGCGGAGGCCGAGGGTCCCCGCCCACCAAATCGGAGGTCGAGGGTCCCCGCCCACCAAATCGGAGGCCGAGGGTCCCCGCCCACCAAATCGGAGGCCGGTCCCCGCCCACCAAATCGGAGGCCGAGGGTCCCCGCCAACTAAATCGGAGGCCGAGGAGCCCCGCCCAACAAATCGAAAGCCGAGCGGCCCCGCCCACCAAAGCAGAGGCCGAGGGGCCCGGCCCCGCCCACCAAAGCGGAGGCCGAGGGGCCCCGACCACCACATCGGAGGCCGAGGGGCCCCGCCCACCAAATCGGAGGCCGAGGGTCCCCGCCAACCAAATCGGAGGCCGAGGGACCCAGCCCCGCCCACCAAATTGGAGGCCGAGGGGCCCCGCCCACCAAATCGGAGGCCGAGGGTCCCCGCCAACCAAATCGGAGGCCGAGGGGCCCTGCCCACCAAATCGGAGGCCGAGGGGCCCCGCCAACCAAATCGGAGGCCGAGGGGCCCCGCCCACCAAATCGGAGGCCGAGGGGCCCCGCCCACCAAATCGGAGGCCGAGGGTCCCCGCCCACCAAATCGGAGGATAAGGGGCCCCGCCCACCAAATCGGAGGCCGAGGGGCCCCACCAACCAAATCGGAGGCCGAGGAGCCCCGCCCACCAAATCGAACGCCGAGCGGCCCCGCCCACCAAATCGGAGGCAGAGGGACCCCGCCCACCACATCGGAGGCCGAGGGGCCCCACCAACCAAATCGGAGGCCGAGGAGCCCCGCCCACCAAATCGAACGCCGAGCGGCCCCGCCCACCAAATCGGAGGATAAGGGGCCCCGCCCACCAAATCGGAGGCCGAGGGGCCCCACCAACCAAATCGGAGGCCGAGGAGCCCCGCCCACCAAATCGAACGCCGAGCGGCCCCGCCCACCAAATCGGAGGCAGAGGGACCCCGCCCACCACATCGGAGGCCGAGGGTCCCCGCCCACCAAATCGGAGGTCGAGGGTCCCCGCCCACCAAATCGGAGGCCGAGGGTCCCCGCCCACCAAATCGGAGGCCGGTCCCCGCCCACCAAATCGGAGGCCGAGGGGCCCCACCAACCAAATCGGAGGCCGAGGAGCCCCGCCCACCAAATCGAACGCTGAGCGGCCCCGCCCACCAAATCGGAGGCAGAGGGACCCCGCCCACCAAAGCGGAGGCCGAGGGTCCCCGCCCACCAAATCGGAGGTCGAGGGTCCCCGCCCACCAAATCGGAGGCCGAGGGTCCCCGCCCACCAAATCGGAGGCCGGTCCCCGCCCACCAAATCGGAGGCCGAGGGTCCCCGCCAACTAAATCGGAGGCCGAGGAGCCCCGCCCAACAAATCGAAAGCCGAGCGGCCCCGCCCACCAAAGCAGAGGCCGAGGGGCCCGGCCCCGCCCACCAAAGCGGAGGCCGAGGGGCCCCGACCACCACATCTGAGGCCGAGGGGCCCCGCCCACCAAATCGGAGGCCGAGGGTCCCCGCCAACCAAATCGGAGGCCGAGGGACCCAGCCCCGCCCACCAAATTGGAGGCCGAGGGGCCCCGCCCACCAAATTGGAGGCCGAGGGTCCCCGCCAACCAAATCGGAGGCCGAGGGGCCCCGCCCACCAAATCGGAGGCCGAGGGGCCCCGCCCACCAAAGCGGAGGCCGAGGGTCCCCGCCCACCAAATCGGAGGTCGAGGGTCCCCGCCCACCAAATCGGAGGCCGAGGGTCCCCGCCCACCAAATCGGAGGCCGGTCCCCGCCCAACAAATCGGAGGCCGAGGGTCCCCGCCAACCAAATCGGAGGCCGAGGAGCCCCGCCCAACAAATCGAAGGCCGAGCGGCCCCGCCCACCAAAGCGGAGGCCGAGGGGCCCGGCCCCACCCACCACATCGGAGGCCGAGGGGCCCCGCCCACCACATCGGAGGCCGAGGGGCCCCGCCCACCAAATCGGAGGCCGAGGGTCCCCACCCACCAAATCGGAGGCCGAGGGTCCCCGCCCACCAAATCGAAGGCTGAGGGTCCCCGCCCACCAAATTGGAGGCCGAGGGTCCCCGCCCACCAAATCGGAGGCCGAGGGTCCCCGCCCACCAAATCGGAGGCCGAGGGGCCCCACCAACCAAATCGGAGGCCGAGGGGCCCTGCCCACCAAATCGGAGGCCGAGGGGCCCTGCCCACCAAATCGGAGGCCGAGGGGCCCCGCCAACCAAATCGGAGGCCGAGGGGCCCCGCCCACCAAATCGGAGGCCGAGGGGCCCCGCCCACCAAATCGGAGGCTGAGGGTCCCCGCCCACCAAATCGGAGGATAAGGGGCCCCGCCCACCAAATCGGAGGCCGAGGGGCCCCACCAACCAAATCGGAGGCCGAGGAGCCCCGCCCACCAAATCGAACGCCGAGCGGCCCCGCCCACCAAATCGGAGGCAGAGGGACCCCGCCCACCAAATCGGAGGCCGAGGGGCCCCGCCCACCAAAGCGGAGGCCGAGGGTCCCCACCCACCAAATCGGAGGTCGAGGGTCCCCGCCCACCAAATCGGAGGCCAAGGGTCCCCGCCCACCAAATCGGAGGCTGGTCCCCGCCCACCAAATCGGAGGCCGAGGGTCCCCGCCAACCAAATCGGAGGCCGAGGAGCCCCGCCCAACAAATCGAAGGCCGAGCGGCCCCGCCCACCAAAGCAGAGGCCGAGGGGCCCGGCCCCGCCCACGAAAGCGGAGGCCGAGGGGCCCCGACCACCACATCGGAGGCCGAGGGGCCCCGCCCACCAAATCGGAGGCCGAGGGGCCCCGCCCACCAAATCGGAGGCCGAGGGTCCCCGTCAACCAAATCGGAGGCCGAGGGGCCTGGCCCCGCCCACCAAATCGGAGGCCGAGGGGCCCCGCCAACCAAATCGGAGGCCGAGGGGCCCCGCCAACCAAATCGGAGGCCGAGGAGCCCCGCCCACCAAATCGAAGGCCGAGCGGCCCCGCCCACCAAAGCGGAGGCCGAGGTGCCCGGCCCCGCCCACCAAAGCGGAGGCCGAGGGGCCCCGCCCACCACATCGGAGGCCGAGCGGCCCCGCCCACCAAATCGGAGGCCGAGGGTCCCCACCCACCAAATCGGAGGCCGAGGGTCCCCGCCCACCAAATCGGAGGCCGAGGGTCCCCGCCCACCAAATCGGAGGCCGAGGGTCCCCGCCCACCAAATTGGAGGCCGAGGGTCCCCGCCCACCAAATCGGAGGCCGAGGGTCCCCGCCCACCAAATCGGAGGACGAGGGGCCCCACCTGTGAAAATTTTACTGTGAAAATACCTGAAGGGCACACAAGTATGCACCAGTATGGGTACTAAGAGCTTTTCCACATAATAATGAAATATTTTAAAATGTCATAGAACATACCAATATACATAGTTATTGATACATATTATTTATTATTTACATTATTGTTCTTAAGCAAAGAACCGTTGTTGTGGCATTTGCCACAACACGCAAAGTTGTTGTCTGATGTCTTTCATCACTCCCCTCATAAGCATGTTCATGGATCCTGTGTAACTGTACCTTAAATAACAAGAATTGTCAAGAGCTGGTGAGTGCAGCCATTTTTTGTTCTTTCTTACTATTATTTATTAATTGTATTATTCTTACATTTGAATAAATAAAGTATATATGGATTCTAGACTCCCGATTCTTTAGAATCGGGCTGCCATCTAGTAATATTTATAATGTATATTATTAATTTTATTCTTTCATTTACAGGCCCTGGACCCGAACTGTACCCGAACTGTGTCTCGAGACTTTGTGACCGAACACTATGTGTTCGGTGCGGGTCCCGAACTTTACAACTCTGGTTCGTCCATCCCTAGTAGCGATGATTTTGACTCCATGGTTGTTTTCCAGAAATAAACAGTAGTAGATGTTGCTGAGTAAAAAATTGCAAATCTGGCATTGTAGTGCCCAGTACGTTGCTGTGCATAGTATATTGAAACGATAATCAAGAAAAGCACAATATGTTCTAAGGCCGAGAACTTGTAAAATATAGTTCTCCCAAAATATAATAAAGCCAAACTCATTACATGGTATGCTCAAAAAAAATTACAAACACAAGAAAAAACAAAGTACAAAAATAATTCAACAAAAGAAATAAAATAAAACTGTAAATTTTATTAAAGTACCACGTACAAGTTGTTTCATAAACACAATAAGCAACAACAATGAGGAAAATACAAAGGAGACATGAAGGTAAGCAAAGATGGAAGATCAAAATCTCAGAATGAATACCTGAAATGCAATTGAAAGCAGTATAGAAATGGTAGGAAGTAGTAAACAAGTAAACAGCATACATGTCCTAACCACCAAAACCAAGTGCTGTAATAATGACACATAAAATCTGCTTACCCGCAAGTAGTCAAGAATTCATTCAGCCCTCTCTGCAGCACCTGACTCGCATTTCTGCTTTTTTTTATCACACCACCCTTCAAAAAAGCAGAAATGCAAAACGCACATCAGGGGCCTCAGAGAGGGCTCAGGGAATTCTTGACTAATTATTTACTTATTAATGCTTTCAATAGCATTTTAGATATTCATTCTGTTTCCGGCATCCCTGTGTCAGATTTTGATCTTCCCTCTTTGCTTACCTTCCTTGTCTCCTCCGTATTTTCCTCATTGTTGTTGCTTATTGTGTTTATAAAACAATATGTATGCGGTACTTTAATAAACTTTATAGTTTTATTTTATTTCTTTTGTTGGATCATTTTTGTACTCCGTTTTTTCTTATGTTTGTAGTGCTTAGTACATTGTAGTGCCCAAACATTGTGCTCAGCTTGTGCTTTTGGAGACAAGCACCCAGTACATAAGTGGGCTCTCCTCGCTATAGTACTGACAAACGTGGAGGCTAAATGTGGTTTAGGCATACTGAGGCTCAGAATGGAGATGGGCATTTGAATTTGGGAGCACAGAATTCGCAGGATTTCTTTTTGAGGGGCAAGAAGTTATACCGCTTTTCCAGAGCCTTTGTGTTATCAGCAACATGGAAGTCCCCTATGTTTCTCTTAACAGATATTGGTCATGAGTCGGGACTTGATTTTTTTGTCAACTGAGCTGAAGCTTTTACTGGGACCGTTTTACATAACATTTTGGATCACATTTATCCTGCGCTCTACACTGAGCACTTATAAATCTCCAAATGATGTGATTCAGATAAGACCCCTGAAGTATACATTCACTATAATCAGGCTGTACTCTAAATATTATGTACTCTGGAGGGACTTTGAAAATAGCCTCTGCAGGGGTACTCTGCAAAATAGCCTCTGCAGGGGTACTCTACAAAACAGCCTCCTTGGGGGTACTCTGCAAAACAGCTTAGTTGGGGGTACTCTGCAAAACAGCCTCTGTGGGGATACTCTGCTAAACAACCTTGTTGGGGATACTCTGCAAAACAGCCTCATTTGGGGTAATCTGAAAACAGCCTCTGTGGGGATACTCTGCGAAACAGCCTCTGCTGTTCATCTCTATTATTCCATGTTTCCAATAATAATATTTCAAATTCCGCTTTTCAGCTTTACTATTCCATGATTACAGTCATCAGTGTTGACAATGTCCCAGCTTTGCCACATCTGCCGTTGTTGCTCCAGTTTGACCATCTTGCTGCACCAGCACCAGCTGTCCATGCTGCATTAGAAATACTCATCCAGGCCAAAAGTTTTTTAACTATTCCTCCCACTAGGTGAGACATAACACAATGGTTATTATATCTACCAGCTGTCGCATAAGTATCGTCTGGATGTAGAACAAATGATAAAAATTGTGGTCCTATTTTTATATAAAGGAGGTTTTCTACTTGATCGTCACAAACAAATCTTGCAAATTCCCTGGTTTATAGGAATCGGCTATGAATGAGTCAAAATATCCCATTAGGATAACTAATAAAAACTTAACCCGTTGCTTGAGATTTGCATATGTTTACACATAGTAAGAAATCAGGAAAAGTCAATATTTAGGAAAATATTAAGAATTATGTTAGAATATGCATAGTATTATTATGATTAAAATTGTAATTATAATTTTATAATATAAGATTGCAAAAGCATATTTCAAGAAGAATATCTAATGTAAAGCACCCACACAGTAGAGCTCCCAGAGAAAATGGGAAATAAACTACATTATCGGAGTAAATATCATCACTTGTTAGTTCTTGCTATTGAAATATTGCATTTCTGAGATCACAGATCGTCTAGATAGACCCGATAAGTTAAAGGTAAACTTATGACAGTGCAGAGTCCCACCAACCTTTAAGCACGTGCAATAATTCATCAGAATGAAAATCAGAAGCCAGCAGCGCACCCAGCCATAAATAAGAAACGGAGAAAGGAAATATGTTGTTATCCTGCAAGGGTATTAAAGGATTTCCTAACATTTCCCTTCTTCTCTTGATGCCTTGTCTTCAGTATTACCAGCTTTTCTGCAGGGAACACAAGAGTTGGGGCAATTTCCTTTGCAGATTTACTGATCCCAAACCAGCAGCAAACAGCGCTGAATATTAAATTTATGTTGACAGAACAACTTCTATTTTTTGCTGTAGGAGGTTGATGACTGAGTAGTGAAAATCATGTGTTTTTCTCTCTACTCACAAATTATACTGAAATTACTTTGGTTACACGATGCCATTAAGTTTAATGGCACAGTGGCAAATTATTTGTACCATCTGTACTTTTGCTTTATGAAAAAGTAGCTTTCATAACTGAAGCCATTTTGTCACTCCTAATAGAAAGTTAGCAAGTAAATTGAGATAAATATACACAAAGGCAAGACAAAGGTACGGAATGGAGAAGACACATGAATTATGCCTTCACCTTAGCCTCTAAGGATGAAATACTTTAGATTTAACCCTCCTTTAAAGAGATTTTCTCATGTTATTAAATTGCTTTAGTTAATTAGAAAGAATGGAAATAAGCAAGTTTACAATTGACTTGCTTTTCTGTCTGTCATTCTCCTGCAATGAAAGCTTTTATCAGACATAGTATTCAGCTTGTTTCCATGGAGCTTGGCCACTGATGTCTGGCCAAGGTTGCATAGTATTTATATTTCTGGAGAAGTTAACTCCTGAGATAACAGTCACCTCTCTCCAGCCCATTGATTTCTACACACCTTCTTCTCGCTCCCTCTCAGGTCTGGACAGGTTGCTGTTATAAATTTTTCAAAATCACTAACCTCAACCATAGACCTTGTCCAGAGTATGTGTCCTAATCAAGGCTTTCACTTTTCTGAGATGTGTGATTGTTCAAATGCCCAATTATGTCTGTGTGTGCATATAGCATAAGAAAAGCAGGCAGCACTCCAAAACATTTTTTTATGAAAAAAAGGACTTTATTAGCCCACCTGGTGTTGCAACGTGAACAGCCTTTCTCATGCCTTTCGATTTGTAAAAAGGCTTGCAGTAAAGGGTTTGGGTGTTTCAGGTTCAGTGTCAGTGTCAGTCTGGTGTTTGCAGAAGTGCAGAGCGAGCGGCTCTGCAGAGCTCCACCTGTGTGAGGCAACACAGGGAAGCAGAGCCAAACAGCCAAGGATGCTGAAGGGCCTGGCACCCACAGCGTACACAGCGGTGCAGTCGCCCACTGTAACTGGTCTCGGAGGTGGACTGGCATGTTTATTGGCTGCAATCTGGAGGATATGATTCAAGGCTGAGATCATGTACTGTGTATTGCTGTGAGTGGGACACTAAAAAGATGTTTGTTTTGAACTTTGCTGGGTCACTGCCTTATTACTGCACAGGGTGCTACTGTAAATGTGTAAATATAGTTATAACAGTGTAGACTCCAGAGCAATTCACTGACAGCAGAATGTGTTACAGCAGAACGTGTGCTGAGCTGTAGATTTCTACTAACACTACAGCTCTGCTACTCACCAGAATTTTCACTCAAGGAGTTGTACCTGCCCTACCAGAAGCCAGGAAGCAAGCAGACTAGAAAGTTGTGAACTGCTTAAGAGACAACTTGAGTATAACCTTATAAGGACAGCAAATTTTTTATTTTGTGATTTTCTTTTCCCTCTTTTCAAAAAGCGATACATTTTTGTATTGTCAACATAGCCATATGAGGTCCTGTTTCTTGCTGTTTGAGCTGCAATGCACTTTACAATATAATGTTCTTAGGAACAGGAAAAAATATTGCAAGAAAGGCAAACAAAAAACAGTGGCACCATTTTTTGGTGGGGAGTGAGGTTCATAGAGATTATTGTGCAGTAAAAATGACCTGGTAGCATGATTCTCCAGGTCACACCAAGCTGTAACTTTTATTGTTACCATTATGGCAGGCGAACAATGTTTTGATCTTTTTTTATTGTATTTTTGGGAGAAGGTACAGTAAATAAAACATGGAAATATTAGCATTTTGATTTTTATAATTACTAAGTTCACATTTTGGATAACACTATTTTATATTTTGATAGATTGTACTTTTACATTAATGGAAATACTGAATGTGCTCTGTTTGGATAGGAAAAAAAATGTGTTATTAAATTTTTTAAATATTTTTATAAAACTTTTTGTTACTTTACACTTTTTACTATTCCCTAATGGGGACTTCAAACTGAATTTTAGATTGCTTGTATTATATACTACAGTACTCTAGTATTTCAATATATAGTTAACATCACAGTTTACAATGAAGCCCAATTTTTGGCAGGGTTTCGCAGGAGTACCAAGATGATGGTGACTTGGTGCCATGGAGAGCTACCGCCTACCCATGATCATGTTGTGGAGAAGCAATGGGCAGGTGAGTGAATTGTCTCATTAAAGGCATATTCCAAGGATATAGGATTTGAGTGTTGAGAGCCAGGTCATTTGCTTAAACTAAATTACAGCAGTGTGTGAGCCAGGGACAGGTATTATAAGTGAGGGGTGATATGTATCCTCCAGGATGTGCACAGAAGCATCTTGAGGCCGCTGGAGTGAATTGCAGTCACAGGCATAGCTGTGGTTGCAGTGTAAAATAAAAGTAAGTTTGGTCTTGGACAAGCTATTTGTCCAAGGCAGATTTAAGAAAACCCAGCATGGGCTTTTATTTTTGGAGTGAACTACAGGATGGAAGTGGGGCAGTTCGCTCACTCCAGCCTGGGTCTTACAAGTGGCCCATAGATTCCATTTAAAAACCCTGCAGTCAAGGGGTTGGATTCAGTGTTTGCAAGCAGCAGAGCAGGTGGCTCTGCAACGTCCAGTTTGTGTGAGGTAACACGGAGCCAAAAGCAGTAAATGACTGGCACCCCACAGCGTGATACGGTGGTACAGTCACCATCAGCAACCAGTCTCGGATATGGACTGTTGTCATGCCCCGGCTGCGATCCGGAGGATACCATGTGCTGTTCATTTTGTGAGTGGTTTGGACATTAAATACGCTTGCTGTGAACTTTCCTGGGTCATTGCCTCATTACTGCACGGTGTGAACACCGCTGCACTACAAGTGCTAGAAAAGTTGCATGTCACTTAGCCTGATGTTGGGTTCACCAAGCCTTTGGGTCGCCATGTGCATGACCAATTACTACCATTGTGAGCCAAACTGGGCTGTGTAGAATTCCAGAAGATAAAACACCTTGCAGGGGTTGTCCAACTTTAGACTATAAATCTGCAGTCATTCTATGTGACTACAGATTTGTGAATCCTCACATCGCATGTACTGCGCACTGTGAGGATTCTCCAGTGCCAGCACCAGAAGTGGGTGGTCATGTGATCACAAGTATGCGATTTATATACTTTGGGCTACATTCAGACTAGACTGTGTCTAGCCTCACTCAATATTAGTAATCTGTATGAAGATGTACATTAAATATAAAGCAAATGCAACAAGTGGGTCACATTTCAAAGGTTATTTTCATTACAGACATATATGGCATATCCATAGTACATGCTACAAATGTATATGTGCAGGTCTCACCTCTGGGACCTGCAAAGTATCCCGGAAGGAGGTCTCAGAAAACTGGTCCGGCCTAGTAAAGTGGTGAAAGCAAGAGCATTTTTGCTATTGCCATAGAAAACTAATGCAAAGAGCTATGTGGCCACATCTATTAATTTCTTTCCTATATGCGGCAGCCATAACTCAACCAGAGGTGGCACCTGTGGCCATAAGAATGTGAAAATATCAGAAATGTCTCTGATAGGATTACTACCTTGAGGCATAAGCAATAGAATACAAGAAAAAAAAAATAATGAATTATCCAATCCCCTCCCCAAAAAGACAATATTTTTCCAGCCTTCCATGTTACTGACTATTCGTACATAGCACATACAGTATATAACTGTAAGCGCATGTACTTTTATTCGAATCGTTTCTGAAAGCATAGCCTGGCCGTGTCCACTTTCTGTAATTATTTTGCCATTTGCCTGAAGTTAAAAATACACCTCTCCCTATAATCAATCACAGAAAATTTCACTCTGCGGACTAATCAATTAGCGGCCAAACACACCTATTGCTATAATGACTCTAAAAACAAAAGGGCCCAGCAATGTAATCAATCATCGCAAACACCGCTATTGATTCCTCACAGCCTTTGACAATTGCCTGCATGTTGACGAGATGTAATTAAATAGATTATCAGTTATTGCCTAAACCCATTCAATGCCGAATAGACTGGCTGGGCACCACAAATTACAGGCAAAAAAAGGAATAAAACAAGTGAACGGCAATGTTGGGTTAAAAAACAACTACGTCTTAACACATTTCGCATGAGTCGGCTTGAGCGAAACTGTAAAGTGTGTTAAGAAAGAACATTTCATATGTTTCCTAAATGATAGACAGCCTCCCCACAGTTCTGGTTTGCGCTAGAAACACACAAATCGCTTTTCAATTTGGGAACAATTGCTGGCAAATTTGTGCCAAATAACGAGGTTATCCAAAGACCACCCAAACATGAAGACTCATAGCTGTTGGAATTTACACCATTTTCGTTAATGCACGATTCATTATCAATAGGGTCAACCTTACTTGACATTCACTATATTGCTGGCATCCACCAAGACGTATGAATTCATAAAATTGCATTCAAGTATTCTTTTAATAAGTAAATATCATAGTGTGTGGAATTAACTGAAAATGGGACCATGAATTTAGGCAAATTAAAATTTTGTTGGGTTTTGAAGAACTACTTTAGCTACAAATGACCCACATCTGCTTGTCAGACTCATGCAAAATTGTATATTAGCCACAAGTCCTTTATAGCCAGGGCATGCGGACAAGCATCATTGGCCCCTTTGACAGCCATTTTTACTAGAAATTCAGCAGCAGTTAAGTAATAATGAATGTGTCACATATGATCTCTTTAGAAATCATTCAACTAAGTAAACCCCAAAAGTTGTTAAACCGTAAAAAAAAGTATGAAAATACAATTTCCATACTGTCATTTGTGCGGCCAAAGGAAAAGAGTGGACTTCTTTTTCTGGAATAAAAAGTTATATTTTTTTTCAATAAACATGTACTGAGAGTTTTGTGATGATTACTTCCATATCTCTATATTACAAACCATATCTGTTGTCTTGTAATCTATCAGTGAATTCTTATGCAAATGAGCTGGCAAGTGTAGAGGTTTGGCCTGCACCAACACTTCTCTGGCTTCTTTCTCCTCCCTGCTCCGGCCTCCTGCTAGTGATTGGTAGGTCACAGATAAACGATCCAGCTCTCTTAATGTCATCATGATATTACTGCACATATGCTGCCCACAGGGAAGCACATTACAGAGAAAAGTGACCTGTCAGGAGGCTGGGAGTAGAAAGAAGCCGAGGACTTGTAAGTGCATGATTAGTTCCTGCACTGGCAAGCTCATTTACAAAAGAATTCGTCAATGGATTACAAGACAACTGTTATACAAAACAGTGGTGCACATGGTTTTGTGGACCCACTGTGCCACAAGACCAGGCCTACCTAGGAAAGAGCATAGCTAAATGGCTACAAGGTGTTCACCGAAGCTCCTGATGGTGGAGATAGACTGGGCTGCAGGTAGCCACCAGGTACCATGCCTAGGCAGATCCCAGTACTGCAGCTGACACAGACTAGGGCTATATTCAGACACACTGGTCTAGGATACTAGATCAGGAACTGGCTGCACACAGACAGGGGAAAAAGGTCAGGCACTGGCCACACTAGGACCAGGGGACTTCGGGAACAGGACTGGCCACACCAGGACCAGGGGACAACGTTCAGACTTTGGCCACACCAGGACCAAAGATTTAGGTTCAGGACACTAGCAGCACAGGGACCAGGGATTCGGGTTGGGTTCAGGACACTGGCCATTCCGGGACCAGAGATTCAAGTGCAGGAATTTAATATAGAGTTATGGCAGAAGTCATCATTAGAGGTACTTACTTTACTGTCATGATGTCACTTTGGGGTTACTCAAATTTCCTTTAAATAACCTCTCCAGTGTTTTTTTATTTTACCACTGGAATAGTGCCACTAATTTTAGCGCCCTGCCCCTATTTACCAGTCACCATCTTCATTTATACTCACTGCCATTATGGTCGGTCTCCCGCAGATTATAACCTGATGATTGCTCCAGTATTTGCTGGGTGAGCCAAAAGTCACAACTAAATTTAAGTCTATGTGAGCCAGAATGAGGCCAGGACAAGGCTCCCATAGATTTACAATGAGAGCTTATGATTGTTACCTCTGACTTCCGGTCAGCCAGAAGTTGTGGTCACAAGATGGCAGAGTGGGACCAGAGTGGTGCCATGAACAACTTAAGATGACTGATGGTGAGTATAAGACTAGGGTCAGGGACCTTATATTAGTGACATCACTCCAGCGCTGAAACAAAAAAAAAATGCCAAAGTAGTGCTTAAGAACATTACGAAATAGACACAAGAAAATTATGCATTTGGTTGAGTTTGATACATTCAGGCGACATTTAGCAATAATCTCTTAATCTAAATGATCTTAAGTAATAATTTTTACTTGATGATACAAGATCATCATTACTGCAATGCTCATTAAAAATTAATCAAGGATGCTAACAGACAAACATAATTGTGGTGATTGCCCTGTGTAAATGGGGATCTGATTAGGTTGTAGAAATAAGACTGACTGGCCACCAAATGTCAGACAAAGGAATCGCTCACCCGTCATCACCGCAGGAATCAGTGGATACATTTATAGTAAATATTTACGAAATATTAGTAACTATGAATGTTTTCAATGTTAGTTTTTTAGGTGTCAATAGTTTGTTTCTTCTAGAAGAGAATTTGCCCAAAGTCATCTGTGGACTTTAGATTCTTGTCTTGTTTCTCGGACCTTTCAACCCTCATTCAAGGGCATCTGATGAGACAAAGCAAGTTGAGTGATGCTTTAGTTTCCTAGGAGATGAACTTCCGCAGAATGGTCCAACAGCTGCTTATCACCTCTTGCTCCACTGGAATAATGCGGTTATTACTGATGTAAAATTTACATATATTTTTTTAAATCCGATATTACCTATGGCAGGGGTGGACAATTAATTCTCTCAAGGGGCCACATGAGGAACTGGGACAGTTGTGGGGGGCCAAACCAATAAGCTGAGCTTAATTCAGCTCAATATTTTTTTACCTTTATCTGCAGGGTAATTACGTTTACACATTAGGAATATTATTCATGTGCATGTGCCTTATTTAAAGGCGTTGTTCAGGCTTGGGGCTCAGGTCTGCAGTTACTCTATGTAACAGTGTATGCATTGTCAGGATTCTCTGTGAGCAAGCAGTTGTGTGACCGTAAGTACATGATTTTCATTCCTCTGACCACATTTTGGCTAGATGTGTCCGGCCTCGCTCAGTACACTTGCATTAATCGAGCCTGTGCCCATCTAGTCGGAATGTAGCCGGGAATATGCAAATCACACACCTGCGGTCACACAACCGCCTGCTCACGCCTGAAGAATTGCACACACAGCGCTATTTGAGGATTCACATGTAGAATTCTGTATCACACAGAGTGACTACAGACTTTAATCCCAACTCTGGACCACCCCTTTAACTTGTAATAAAACATATAGGCATCATGCACATGTGGATCCATGCAGTCTTCATGTAACAAGTGTATGAAGCCCAATATCTTGCTCTATTCTTAGACCCCTTTCACACATCAGTTTTTTTACATCAGTCACAATCCGTCAAATTTTGAAAAAAAACGGATCCGGCGATTGATGCCGCCGGATCCGTTTTTTTCTCATAGACTTGTATTAGTGACGGTTTGCGTCGGATGGCCTCACGTTTCGTCTGTTGTTCGCCGGACCTGTCAAAAATTGTTTGTCCAGCAGCCAGAGACAACTGATATAGTAAAGTTTTTTGTCTAAGTAAAAAAAACAGACAGCAATGGATCCGTCACCGTCCATCGTTTACTAGAATGGAAGCCTATGGCTTCCATCTTTTTTAACTGAGCATGCTCCGATTTTTTTAGGATCCAATTAGCCAGATCAGCTAGTCGGATGCGGCAAAAAAACGGATCCGTTGCATCAGTTTTTCACAATCTGCGATGGATCTGTTTTTTTTTAATTCGACGGATTGCGACTGATGGCAAAAAACTGATGTGCGAAAGGGGCCTTACCTGGGACATACCTTTAATAAAACTACAGATTTGTGTAGTGGAGGTGTTCTGAGGCTTGTGCGCTCACTATGACAAGTCAGGACTCTGAGAGAGTCAAGGGCAGTGTGTTGTGGTCATCTAACCTGCGTCTCTATGCAGGTCAGATGTGCATAGTAATGTTCAAGACCTTGAAAAGCTCCGCCTCCTCTTTGCCCCCCTTTGAATCCTTTTGCTGGCCGCACCATGACCGCTCCACCCCCTCTGAATCCTTATGCTTGCAGCACCATGGCCACTCTGCCCTCCGCTCTGCCTCCACTCCGCTTCCACTCTGCCCCCTCTGAATCCTTATGCTGCCTTCACCTGACTTCACCAGCTCTGCCTCCTCTCTGCCCTTCTCAGACTCCCCACTACACGCTCCATTGCTACCCGGCCCACACGCTCCGTAGAGCTGTGACTGCTGGAGCATTCATTCTAGTCTGTTTGCCTGTGCCTGTCCATGGGCTGGACAGGCACAGGCAAAGGGCAGGATGTGGCCCGTGGGCCACAGTAGCCCTGACCTATGGAATAATTTCAATAGAAAATACCCACCATTACTTGCGTCTCCCTCATTATCAATAGAGAATCACACAAAAAATTCAAAAGTGAGCTATTACACATAATTTGAATAATCATAATAAACACTTCATTTGGTAATAGATGACATATAAAAACAACAAAGCGATAAGGACATGTTAAAAATTTAAAAAAAACAGCTCAGGAGGCAAACGGCATGTCCAAGAATTAAGAAAAATTCTAAATTCAAACCAATTTGAAATGGTGGTGCTATAGATCTCAAGTCCTGTTCCTCTCTGAAGAGGCAATTTGCATACTAAATTTCCCAGAGGAGCATTGCATGGCAAAAAAACCCTCCATCCCTACCTTGGCATGCCAGAGGCGGTATGTCACTCTCCACATGGAGAAATATCAAACTTTAGACCTAAATATATTAAGAGATCTAATCTGAGGTATGAATTTTTTTGCATAGTCATGTTGGGATGGCTGCAGAAATGTGGATCACAGTGGTCCAGGCAACCTGTGCAGCCGTACATTGGCCCAAGAGATAAGAGGGCCACTTCCACCTCCAAAGTACGTGGAATTGTGCATTATGATGTGCAGCGATAATACACTGTTCGTGCGCAGAGTCCTCTTCTGTCTGTGTCTGCCTCTGTTCAAGAGAATTGAAGAACTCTGGAGACGAGCTCCATCTTCACCTAACCTACTAAACCTGGACACTCCAAAAAACATCTAGAACATTTCACACAATCTTGTGATAGATCTTCTCCTAGAGCTGTCAGGGTGGTTGGATCGCTGCTGGGGGTGACTTAGAGCTCCAAACTCACTTCAAACAGGCTGTGTACTGTGTCTGGGACTCATCATGCCAGTTGACCAATGTGTGTGTACTACTCTAGATAAAGTATGGACATGCTAAGCTGCATTTCTGTTAACTATTGCAAACAATGTCAATTTTCATGGTCATATTGTCACGGTGGTGTGATGGTCTGAAGTAAGGGAGAGGGGCCTAAAATTGTCCTTGGAACTGGAACCTTAACTATCCCTGTCCCGGGGATACTCTTGATGGTAGAGAGACCTGGGTCTCTAACCTTATTATGCTCCTGATAAACCATAATTTGTCCCCTCCCCCACCTCATGAGGCGTGGTACAGATATGTAAGGGAAACAAGACACAAAGACAGACATGGATAACTGAAAACCACTATCATACAAAAACTCACCAAATATAGGCAGGAATATAGGGATAGGGAGGAGCAAAGAAACTAAATAGGAATAAGGACGAGGAGATAAACACTAACGAAACTCATGAAACACTTTAACTACTACTCCCAACTGCACAGCTCAACACTCTCCAGGAAGAAGATTCTTTCACCGGCACAGAAGAAACACCCAGAACTAGTATATATAGATTAAGGAAATGATTTTAGCAGCTGCAGATAAGAGGAACAACCCTGTATTTTCCCAGCCAGCAAGAAAAAAATCCTTAACCCTTTCAGCACTGATGGAAAGGAAATCATTTAAAATAGGACATGAATCACACTGTCTCTAAAGAGGACCTGCGATTCATTACCCGTTGTGACCTTCTAACTCCAGGCCTTCCAGGGGGGCCGAGACACCCTCGTGACACATATCCCTGAATACTAAATTTCTAAATTCACTAAATGCTTTCAGCTTCTACATTACCAAAACAATTTGTGAGCTTCTATAATCCTTCTGCAAGAAACACTCTTCAAGTCAGTTAAAGGGAATCTGTTACCCCCCCAAATCCTATTAAAGTAAAAGAGTGAGGCGGTTGAGTCAGGGGGAGAAAACCTCCCTGACTCAATAGAGGTATGGTGGGAAATTTATAAAAGTCATTATTTCAGTGTTCCTAGGGATAATGAACATAAAAGCCACATTCACAGAATGCAGCCTGAGTGCTGCTGAAGGTGGCTCTTTTAGTTTAATAGGCCCTGGGGCGTGACAGGTTCCCTTTAAGCTCCCTGCCCTATTTGTCATGATTCAGCCAAGAGAATTGGGGTTAGAATAGCGTTCTTTGCGCTCATGTCATTTGTACTTATTAATAAAGTGGAAATCAACTCTGGTAGATATCTGTTCCTTAAAGAGAGAATAGCCAACAAAGTGATTTCAGTAGCTGACATCTATTCCCCCAATTACAGTCTAGCTTGGTTAATACACACTTGAAAGGAATTATAATACAAAAAAAAGAAAAACTATTTAAGAAATGTAAAGTATTAATATTTTATTTAACAGAAACAGAATTTTTAAAATGGTATAAAAAATAAAAAAATGATTCAAAACTTTTAGATATTTTCAACTTTTGAACACAAGGGGGAGCAGCTGATGACATTTGGCATGAAAGCCAAATCCAGCTAGGTAAGCAAAGCTAGCTGACATTATGATGGCTGCAAATGAGGGCAGGATTTGCTCACATGTATCTGACATCACTCCTGCCTCACCTTTTGGGTGTTTGCAAAAGGAGGAAGAAGGATAAAGTTTAGGATCAGAGATCACAGAGCTTTTTTGTTAGTAACTTCAATGTGATACTGACAAATGGACAGGTTGATCCAGGATCGCTTGCATGGCCGATTCTAGCGTTCCTGCTAAGGAGGAAATACAGTGAAGAAATGCATTTCCTCCATTGTTTTTGGGGTTTAGTTTATGGTGTTCTTTTATTGGTAAGAATGACCTGTTTTCATGATTCTCCGGGAAGGAGTGATTACGACAATACTAAACTTACATTGATTTTTTATTTATGTTAATGATGAAAAAAATGTATAAATTTGAAAAAAAAAAATAGGTTTGTGGCATCATATTCTGAGATCCGAACAATTTTTATATCTCCATTGATGAAAATGTGCTAATGTTTGTCTGTAGAGTGGCAAGCTAATGTTTTTATTGATGTCATTTTGGGATGCACATGATGTTTGGATCGCTTTCAATAGAATTTTTTCGAGAGGTGTAATGACCGAAAAAACAGCAAAATTGGCATTTCAAATATTTTTCTGTTTATGGCACTTAACATACAGGTTAATAAAATGACCAGAATGGGCCCTTCTCCACCTGTAGCACCTATTCATCTGAATCAGCTGCACAAGTGGTCGGTAGACAGAAAGAAAGGGAATGACTCAAATCAGAGAAGATGTCACTCATAACGCACTTGGATATAAAAATATATTTGTGATACAAACTATGTCTCTTCAGTTCAGTGGTTCCTGTATGGTCTGCAGTCTGATTTTGGCAACTCCCAGTGTCAGTATCTCCTTACCAATGTTAAGGACATACCAGGAGTAGTAGGTTCATGCAGTGCAGCTATAAATGGAGCTGAGCTGAAGCTACAATTCATCATTGTACTAAGCCTGGCAATATATCCATGTACTGATAGTGGTTCTGGTGATATATTTATGTACTGATGATGATTCTGGTTATGTATTCTTTTATTGTTGTTGCTTCTGTTGATGTGTTTATGTATTGATTGTGCTTCTCATGATGTATTCAAGTATGAATGGTGTTTCATGTGCTGTATTCATGTACTGATAGTGATTCTTGTGATGTATTTCTGTACTGATGGTGGTAATGGTGCTGTTATTGGCTCTGATCTAGTTCACATGTAGCAATCCATAACTTGTCAGGTAATGTGTTACATGGCTATGTTAATAAACTAATATGTCATTTGACAAGTTAAGAAATATAAATTTCAGTGCTGTAGAATGCTAAATCATAACAATACGTAATATGCTCAATGTCAGGACTCTGTTCTCCTTGTCGGTTACATCGATCATCACATGATCACTAATATGTGGTTTTCATCCTTGCAGTAATATGCCAACTAGCTTCTCTTTCTGCTTTCTCAGTGAAGCAAGGGTTGTAGTTTTTCACTGCACATTGAATTAGGGAGAGAAGCTAGTCAGCATGTGATTATAGGTATGTAAATCGCATATGAGCCGTCATGTGATGACTACTCAAATCACTTATGCTGTATAGGAGAGGGTGCAGACTGAATTTTTGTCCCGGGGTGCAGGAAAATCTTAATTCACCTCAGAAGCAGTCCCTGCAGGTGCTTTATGAATCACAGCTGTGGGGAGCCCAAACCCAAGTGGATCCACAGATTCTACAATCCAATTTTGAATGTGCATGGGACTCTAAACCTATTAATGCAACTCATGCAAGTGTCAAGCTTCTAAACAGGACTTTTGCCCTGAGATGGCAAAATGTAGTGATATAAACCAGCATTAGAAGCTAAACCACTTCTTCTACAGCTTGTTTTACCCACATTAATGCATTGTTGCATACAAAAACATACATTTCAGTATTCGGAACTTATATTTTAGTCTGTGAGACTCTACTTTCATCAGACCATTTTTTTAACCACAAAACAAGCAGATAAATGTCATATCTCCGAACACTTCTATAAAATTTTTATATTTTGGTTTCCCCCTATCATTTTGTATTCCCAGACTGCAAACTCAACTTGGTGACAATCCTCCACATCTCTTCAATATTTCATGTGTGGTATTGACTTGAAGCCACTGTCAGCAGAGAGAAAGTTCAGATCTCAATAGAGAAATTACTCGACCTGCTCGGTATTTAACCCCTAACCAGTAACAGATGTAGGGCAATTACATGCTATCTAAGAAGGCATTTTCTTGGTTAAGCATACCATGCCTGATTATGCCTAAAGTACAGCGCAATGATATTCATGATAAAGGACAAATACATTTACTATCTCATACTTCTTCTCCGCTAGATTTCTGAAACCTAACATGGACAAAACAGAATTCATCATCTTTTCCCCATCCCACGTGACCCCCCCCAACGAAACTAACCATTACAGTAAATGGCTGCCCACGCTCCCCAGTCCCACAAGCTCGCTGCCTCGGGGTAATCCTTGACGCTGATCTCTCCTTCAAACCACATATCCAAGCCCTTTCCACTTCCTGCCGACTTCAACTCAAAAATATTTCACAAATCCGTTCATTCCTCAACCAAGAATCTGCAAAAACCCTAGTCCATGCCCTCATCATCTCTCGCCTTGACTACTGCAACCTCCTGCTCTGTGGCCTCCCCTCGAACACTCTCGCACCCCTCCAATCTATTCTAAACTCTGCTGCCCGACTAATCCACCTGTCCCCCCGCTATTCCCCGGCCTCTCCCCTCTGTCAATCCCTTCACTGGCTCCCCATTACCCAGAGACTCCAGTACAAAACCCTAACCGTGACATACAAAGCCATCCACAACCTGTCTCCTCCATACATCTGTGACCTCGTCTCCCGGTACTTACCTACACGCAACCTCTGATCCTCACAAGATCTCCTTCTCTACTCCCCTCTTATCTCCTCTTCCCACAATCGTATACAAGATTTCTCTCGCGTATCACCCCTACTCTGGAACTCTCTACCACAACACATCAGACTCTCGCCTACCATCGAAATCTTCAAAAAGAACCTGAAGACCCACCTCTTCCGACAAGCCTACAACCTGCAGTAACCACCGATCGACCAAACCGCTGCATGACCAGCTCTATCCTCACCTACTGTATTCTCACCCATCCCTTGTAGATTGTGAGCCCTCGCGGGCAGGGTCCTCTCTCCTCCTGTACCAGTTATGACTTGTATTGTTTAAGATTATTGTACTTGTTTTTATTATGTATACCCCTCCTCACATGTAAAGCGCCATGGAATAAATAATAATAATACATCATGTGATGATCTTGCATGGCATGTTCTTGGATTTACCACATACATTGTAATAATTATTAAATCATGAATATGCAAATTCCTTCCTCAAAGAGAAAGAGGACTTGAACTCTATAGTGCCACCAGTTGAGGCCAGTTTCTAACTCTTATCTATCTTCTACTGAGCAATCGGTCAGCTACTCTAAAGGTACCGTCACACTAAACGATATCGCTAGCAATCCGTTGCAGCGTCCTGGCTAGCGATATCGTTGTGTTTGACACGCAGCAGCGATCAGGATCCTGCTGTGATATCGCTGGTCGTTGATTAAAGTTCAGAACTATATTTGGTCGTCAGATCGCCGTGTATCGTTGTGTTTGACAGCAAAAGCAACGATACCAGCGATGTTTTACAATGGTAACCAGGGTAAATATCGTGTTACTAAGCGCAGGGCCGCGCTTAGTAACCCGATGTTTACCCTGGTTTCCAGTGTAAAATGTTAAAAAACAAACAGTACATACTCACCCTCTGATGTCTGTCACACGTCCCCCGCCGTCCGCTTCCTGCACTGACTGAGCGCCGGCCGTAAGTGAAAGTACAGCACAGCGGTGACGTCACCGCTCTGCTGTTAGGGCCGGCGCTCAGTCAGTGCAGGAAGCGGACGCCGGGGGACGTGTGACAGACATCAGAGGGTGAGTATGTAGTGTTTGTTTTTTTACATTTTACACTGGTAACCAGGGTAAACATCGGGTTACTAAGCGCGGCCCTGCGCTTAGCAACCCGATGTTTACCCTGGTTACCCAGGGACTTCGGCATCGTTGGTCGCTGGAGAGCGGTCTGTGTGACAGCTCTCCAGCGACCAAACAGCGACGCTGCAGCGATCGGCATCGTTGTCTGTATCGCTGCAGCGTCGCTTAGTGTGACGGTACCTTAAGTGTGGCGGTGGCCACCAGCCAGAACTGCCCAGTTGTGGAGCTGCTCCGTCTTTGGATAGTGGCCGTGGGCAGGTACTGCAACTTCTGCCTTCTATTGATTTGTCGGGCCCGGACCAATCAGACATTGATGACCTATCCTAATGATAGGTCATCAATGATAAAGTAGGGGACAACCTCTTTAACTCAGTCTGCTATGTACTGTAGCTTAACTGTCTAACATTTGTAACCAAATCCTGCTGCAGAAATGCTTTTTACTCAAAAATACATGTATTCAGGTCAACAAAAATGTCTCAAAAGGTATCCATCATTTTTTTTTCAAACATAGAAAACTGCTTGATGATATGTAATCTTTGAAGGTGACAGATGCTACGTTTGTCAAAGACGAAAAATGTCACGAAAAGAGACAGGCGAGCAATAAAAGAAAACATTTCTCGTATTAAAACAACAACTAGTAGTCATCGCTTATAAATCCGTGTTTTTCCAGGGGAAAACGTTTTTCTCAAAGATAATACCTGGCTTCTGCTACCAAACATTGCGTCTTATGATCAGATAGGAACATGTAGCCTGCTCTCCTGAACTACAAGATAAGGCTTTAGTGAAATTCTATTGAAAGAAGCGATATTGATTTAAATGTTGTTCGGCGCAGAGGAGAGATCATCCAAATGTTGAACAGGCACCTGCAACATTCCCCCATCTGCTTCATTTATTCATCATAAAATCTGTATAGAAATGTCACGTGAGGACTATAAGGAAAACGGTATTTACGTAGGACAATGAAAAGGAGGATTTAGTTCAATGTACGGGTTGCATTATGTAGCAACCTGGAGTTATATAGACTAACAAAATGGTGCATTTACTCAATTATTTATTATTGGAGACAATCCATGTCCAGAAATCTATACATTTGGGTATATTATCATGAATCTCGACTAAACATGGAAATAATTAGACTAAAATATAAGTATCAGTGGTAAAAGTCAATTGGTTCCATTGCATAGGGTGAAAATGGCAAAAAACATCCAATTATACCCTATAGAGGCCTCATATAGTGTTATTTGTTCACTGACCAATCGACGACTCATTTGCAGCAGCGAGCGTATCAAGAGATAGGGGTAAACCTGTATTTTTTGCAGCCATTACACATTTCCTACTGATTTTTCTTCTTTACTAATCTGCAATTGTCGTACTTGAGGCTGCAGTGGTTCACCATGCGGGCGTCCGCTATTTTAAAAATTGTATCTGTCATTTCAGGTTATTTTTCAGAATACACAGTCATGTTTGATTCTTTGCATGTTTGTGTGAATAATGGCTAGCATAATTTCTGGCCATTATATGACAACAGATGGTGGCCCGATTCTAACGCATCGGGTATTCTAGAATATGTATGACAGAACTTGTTCAGTAAATGTAAACATAGCATATAACAGCCCACGTAGCATATAGCACAGCCCATGTAGCATATAGCACAGCCACGTAGTATATAAGACAGCCACATAGCATATAGCACAGTCACGTAGCATATAACAGCCCACGTAGTATATAGCATAGCCACATAGCATGTAACACAGCCCACATAGCATATAGCACAGCCATGTAGCATATAGCACAGCCATGTAGCATATAGCACAGCCATGAAGTATATAACACAGCCCACGTAGCATATAACACAGCCCACATAGTATATATTACAGTCCACATAGTATATAGTACAGTCCACATAGTATATAGCACAATCCATGTAGTATATAGTACAGTCCACGCAGTATATAGTAAAGTCCACATAGTATATAACATATCCACATAGCATATAGCACAGTCCACGTAGTATATAGCACAATCCACATAGTATATAGTACAGTCCACATAGTATATAGCACAGCCACGTAGGATTTAGCACAACCATGTAGTATATAGCAGCCACGTAGTATATAACACAGCCCACATAGTATAGAGCACAGTCCACGTAGTATATAGCACAGTCCACATAGTATATAGCACAATCCACGTAGTATATAGCACAGTCCACGTAGTATATAGCACAGCCATGTAGTACATAGTACAGTCCACCTAGTATATAACAGAGCCCACGTAGTATATAGCACAGTCCACATAGTATATAGCACAGCCATGTAGTATATAGCACAGTTCACGTACTATGTAGCACAGTCCACATAGTATATGGCACAATCCATGTAGTATATAGCACAGTCCACATAGTATATAGCACAGCCATGTAGTATATAGCACAGTTCACGTACTATGTAGCACAGTCCACATAGTATATGGCACAATCCATGTAGTATATAGCACAGTCCACGTAGTATATAGCACAGCCACGCAGTATATAGCACAGCCACGTAGTATATAGCACAGGCACAGCCCACGTAGTGTATAGCACAGCCACGTAGTATATAGCAGCCACATAGTATATAGCACAGCCACGGAGTATATAACACAGCCCACATAGTATATAGCATAGCACACGTAGTATATAGCAGTGTGGGCACCATATCCCTGTTAAAAAAATAATTAAAATAAAATATATATACATACTCACCTTCCGGCAGCCCCTGGATCCAGCCCAGGAGTTAGCGATGCTCCCCCCAGGCCCGTTCCCAGTGATGCTTTGCGACAATAACCCGTGATGACGTAGCGGTCTCGCGTGATCCTATGTCATCTGGGGTCATTTCGCAAAGCATTACTGGGAACGGAGCTGCCGAGAGCATCGCGAGGATGGGGAAGGCTTCGGGGGGCCGCCGGAAGGTGAGAATAGCACAATTTTTATTTTTTTTTATTATTTTTAACATTATATCTTTTTACTATTGATGTTGCATAGGCAGCATCAATAGTAAAGCTTGTCGCTGATTGGTCGCGGCCGGCCGGGCGAGACCAATCAGTGACGGGGGATTTCTGTTACAGTCTGTTTGTCTGTAACAGAAATCCCGCTTCGCTGATTGGTCGCACCAGCCGGCCGCAACCAATCAGCGATATTGGCGCGAGATTTAAACACCGCTTCGCTGATTGGATGCGCCCGGCCGGGCGCGACCAATCAGCGAAGCGTGGTTCAAATCCCGCTCCAATTCGTGGCCGGACTGCTCCTGTCGCTGACTGGTTGGGGGCGGCTGGTGCGACCAATCAGCGATGCGGGATTTCCGTTACAGACAAACAGACAGAAATGGACCTTAGACAATTATATATATAGATTATCTACATTGTTCACCCCTCTGCAGGCTCTATGTAAATGTTAGCTGTCTTGTAGCTAATGGGTGGTGATTAACTGCTATGATATCTCCCATAAACAGTATAGAGAGACATGATCATGTTCATAAGTTCTGTATCTCCACCACAACTGACATCTTTCTTCCTATGCACAGTACATACACAAAACTGTTAATCTGTGCTGTGGGTGGGGTTAAACAGAGCTCAATATTCAGAGAACTGATGAAACAATGATTTTATCAAAACTGCAGCAAACAGCAAGGTAAGTGATACATCACTGGAATCAGCACCTCTGCCTCTACATCATTCTGCTCTCAGATGGGGTAACAAAAACCTGATGACAGATTCCCTTTAAAGGTAGTCTGTAACCCCAAATTAACACTTCACAACATATAGCATTATAGGAGAGAGCTCACAAATCACTCTCCTCTCACTGCTGACATTGCTTGTGTCCTCTTCTATCATTTCAGTGCAGGATTAAGCACAGAAATTACTGACATTGTTACACAATTATACCTGAGCTCTGTCATCGTCATGGAGAGAGTGATATCTGTGCTCTCTCCTCCACTGATGTGCTAGCAGAGGAGATGAGCAATGTCAGAAACGGGGAGAGAGTGATGTGTGTGCTCTCTCCTCCAATGAAGTGCTAGCAGAGGAAACAAGCAATGTCAGAAGCGAGGAGAGAGTGATGTATGTGCTCTCTCCTCCACTGAAGTGCTAGCAGAGGAGATGAGCAATGTCAGAAGTGAGAAGAGAGTGAAGCCTGTGCTCTCTCTTCCACTGAAGTGCTAGCAGATGAGATGAGCAATGTCAGAAGTGAGAAGAGAGTGATGTCTGTGCTCTCTCCTCCACTGAAGTGTTAGCAGAGGAGATGAGCAATGTCAGAAGGGAGAAGAGAGTGATGTCTGTGCTCTCTCCTCCACTGAAGTGTTAGCAGAGGAGATGAGCAATGTCAGAAGCGGGGAGAGAGTGATGTCTGTGCTCTCTCCTCCACTAAAGTGTTAGCAGAGGAGATGAACAATGTCAGAAGTGAGAAGAGAGTGATGTCTGTGCTCTCTCCTCCACTGAAGTGTTAGCAGAGGAGATGAGCAATGTCAGAAGTGAGAAGAGAGTGATGTCTGTGCTCTCTCCTCCACTGAAGTGTTAGCAGAGAAGATGAGCTATATCAGATGTGAGGAGAGAGTGATGTGTGTGTTCTCTCCTCCACTGAAGTGTTAGTAGAGGAGATGAGCAATGTCAGAAGCGAGGAGAGAGTGATGTCTGTGCTCTCTCCTCCACTAAACTGTTAGCAGAGGAGATGAGCAATGTCAGAAGCGAGGAGAGAGTGATGTCTGTGCTCTCTCCTCCACTGAAGTGTTAGCAGAGGAGATGAGCAAGGTCAGAAGCGAGGAAAGAGTGATGTCTGTGCTCTCTCCTCCACTGAAGTGTTAGCAGAAGAGATGAGCAATGTCAGAAGCGAGGAGAGAGTGATGTCTGTGCTCTCTCCTTCAATGAAGTGTTAGCAGAGGAGATGAGCAATGTCAGAAGCGAGGAGAGAGTGATGTCTGTGCTCTCTCCTCCAATGAAGTGTTAGCAGAGGAGATGAGCAATGTCAGAAGCGAGGAGAGAGTGATGTCTGTGCTCTCTCCTCCACTAAAGTGTTAGCAGAGGAGATGAGCAATGTCAGAAGCGAGGAGAGAGTGATGTCTGTGCTCTCTCCTCCACTGAAGTGTTAGCAGAGGAGATGAGCAATATCAGATGTGAGGAGAGAGGGATGTGTGTGCTCTCTCCTCCACTGAAGTGTTAGCAGAGGAGATGAGCAATGTCAGAAGTGAGAAGAGAGTGATGTCTGTGCTCTCTCCTCCATTGAAGTGTTAGCAGAGGAGATGAGCAATGTCAGATGTGAGGAGAGAGGGATGTCTGTGCTCTCTCCACTAAAGTGCTGGCAGAGGAGACAAGCAATGTCAGAAGCGAGGAGAGAGTGATGACTGTGCTCTCTCCTGCACAGGGACAATGATCACATATCTGAGGCTTATCATGAGACAGCACTGACTCTGGGCTTGCCAGTGTTTTCAATCAACAAGTCATATTGCACGACTCGTTAAAGGATTGATTGTGACTTGTAGGATCGCTACTTCCAAAAGGTGGTGCTATAGAGTTTAAGTCCTCTTTATCTCTGAAGATGCAATTTGCATATTCAATCAACAAAGAATAAATGACAATATTCTAATGGCGCCTTGGAATGGTGTACCAAAGCATTTAGCCACACCAAGGGTGCACTGAGAACCACCATTTGCATAATACAACAAAGTTGCTTTTTGGAGTAACAGAGGAACAAAAATTTTGATAAGGGTCTAGATGCTGAGAACCTCAATAAAACCAAGGGGCAGAAGCTCTCAGCTGAACACTATAAGGCCGACCTCACACTAGTTTTACGGACGTATGAGCACATAAACTACATCCGTAAAATACGCATAACACACGGCCCAGTGATTTTCTATGGCCCAGCTCCTATCTGCCGTATATTACGCATCCGTAATATACGGTCTTGTACGGCCGTAGAAAATCGCAGCATGCTGCGTTTGTCACCGTATTGCGCAAAAAAAAATCGCCAATGAAAGTCTATGGGGGCGAGAAAAATACGGATTCCATACGGACCAGCAGTGTGTCTTGCAAGAAATACGCAGCGGTGTTAGTGAAAAGCCGGCTTTTCAATTGCCGGCTTTTCATTTCTCCTTCACAAACCCGACAGGATATGAGACATGGTTTACATACAGTAAACCATCTCATATCCCTTTCTTTTTTTTTTGCATATTCCACACTACTAATGTTAGTAGTGTGTATGTGCAACATTTGAGCGCTGTAGCTTGTAAAATAAAGAGTTAAATGGCGGAAAAAATTGGCGTGGGCTCCCGCGCAATTTTCTCCGCCAGAGTGGTAAAGCCAGTGACTGAGGGCAGATATTAATAGCCTAGAGAGGGTCCACGGTTATTGCACCCCCCCGGCTACAAACATCTGCCCCCCCAGCCACCCCAGAAAAGGCACATCTGGAAGATACGCCTATTCTGGCACTTGGCCACTCTCTTTCCACTCCCGTGTAGCTGTGGGATATGGGGTAATGAAGGGTTAATGTCACCTTGCTATTGTAAGGTGACATTAAGCCAGATTAATAATGGAGAGGCGTCAATTATGACACCTATCCATTATTAATCCAATTGTATGAAAGGGTTAAAAAAACACACACATTATTAAAAAGTATTTTAATGAAATAAACACACAGGTTGTTTTAATATTTTATTGCTCTCTCAATCCACCTGAAGACCCTCTCTCTGAAAAATAATAAACGAAAAATATACATACCTTCCGATGATCTGTCACGTCCCACGAAGTAAATCCATCTGAAGGGGTTAAATCATTTTACAGCCAGGAGCTGTGCTAATGCACTCGCTCGTGCCTGTAAACCCCGGGTACTGAAAGGAAAGCTGGGTGATCTGTAGTTACCTTGAGTTGCGGTGAGGCGCCCTCTGCTGGATGTCCTCATGAACTGGAGCCTTGGAAAAGTTCCCACGCTCGAGTTCATATGAGGACATCCAGCAGAGGGCGCATCATTGCAACTCAAGGTAACTACAGGTCACCCCGCTTTCCTTTCAGTACCCGGGGGTTTACAGGCACGAGCGAGTGCATTAGCACAGCTCCTGGCTGTAAAATGATTTAACCCCTTCAGATGGATTTACTTCGTGGGACCTAACAACGGAAGGTATGGAATATTGTTGTTTGTTTTTTTAACTTTGTTTCAGGACGATGGTCTTCAGATGGATTAAGAGTCTAATAAAATATTACAACAACATGTGTCTTTATTTCATTAAAATACTTTGTAATCATGTGTGTGTGTTTTATTAACCATTTAGTACTATTGGATTAATAATGGATAGGTGTCATAATTGATGCCTCTCCATTATTAATCTGGCTTAATGTCACCTTACAATAGCAAGGTGACATTAACCCTTCATTACCCCATATCCCACCGCTACACGGGAGTGGGAAGAGAGTGGCCAAGTGCCAGAATAGGCGCATCTTCCAGATGTGCATTTTCTGGGGTGGCTGGGGGCAGATGTTTTTAGCCAGGGGGGGCCAATAAACCATGTCTCATATCCTGTCGGGTTTGGGAAGGAGAAATGAAAAGCCGACAATTGAATTACCGGCTTTTCACATATATCGCGCTGAATTAAATAGAAATACAGAATATATATATATATACGTGTCTCAATGACATATATACACTCACTGGCCACTTTATTAGGTACACCTGTCCAACTTCTTGTTAACACTTAATTTCTAATCAGCCAATCACATGGCGGCAACTCAGTGCATTTAGGCATGTGGACATGGTCAAGACAATCTCCTGCAGTTCAAACCAAGCATCAGTATGGGGAAGAAAGGTGATTTGAGTGCCTTTGAACGTGGCATGGTTGTTGGTGCCAGAAGGGCTGGTC
Organism: Ranitomeya variabilis; assembly: GCF_051348905.1. NCBI lineage: Eukaryota > Metazoa > Chordata > Amphibia > Anura > Dendrobatidae > Ranitomeya > Ranitomeya variabilis. The sequence continues at coordinate 166,827,365 of NC_135239.1, read as the reverse complement.
TGAGTATTTCAGAAACTGCTGATCTACTGGGATTTTCACGCACAACCATCTCTAGGGTTTACAGAGAATGGCCCGAAAAAGAAAAAAAATCCAGTGAGCGGCAGTTCTGTGGGCGGAAATGCCTTGTTGATGCCAGAGGTCAGAGGAGAATGGGCAGACTGGTTCGAGCTGATAGAAATGCAACAGTGACTCAAATCGCCACCCGTTACAACCAAGGTAGGCCTAAGAGCATCTCTGAACGCACAGTGCGTCGAACTTTGAGGCAGATGGGCTACAGCAGCAGAAGACCACACCGGGTACCACTCCTTTCAGCTAAGAACAGGAAACTGAGGCTACAATTTGTACAAGCTCATCGAAATTGGACAGTAGAAGATTGGAAAAACGTTGCTTGGTCTGATGAGTCTCGATATCTGCTGCGACATTCGGATGGTAGGGTCAGAATTTGGCGTAAACAACATGAAAGCAAGGATCCATCCTGCCTTGTATGGAGCATCTTTGGGATGTGCAGCCGACAAATCTGCGGCAACTGTGTGATGCCATCATGTCAATATGGAACAAAATCTCTGAGGAATGCTTCCAGCACCTTGTTGAATCTATGCCACGAAGAATTGAGGCAGTTCTGAAGGCAAAAGGGGGTCCAACCCGTTACTAGCATGGTGTACCTAATAAAGTGGCCGGTGAGTGTATATATATATATATATATATATATATATATATATATATATATATATATATATATATATATATATATATATATATATACTGTATATATGTTTTAACGAACATTTGAGCACATAAATCCATTAGATGTCGGTTTTGCAAGCCTGCGAGAAAATATCGCAGTACGGATGCCATACGGATTACATACGGAGGATGCCATGCGCAAAATACGCTGACACACCCTGCCTACGGAGGACATACGGATCACTATTTTGGGGACTTTTCTGCGTATTACGGCCGTAAAAAATGGACTGTATTTACATACGCTGAGTGTGAGGCCGGCCTAACTGTTACTATCCAGACAGCTTTTCTCAGAGATTGAACGGAGTTGTGTATGGATCATCAGAAAGTCTACACTTGAGAGCGCAGTGAGTGCAGTATGGATGCAGGGTTTCACTCCCTTTTTTATAGACTTTCAATTAATTGAAAGAAAGTATATAAACTTGGAACCCCAAAGCCCGCACTACGCTCTCTGAGAAAAGCTGTACAGAGTTGATCATAAACAAAGTGGAACAGTGGTCTCCTGAATTCTTCTTTCTCTGAGGGAATGGGCAGACAAGTGTTTGTCATCTCATCCAAGAGAATTGGGTTAATTATGTATGTAAAGCACATAGAGTTTGATCAGAGTGTGATCTTAGTGTGATCCAATTCTCTCAGATAAGGAGAAGATGGAGAAAACAATTTCTCCATCTTCCCCATTCTGTCAGTCTGAGGAAATCAGACTGCACTCAGATGCCATCTGAGTGCAGACCGATGGTTTCCATGAACTCATTGAATTGCATGGTCAATTGTGATCTAATAATTGGATCCAACCTGGTCACGATGCAATTTTTTTCCTAGGTCGCACTGATTCAGTCCAAGGAAAAAATCTGACATGTGCATGGGCCCATAAACTAGCATTGGTCTGAGTGCGATATGATGTTTTGTTGTATCGTACTCGCCCCTGCCCTTAGATTTAGCAATCAGAGGAGTTCCAGGACTCAGAACATCAATTAAAACTTTTGACATGTAATTACGATATTTTTTCTAAGTGATAAGTACCATTACAAATCCACTACTGAAGATCAAAGGTTTCTGAATTGTATTGTTTTCTACATTTTAAATATATTGTTTGATTAACGAGTGTATTTTGACAATGTGAACCAAGCTGGCATTTATGCTTTGCATAAAGCGTCTGTTGCAAAACTGGAGCAAGTTGAGTTACTAAATATGTAAATTGTGGTTAATTGAGCAAAAATCAAAGCATCCATGAATCCATTCAAACATCACTAGTTTCTGAAAGAGATATATGCCAGCCTAATAACCTTAAGACTGTTGTAAAAAATAACACCTCGTGTGTAAACCTCCTAATATTATTGTGTTACAAGCACTTTGTGATTATGGTAATTCTGTATTATAAGAATCGGTGGGAGACTCCATTCCAGACCCCTATAATAAGTAAGACATGGAATATTCAAGAAATGCGCTATCATTTACTTTGGAGACAAATCCATTAAATGTATTTATTTCATCCTTGCACTGGAATTGTATACAGTAAAGAATGATTCGGAAACCTAAGGCTATGTCCACATGTTGCATTTTTTCTGTATTTTATTTTCCTGCTTATTTTGTGCAAATTATTCAAATTTCAGAAATCTCATGCACACACTTGTTTTTGTACAGCATTTTTGCAGCGTTTTTTGGTGTCTAAAACGAACTTTCTTAAACAAGCATTGTAGACAAGACACGTGATCTGCACCACAAAAAATGCAGCAAAAACACACCAAACCCTGCTCTGTGTAAGGCCGGCGTCACACTAGTGAGTTTTACGCACGTATGAGCACATAAACTACGTCCGTAAAATACGCATTGCACACGGCCCAATGATTCTCTATGACCCAGCTCCTATCAGCCGTATATTACGCATCCGTAATATACGGTCTTGTACGGCCGTAGTACAGGAGTTGTAGGCCAAAATCATCAGTATTAAAACAATAAAAGACCTGACAAATTTCAGTTGGTGGATAATGAATCTATAATATATGAAAGTTTAAGTGTAATCATTACATTATGGTAAATAATGAAATTTAACACTATATGCTAATTTTTTGAGAAGGACCTGTATATATATATATATATATATATATGTGTGTGTGTGTGGCTCAATGACATATATATATATATATATATATATACATACTGTATATATGTTTTAACAAACATTTGAGCACATAAATCCATTGGATGTCGGTTTTGCAAGCCTGCGAGAAAATGTCGCAGTACGGATGCCATACGGATTACATACGGAGGATGCCATGCGCAAAATACGCTGACACACCCTGCCTACGGATGACATACGGACCACTATTTTGGGAACATTTCTGCGTATTACGGCTGTAAAATACGGATTGTATTTTCATACGCTGAGTGCGACGCCGGCCTAAGGCTACTTTCACACTAGAGTCGTGCACTGCACGTCGCTATGCGACGTTGCAGCGCACCGACGCATAGTGTGGAAGCGCCGCACAACGGGGGCAGCGGATGCTGTTTTTCAACGCATCCGCTGCCCCATTGTGAGGTGCGGGGAGGAGGGGGCGGAGTTCCGGCTGCGCATGCGCGGTCGGAAATGCTGTAGATGACGCACCAAAAAACGTTACATGCAACGTTTTTTGGTGGCGACGGTCCGACGCAACATGACACAACCGTCGCACGATGGTTGCGACGTGTGGCAATGCGTTGCACTGCGTCGCTAATGCAAGTCAATGGAGAAAAAAACGCATCCTGCAAGCACTTTTGCAGGATGCGTTTTTTCTTCAAAAAAACGCATAGCCACGTGCAGTGCACAATGCTAGTGTGAAAGTAGCCTAAGCAGCTTCTTTACTGCCAAGAGAACAGGTTTTGCCTGCAGAAAAAAAAATCGCAGCAAAAACGCAACATGTGAATATGGCCTTAAGGTGTCAAAACAAATTTCACTCTGCGAAATCTGTTCCTAAAGATTACAATTTCAGGAAAAAGTAGCATCTCTGAATGCAATATCTGCATGAATTGGAATATATATAATACACGGAAAAACTAATTTTGAGTTATCAGCTATTACCTCAACCTAATTAGAAAAAAATTGGTTTTTATTATGTAGGATGTATTGACCCAGAGCAAATGAATAAAGAGGAACCAAGTGAGGTAGAAGCCAGTTTGTAAGGGAAAAATGGTGGTAAAATGCCTTAATGAAGTATCAAGCAATATAATATTATGTTGGTGGGTGCCTCCATCTCATCTTGGAGTCACACCGGAGACCCTATGGCTGTGATAAAAAGCAAAGGTAGCCAAGCAGGCTCATAGAGGAAAAGGAGACAGACAAGAGACAGCCACAGATGAGACAGCCAGACAGGAGGCAGCCAGACAGGAGGCAGCCAGACAGGAGACAGCCAGACAGGAGGCAGCCAGACAGGAGGCAGCCAGACAGGAGACAGCCAGACAGGAGGCAGCCAGACAAGAGGCAGCCAGACAGGAGACAGCCAGACAGGAGGCAGCCAGACAGGAGGCAGCCAGACAGGAGGCAGCCAGACAGGAGACAGCCAGACAGGAGGCAGCCAGACAGGAGGCAGCCAGACAGGAGGCAGCCAGACAGGAGACAGCCAGACAGGAGGCAGCCAGACAGGAGACAGCCAGACAGGAGGCAGCCAGACAGGAGACAGCCAGACAGGAGGCAGCCAGACAGGAGGCAGCCAGACAGGAGGCAGCCAGACAGGAGACAGCCAGACAGGAGGCAGCCAGACAGGAGGCAGCCAGACAGGAGGCAGCCAGACAGGAGGCAGCCAGACAGGAGACAGCCAAACAGGAGGCAGCCAGACAGGAGGCAGCCAGACAGGAGGCAGCCAGACAGGAGGCAGCCAGACAGGAGACAGCCAGACAGGAGGCAGCCAGACAGGAGACAGCCAGACAGGAGGCAGCCAGACAGGAGGCAGCCAGACAGGAGGCAGCCAGACAGGAGACAGCCAGACAGGAGGCAGCCAGACAGGAGGCAGCCAGACAGGAGGCAGCCAGACAGGAGACAGCCAGACAGGAGGCAGCCAGACAGGAGGCAGCCAGACAGGAGGCAGCCAGACAGGAGACAGCCAGACAGGAGGCAGCCAGACAGGAGGCAGCCAGACAGGAGGCAGCCAGACAGGAGGCAGCCAGACAGGAGACAGCCAAACAACAGACTCCATCAGGCTTTCACTGTTTCATAGAATTAACAACATTATCATGTTTTTCTAAGGCTACTTTCACACTAGCGTCGTTTGGCCTCAGTCGCAATGCATCGTTTTGGTGAAAAAACGCATCCTGCAAAAGTGCTTGCAGGATGTGTTTTTTCTCCATTGACTTGCATTAGCGACGCTTTGCGACGGATTGCCACACGTCGCATCCGTCGTGCGACGGATGCGTCGTGTTTTTGCGGACCATCGGCACAAAAAAACGCTATATGTAACGTTTTTTTTGTGCCGACGGTCCGCCATTTCCGACCGCGCATGCGCCCTCCTCCCCACACCTTACAATGGGGCAGCGGATGCATTGAAAAGCTGCATCCGCTGCCCCCGCTGTGCGGCGCTTTCAACGCTAGCGTCGGCACGTCTCATTGCGACGTGCAGTGCACGACGCTAGTGTGAAAGTAGCCTTATGGTTGAGATAAATAACATTTCCCACATGTCGGCTTTACATCAGCACCATTTGTAAAATGTTCTTTCATTTTGTTAGCATTTTAGGAAGTTTAAAAATGTAGTAGCAATTTTTCATTTTTTCAAGGAAATTTACAAAAAAATATTTTCGGGACTTATCCATGTTTGAAGTGACTTTAGTGGTCTCATATATTGGGAAACCCCCAAACGTGATACCATTTTAAAAACAGCACCCCCTGACATATTGAAAACTGCAGTCAGGTACTTTATTAACCCTTCAGGTGCTTTACAGGAATTAATGCAAAGTGGTGTGTATTTTTACCACCTAAATGCATCTAACTTCTGAACAGATTACTACAGCCGTCAGACTCTAAGGCCGCTATTTGGTCGTGAATTGCCATGACAAACATCAGGACCACACAATTATGATCTCTCGGTGCCGATGGGCATAAAGAGGGAGCCCCCACACACTGTTAACCATTTATATGAAGTAGTCACTATTAACAGCAGCATCTAAGGGGTTAAACAGATATGGAAGGTGCAAACACTGATCGTGGCTGATGCAGCAAGTTGTCAGCTATAGTGTAGGCTATTCTCTTATATCTCAGGTCAGTTAAAAGACGTATTGGCTGTCATTAATGGGTTAAGCCTGTGTGTCATTAACACCTGTCTCATTTCTCTCTATATTATTTCTGTCTCATGGCTCCAAATAAAAATGATAGCAAACTGGATTGAAAACACAAAACGTTAATTTTCTACAAAATATACACCGACTTACCAAAACCGAGAATTACGTAGGCAAACTCTGCACCAGCTGCATGTGCTCATTATACCGTAAATGTCAAGATTAAAGGCTCACTCACATGAGCGTACAACTCACACGAATGCAATCCGGTAAAAAGAGGAATTGCTCTCAGACCAAAGTTATTCAGTTAGGCAGTGTAGATGTGCGTACTTTTTCTCAGCTCTATTCTAAGATACATGCTGCAATTTCACTCCGAAATCACATGGGTGCGAGAAAAAAAATCACACTTTATGGACCATCAGTATGGCATACAATTTTTAGAGATACAGTACATTGCATGTCTGTAACGTAGGAAACTGTAAATGATCCTGTAAATGATTTATAGCTGCTGCTGTAAAAAAAAACAGACAGCACATGAATGGCAAGTGAGAATACATCATTTCACTTTTCTGGATGAAAATCAGACCAATTTTTATACGCTCATGTGACTCCAGCCTTAGGCTCAAATGGTCACTTGTCTTTTCAACAAACTTAAAGTAAATCAATATTACAAGCAAATTTTAAAAAAAAACAACAACTGTAATATATGTTATGAGAGAAATATTCTTTTCTCCACTTATGAGACACTTTTCCTGAACTCATGATCCACTCTGAAATAAAAAACAGCTTGGTCAAACTGCCAGTTTAGTGAGGTGTCAGGTTACATCGCCTATTATATTAACAGGAGAGGTAAAAGAGGAAGACTAGTAAGCAGCACTGAGCACAGTGAGAGACCAGGCAGATTGTGCTGCAACTTTCAGCAAATTTCACTTCAGTGCTGGATTCACAGCTGCCCAGCTCAGTACTGTCTTTCATTATGCTGCTGATGTTTCTGTCTATGTGCTATAGAAAAAGAAGAGCAGGAATCAATCTCTTTCTGTATACTGTGTATTGAAGACTTCATAGCAGCTAGTCTCCTCCCACTAGTTCAGAAACAACTGAAAATTAGACATAAAGGGGAAAACTGATGATAAATGCAGGATATAAGAGTAGGATGCAGGACTCATATAATGGCCGGAAATAGTGACGTTCCTCGTGTACACAGCCTTGAAATCTTATTCTGAAAAGTTTTCAGAAACAACAGGTATGCTTTAATATTTAGTTACAAAATCCAGACAGCATCCAGACAACATCTTAGTCAATTCATCAATGACCAGTTCGTCAACATCATCTAGAAGGTCAAAACTAACCTCTGTGTTCAAATAGTTACACAAAAGATATAATAAGGGAAATGCATCTTAGCACAGAAAGAACCTGTAAATTTAAAGGGAACCTGTCATGTCAAACAATGATATTGATCTGCAGATATGGGGTTAATATACAGATTCATATTTTTCTAAAGCCTTGTGGTTGCCACACTGAGAGCCTAGCTACCAGGAGAAATTAACTTTATTCCTCCCAGCAGCCTTGGCTTTCAGTCATAGAGGCACGGCCGGCACGTACATAGTGAATGACGGCTCTAACCACTCCCTGCACTGACTGACAGCCGTTTCAGCATTGCATCAGTACAGAGCCAGCTGTCAGGCAGTGCTTTGGTGTGGTTATAGTAATCACTCATTATGTACTGAGCGGTGACTGAACCCGAGCCGGCTGCACATCTCTATGACTGAGAGCCAGAGGCTGCTGGGAAGAATAAAGTTAATTTTCTCTTGGCAGCAGGGCTCTCAATGCAGCAATCACATGGCTTTAGAATGATATTAACCTGCAAATTAACCCTATATCTGCATGGTAATAGCGCTTTGGGGCATGACAGGTTCCCTTTAAAGTCTTTAGTCCTTTTAAAGATTTCTTGGAAAAAGAGCAAGTTGGGGTCTCATGTTGGTCTGTCCAAGCCTAAAACGTTCATTATATAACCCATTTCTGAGTGTACAAATAATGCAAATAAACACTTTATAGAGTTTGAGAACAACCTTTCCCAGACTCCAGGGCCTAGGTTTACAGCGCTCTATCATCATGGTCCCCTATTGCTGCATAACTAGATATACATGATGGAAACCAAGATGTCAACCAGGCTGTGAAAATACAGAAATTATATAATAGGTCCTTAGTTCTGGCATAGTGGTAGATTAAATGACCAATACATGGAATTTCAAGCAATTTCATAGCAGCTAAATATACCAGTATGGAGACAAGCCCAAAGACAATCTGTATGACATATATTCTCTGCAACTACTATTGTTACTACAAAGCCACCCAAGTTTCATTTGTCTACGGTCCCCTGAGGGTTTGTTTGACAACCACTCCAAAAAGGCATCCAGCAAGTGACTCTTCATGTAGATCATTATTCCCATATAAACCATAGGCTACAGCTGATTAACCGATGTGTATCTCAAGTTGTCATTCAGTGTAGTACAAAACTGTCAATCACATCTCAAGCATTCCTATTTTTGTTTTTTTGAAGGCACCTGAAGGCTTTTCTGGACAATACAGATCGGTTTGTAGCTAAATCCGACATTATGTTTGGATCTTCTCGTTTTATATTTCCTCGTAATTTGCGACATGATACGACGCTCCAGATTTCTGCACTATTCTTTTCTGTAAAACTAACAATATGTTTAGATCTTCTTGTTTTATGTTGCCACAGAATATGTGACATAATTCTCCTGCTTTCCACAAGATTCTTTTGTGTCTTTTTACTTGTCCTTTTCTTACGGTCATTTTATCATTTCCAATGTTCAAGTTTCTGTCATTTCCTCTGTCTTACTCATCTCCGTGTAGCTTGAAGTCCTGATCTCTCTTGCTTATTCCTCATCATGCTCATTATTTCTCTTATTTTTATGTTTCTCCTTTTCAGTGTCTCAAAATTTTAACCCAAAGCTCCTTGTGTTCACCTGGTGACAGTGGGTCTTTCTCATGCCTCCATGACAACCAACTGAGATAACAAAAGCTAATCCTTATGGGTTAAGTGTTATATCTGCTCCTCCAGGTGCGCTGTCCCAGGTGCTGAAAGGTGGTGACTCCTGAGCAACTGGGACAATCCACTATTCACTGCTATGGTTAGCAAACAAAAGGTTCTTTACACAGCTAGGAAACCATGTAGATGCATTAGCTGAGCATTTCCAGGAATATATATTTTCAGGATCACAGCTGCAGTCTATATCTTTCAGTTCATTCTGTTAACTACTGTACCTCTTCATGATTGAACCATAATTGCGTTTAAACAATACACATGTTTCTGTTAAAAGAGAGCAATTATATTAGAATAGTATGGAATATGTTCATTAAAGAGTTTGTAACAAGTATGAAAGAATTGCCCTATCCATATGGCGCTAAGGTGCCTTTCTTCTCCATTCATTCTCTTTCAGACTGCATGAGACAGTCATAGCTGAGCTCAGACAGTCTCATGCGGAAACCTGCATGCTCAACTCCAGCTCTGTTCATAGCCTGCATAGCCTGGTTCTTGGGATGGTGGAAGTCCCAACAATCAGACTACTGATGAACTGGAATTTTTCCCTATACAATAGGTGACAACTTTCATACTTGAACAATTTGTACAATAACACAGTATAAGGCTGCGCTGCTTTAATGAAAAAACTTTAGGACAAAGATGAGTTGAATGAGTTGACCGGTTACAATCCGGTTACCGACACCATCACTCAACTGAAACTGCCCTAACTAAAGTCACCAATGACCTACTAACTGCCAAGAGGAAGCGACACTACTCTGTCCTCCTTCTCCTGGACCTGTCTTCTGCCTTTGACACTGTGGACCACTCCCTTCTGCTACAGATCCTCTCATCTCTTGGCATCACAGACTTGGCCCTATCCTGGATCTCGTCATATCTGACAGACTGAACATTCAGTGTCTTCCTCCCCCACACCACTTCCTCACTTCGCCCCTTGTCTGTCGGTGTTCCTCAAGGCTCTGTTCTAGGACCTCTACTCTTCTCCATCTACACCTTCAGTCTGGGACAGCTCATAGAATCCCACGGTATGCAGTACCATCTCTACGCTGACGACACGCAGATCTACCTATCCAGACCTGACCTCACCTCCTTACCAAAATCCCACACTGTCTGTCTGCTATCTCAGCCTTCTTATCTGCTCGCTTTCTAAAACTGAACATGGACAAAACAGAATTCATCATCTTTCCCCCATCTCACTCTACCTCTCTACCAGATCTATCCATCAATGTTAATGGCTGCTCACTTTCCCCAGTCTCACACGCCCGGTGCCTCGGGGTGATCCTCAACTCTGCCCTCTCTTTCAAGCCACACATCCAAGCCCTTGCCTCCTCCTGCCGTCTTAAACTCAAAAATATGTCCCGGATACGTGCATTCCTTGACCACGACACCACAAAAACACTAGTGCATGCCCACATCATCTCCCGCCTTGACTACTGCAACCTCCTACCCTCTGGCCTCCTCTCTAGCACTCTGGCACCACTCCAATCCATCCTACACTCTGCTGCCCGACTAATTTACATGTCTGCCCGCTATTCCCCAGCCTCTCCCCTATGCCAAACTCTTCACTGGCTTCCTATCGTCCAGAGACTCCAGTTCAAAACCCTTACAATGACATACAAAGCCATCCACAACCTGTCTCCTCCATACATCTGTGACATGGTCTCCCAGTACTCACCTACACGCAACCTCCGATCCTTTCAAGATCTCTTTCTCTACTCCCCTCTCTTCTCTTCTTCCCATAACCGCATCCAAGACTTCTCCCGTGCTTCCCCCATACTCTGGAACTCTCTAACCCAACACATCAGACTCTCGCCTACCATAGAAACCTTCAAAAAGAACCTGAAGACTCACCTCTTCCGACAAGCCTACAGCCTGCAGTGATCCTCAACCTACTGAACCACTACAAAACCAGCTCTACCTTCTCCTAGTGTATCCTCACCCATCCCCTGCAGACTGTGAGCCCTCGCGAGCAGGGTCCTCCCTCCTTATGTGCCTGTATGCCTTGTTTTTTGCTCATGTTTAATGTATTTGTCTATATTTGCCCCCTTTTCACATGTAAAGTGCCATGGAATAAATGGCGCTATAAAAATGCATTATAATAATAATAAAATAATAATGGTTATTTCTAACACATGTTTCAATGCTGGACTAGTGTCTTCTTCAAGTGGAACAAAAAAATTTTGTGCCGGCGCCATTCCCGCAGTGTCAGCACTCGCGTTCTCCTTGGGGCTGTGAAGCGGTGTTGTGACGCATGACGCTGATGCCCAATTATCGCTGACGTCACTGTCTCTGCCTTCAGACAAACTGAACATGAAAAAGAAAGCCAGTGATCAGCTCCTCCCAGACTTCCTGTTCATGTTCACCGTGATGCCAGCGCTGATTGGGTGCCGGGCATCACGTGTTATTCCATCGCATCACAGAGAGGTGAGTATATCTGGAAGCTGGCTGTCAATCAGCCTGACATCTGCAGTCACACCCCATCTATAGAGCAGCCTGTAAGAAAAAGAGCCCATGGTAAAAAAACAACCCCTTTAATTCCATACTTTAATTCCATACACCATATGTCCATACTTGGCACAAACCCTTTCTAAAAGTACAATTGCTTTAATGTAATGGTCTTTTAGAAATCAAATGCAAAAAATGGATAAGTAAATTATTAGTTAGATGGATTAAAAAGTTATATAGGGTGTACGACCTGCAGCCCTGTCCAAATGCAGGCCACGGTATCGTTCTGTGCAGCCTCCAGCTGTCTCTAGCACCTCTACGTTTGGTGTTTATATTTCTTTCACGCTTCAGAGATGAAAAGATGGCTGTACTAGGGACAGTTCCTGTCAAACTAATTGAGAATTTTTCACGGTGATCTGATGTGAAGACACTGACCTTGAACTGCGGTGACCTCATCACTGACTTTTTCCCACGGTCCTGAGGTCACCTCAGTTCAGCCTGGCTGGGAAGCTCGATGATTTCACTGCTGGTCAATGATGCTGCACTCGCAGCAGCTCATTCACCAGTGGTTCTCAGCCTGGCTGGTCGCATCTTGGCACCGTCCAGGTTGAAAACTATTTAGCCCCCAGACATGAATTACGGCTTGGGATAGAACGACCGAAAGGTATAGTATATTGTTGTTTTTTTATTTTAGTTTTATTACAGGAGATTGAGGACTTTGGTGGAATTAGACGAGGTTGTAAGTATGGTTTAATTGAGATTATTAAAGGAGTTTGTCATGTTTTCATTTAAAGGACTTTATTCTGGCTGTGTCTTTATTTACCATATAACTATAGGATTAGTAATGGAGAGGTGTCTTATAGACGCCTCTCTATTACTAAGCCATGGGCTTGATGTCACCTGACAATACAAAGGTGACATCAACCCCACAAATATGAATTCCACTTGCCATTGCTACAGAACAAGTGGGAAGAGCCAGGCAAAGCGCCAGAATTGGTGCACCTAATAGATATGCCTTTTCTGGGCAGCTGCGGGCTGCTGTTTCTAGGCTGGGGGGCCTATATCAATGGCCCCTTACCAGCCTGAGAATACCAGCCCCCAGCTGTGAGCTTTAGCAAGGCTGGTTGTCAAAAATGGCTGGACCCCATGCTGTTTTTTTAAATTATTTATTTAAATAGTTAAAAAAACAGTGTGGGGACCTCTCTATTCTTGATAACCACCCTTGCTGAGCTGACAGCTGAGGGTTACAGCTCCCAGCTGTGAGATTGCCTGGTTGGTTAAAGAAAATAGCGGAAAACCCACGCCGGGTTTTTCATTCATTTATTTAGTTATATCGCAGGCGGCGGGTGAGGAATACCCCGATCATCCGCTCCTACTGTCACTGTTATTAGTGGCAGCAGGTGTCAGATGATGGGAGTAATAGTCCCAAAAGCCCCCACCTGCTGTCATCGCTCAAACTTTAATATAACTTTCATCATTCTCCTCTGCTTGCGCCGATCGCCGACAGACTGGGGAGAATGATGAGAGCCGTCTTCAGCACCTGCCGCCGGGGAACAGCACATACACTACGATGCCGATGCATATCACATGGATGACATCAATGTGTGTTCTCCATGTGCATGTGTGAGGGACGTTTTGCTGGACACACGGTCCGTGGAAACACACGGACATGTGCACAGATGGGTCTTCATGTGTCAGCGTCTCCGGTATGTGTGAAAACTGTCACCCCACATAACAGAGACACGGATGTGTGAAATAGGCCTTAGGGTACCGTCACACATTGAAATTTTCATCGCTGCGACGGCACGATCCGTGACGTCGCAGCGATCGTATGAATATCGCTCCAGCGTCGTAGACTGCGGTCACACGTTGCAATCACGGCGCTGGAGCGATGCCGAATTCCCCGGGTAACCAGGGTAAACATCGGGTAACTAAGCGCAGGGCCGCGCTTAGTAACCCGATGTTTACCCTGGTTACCAGCGTAAACGTAAAAAAACAAACAGTACATGCTCACCCGTCGGTGTCCTTCAGGTCCCTTGCCGTCTGCTTCCTGCTCTGAGTGCAGCCGTACAGTGAGAGCAGATCGCAGCACCGCTGTGATCTGCTCTCACTTTCCGGCCGGCACTCAGAGCAGGAAGCAGACGGCAAGGGACCTGAAGGACACCGACGGGTGAGCATGTACGGTTTGTTTTTTTACGGTTACGCTGGTAACCACGGTAAACATCGGGTTACTAAGCGCGGCCCTGCGCTTAGTTACCCGATGTTTACCCTGGTTACAAGCGAACACATCGCTGGATCACTGTCACACACAACGATCCAGCGATGTCAGCGGGTGATCAAGCGACGAAAGAAAGTTCCAAATGATCTGCTACGACGTACGATTCTCAGCAGGGTCCCTGATCGCTGCTGCGTGTCAGACACTGCGATATCGTAACGATATCGCTAGAACGTCACGAATCGTAACGTCGTAGCGATGGAAATTTCAATGTGTGACGGTACCCTTAGCCCAGTGTTAATAGGATAAGTCTAAAGATCTAAAAGGTCTGGCACTGGATTCACAGGCTCATCTGGATCCACAAATCCTTACCTTTTACTATATTCACATTAGTAACGTTATAGCACAAAAAAGTCTCACGTTTTGCAAAAAGTAAAAAATAAAATTGCTAAATATTTCTGGCGTGCATCAAATACCTCTGGTGGGACTGGAATAGATTTAAAAATACATTTTGCAACTTTTCTAAAAGTCACAAATGATGAATTAGTAAAAAGCATCTAAAAAACCCTAAACCTCACCCACAGTGGCCACGTAAAAATAAAACCACAGCAAACACATATATAATAGACTTTAGAAAAGATGCAAATAGAAAGATGAATGTGAAGCAAACCAAAATCAAAATAGATGCAAAAACACAAAAAATCGGACAAAAGAACCAGCGATAGATGCAGACAATGAATCAGGCCCTACGTGATTGTGAAATTTATGTTTTATATTGAGGTTTTCTAGATGTTCATCTCAGATATGACATCTACAAATGCACCATTGATGGATGTTATTTGTGGAAAAGACGTAAAAGCCAAAAGTGTAGAAATGAGAGAAAAAGCCACATATGCGTGAGAGTGAAAATAGCAAACCTCACCAAGAAAGTGACAGCAACTGCTAAGAGGATGGACATATTTCCTGCTAAACCGTGTAAAATGTCGTCAGTTTTACAGACTGACAACTGTAATCCCGTACTTCAGCTCTATAACGGAACAACAGAAGCTGCACATTCTTCCCAGAGAAGACGGCAAAGTAAAAAGTCAGGAAATCTGCAGTTATTATTGTTCTATTATTTTCTGTTTTATATGAAGCAGGAAAATGAATTGATTTACATAGGACCCCTGATCTGTTGACGGAGGATTTAATACTTGTGTTAGGGTAAGTGGACATGTTAAGTATTTGATGCAGATATTTCTGCATCAAAATTATGTCTCATGGCAGGAAAACAATGAATAAACAAAACACGTTTTTTGACACATTTTTATGCGTTTTTTTAATATGTTTTTTAATATTCCTTACAATGGATGAAAATACTGAAAGAATTAACATGCTGCATATTTTAAACTGCTTCAAATCTGCTAGCAAAAAATGGGCAACATGTGCATGAGACTTCAGAAATTTCATTCATTTTGCTAGGACAGTAAAATGCTGCATTTTTCCTGGGAAAAACACGCAGGACAAATGTAGCAAAAATGTGACATGTGAACATACAGTACATAGTAATGGACCAACATGCTTTCTTAGTGCATCGTATGCAATCTGTTGGTTGCTATTTTATCTATTCAGAAGTAGAGATGGATGAACCCGTGGATGTTCAGGTCCGGCCGGTTCGGCAAACCATTTTTAAAAAATTTGGATCGGGTACCAGAATGGTAACCAAACTCGAACCCAAACTGGACCTCATTCAAATGAATGGGGGATCCGAACATCGAGTGTTTCCCACGCTGTCATCTGTGTCAGAGCGCTGCGGTTCCTATGCTGTCACACAGTTGAAAGCATGTGAGCCAGCAGCTGTGACCGGCAGTAAAAAGGTTACCGCCGGTCACAGGCATCAGCTGATGAGAGTACTACTCTAATCATCATACGCCTGCTCACGCTGATAGCAGTGTTAAACCTTTATGTAGTCACCAGTTTTGAATTTTGCATCAATTCCAGCCGGTTCATTTCATAAAATAATATGTTCCAGCAGCTGGCTGAGAGTAGCGGTAATTGATGGAGATCCCATTTATTAAGATTACGAACTATGCCCTGATAGAATGAAATTAAATGAGAGTGATAAAGGACCTTCATAGGACATATTTAACGAGGTACTATAAGATGAAAAAAAAATCAAAAAGGTAAAGGGACTAAATGTCACTCTGTCAAAGGAAGGTAATCTCCTAAATCCTAAACTAAATCAGGTGTATGCATGGTGCTCAGACTTAAGAAGAGAAAGGTGTTAATTTGCTGAACTCATTTAAATGGCATGTCTATCTCTGTGGCACTTAATGAGCCATGCAGCATCTATCCCCACAGCAGGGAGCCTTTCTCCCCCATCTCTGCTCACTCCAAGAAACTCCATGAAGATGAACAGTCTGGAGTTTAATCGCAGTTTTGTTTCTCTTTGTCTTTCTGTAAATCTGAGGAGTCTGACACTATCCACACAAGCTTTATATGACTCATCGATTTTAAAATAAAGCACTTTTGTCAGTTCTAGAGAATACCTGTCACCAAGAAATGAAGATCATACATTTACGTTGGTGAGACGAAACCTAAAAGCTGATATCATAACAAAGAAACCAAATAAAACTTTACAATTACAATAACATAAAAAGAAAGTATTATTAATATGAAAATGGAAGAATCATGCACAGCGATTGTAATCCTATCCAGAGCATGGAGTCTGCTGGGCTCCAAAAGTCACTTTGCGAACATATGATGTTCAATATAAAAATTAAAAGTCTGATAGTTTGGAGCCCTTGTCGCGGATATTGTATTGGGGCCTTTGACTGCATATTATCGGTGGTATATTTATTTATCCAGTCCTCAGTGTGATGCTTCTTTGGTGGTAATATTGGCTGTTACATAATGTTTTTTATTCAGCAACAGTATTGAGATATTATTCAGCCATTTAAAAAAAAAAAATCATGTATGTGACCAGACATTTGTTTTGACCTTTTAACAAACATTGTTTTGTTACGAAATGACGGCCTTTTAGGCAATGACAGTAGCTTTATTAAAATATGTCGGATTGCCAATAGGGATGAGCAAACCCGAACTGTAAAATTTAGGGTTCGTACCGGACACCTAGTGTCCATTACTGAATCCTGAACACAGACTTTTTACCTGATGTCCAGTTTACTGTTAGGGTTCGAATGCATGGTTGTGACTGGCTGGTGCAACATGTGACCCGGCCTGTATAAATGCTACCATCATGCTGCTCTGATTAATGTAGGGACAGGACGCAGCTGGCATGAGGGACAGTGTTAGATTTTCTGGGTGCGCAGTCTGCAAAAAAGCCTCCGTGTGTATACTCTGCAAGCATCTCATTGTGGGTACTGTGCCAAAAGTTATCTGTGTGTATTCTGCACCCTCACCTGTGGAAGTACTGTGCCTTTAATCCTCCGTGTGTACTCTACATCCCTGCTTTTGTGAGTACTGTGCCAAAAAGCCTCTGTGTGTACTTTGTACCACCACCGGTGGGAGTATTGTGTCATTAAGGCTCTGTGGGTATTCTGCACCCCTGCCGGTGGGAGTAATGTGCCAAAAAGCCACTGTGTGTACTCTGCACTGCTGCCTGTGAGAGTATAATAATTGTTTTAGGTCCAGACACAACTCAAACAAACACAGTGGTAGAGTATAATATTTTTTTAAGCTCGGACACAATTCAATCAGAGGCCTTTAAGCCTCTCTGTGTACTCTGAACCTCTGCTTGTGGGAGTACTGTGACAAAAAGCCTCTGTGTACTGTGCACTTGTGTCTGTAGGACTTGTGGCCTTGCACAAAAAAATTATTATACTCTACCGCTGGGTCTGATTGAATTGTGTCCGAGCTTAAAAAAATATTATACTCTACCACTGTGTTTGTTTGAGTTGTGTCTGGACCTAAAACAATTATTATACTATGCAGCGATCTGTGTGTGAGTAGTTTGCATAAAAAATGATACTCTACTGCTGTGTCTGTACGAGTTGTCTCCATGCCTAAAAAAGTAATTATACTCTATCAGTGTATCTGTGTGAGTTGTGTCCAGGCTTAAAACAATTATTATACTCTGCCCTGTATCCGTACGAGTTGTGTCTGGGCCTAAAAAATATTATACTCTGCAACAGGCTATGTGCAAAAAACCAAAAGGAAAGAAACCAAACGTGATCAAAATTAATATGGGACAAGAAAGTAAACTGTTAAAATACCTTTATTAGCAAAAGTGGTAAGAAGTAGCAACACACAAGAGGTGCCCGCACCATAAAAATAGGCAAAAAAATAAAATATTATATAATAAAAATCAATAAAAAGAGACAACTTCCTATGTAACAATACAATATACTCTCGTTGGAGTGTATCAAAAAATTGTAAACATTTACACCCTAATACAAAATACACACATATGTATATGTACACATACATACATATATCATACAATACAGATTTTCCAGTGAATGACTAAAAAAGAATCAGTTGCTAAAAAATATATATATATATATATATATATATATATATATATATATATATATATATATATATATATATATTAAAAAAAAAAATATATATATATATATATATATATATATATATACACACACATGCACTACTGTATATACAGTATGTATATATATATATATATATATATATATATATATATATATATATACTTCTAGGTGTCCAAACAATATGTGACATGTCCCATTATAGAGATAAAGAAAACCAAAAATATATTGAAGGGTATGTTTATCTTCCAGAAGTGAAAGAGAAGAGTGCAATAAAAATATCAATCACTATACAAGATAATTTAATTAATTCATGAATAAAGTCTAATTCATACTAAATATAATGTAATAACACCAACTGACAAGTGTCATATACAATGAAAATGAAGGAACAATGAATAAAGTGTAAAAAGAAAAAAGAAAAGAACACCAGGAAAGCCAATGAATTTAGCTCCTATGGAAACAATGGCTACTATATGTCCAACAATGTATAAGTAAAAGATATATGTTACCTAACAGGGAAGAATGCTCCGATGTGGCGCACACCCCGACACGTGTTTCAGACTGCGTCCTTTGTCAGGGGGTGTCAAACAGTCTATGTGCAAGTAGTTTGCATAAAAAATAATTATACTCTAGAGCTGTGTCTGAACAAGTTGTGTCCAAGCCTAAAAAATAGTTATACTTTCCCGCCATGTCTGTATGAGTTGGGGGCCTTTAAAACAGTTATACTCTGCAGCCGGGTGTATGTGAGTAGTGTGCCTAAAAAACACGAAAATGAGTATCCCTTCAATGAGGGGACGAGGATGTGGCCCTGGTGGCGCTGGTGTAACTGCTGCTTGTGGTGGTGAACTTTCTGTAGGAAGAGGACGTGGTCGTTCTGTTCATGATACATGCACAAATACAACGCCTTCCTCTGGTGCAAGCAGACGACAGGACATTATGCATCATTTTGTAGGCCCGAATACCGCTACATGTATGGCGAGACCAGAAAATGTTGAGGAAGTGTTACGTTGGATGGCTGACAGTGGCACCAGTTCCTTTGCATTAACTTCCACCGAATCCACTGCAGAAAGCGCAGAGTTGGTACCTGCGGACCATGGTCATCAGGCTTCAACCTCACCCTTTGCAAATCAGCCAAAGCAGTCTGAGCCCCAACTTATGCAGCAGTCACTTCTGCTTTTTGATTACTCCGCTGACTGTGGTTCCATGGGCATCCTCTTCCCCTGTCCAACAAGTGGAAAAGATGGAGTGCACTGATGCCTAACTACTTGTTCAGTTGGAGGATGACTACATGGGAGGGCTTGTGCACACGTTCAGTGGAACAACACAGCACATTTCTAATGATGATGAAACTCAGTTGCCAACTGCTGAGTCTTTCTGATATGTGCTGACTGGCAAGGCGGACAGGAGTGAAGACTGGATGGAAGATGATGCGTGGGATGATGAGGTCCTAGACCCCACATGGAGCGAAGGTCAACCTAGTGATCTGCATACTTTGGAGGAAGTGGTCATGTTGCCCCAGCAGCACAGCTCAAGAAGGAGCTCGGTGCCAAAGCACAGTGACCAGCCTCTATCCATTACACTGGCTGCTAATGCCCACCATGCCAAGGAAATGAGAATACCAAAGACAGATCAAAGGAGTTCTGTGAAATTTCTTCTGGCAATGTGCTGATGACAAGTGACAGGTGGTTTGCCATGATGTATCATATAATACTGAAGCAAGGCATAAATGTTCTGAACCTGGGAACCACCTGCATGACAAGGCATCTGAATTCCAAGCATGAGGAACAGTGAAGTACACACCTTAATAAGCATGACATATCTGAGCCTCCTCCTGCTCCTTCTTCTGCTACGGTCTCTGTCTCTTCCTCCCACTCATGATCATGATCAAAAGGGCCACCTGCCTCCCTGCAAAAAGAGGATGATACAACACCACCACCATCACCACCAGTGTAGCTGAGCATTTCCACACCATACCATGTAAGTGTTCAGCTCTTCATCGCCCAAACTCTTGAGAGAAAGAGAATATATGCCTCTACCCACCAATGAGCCATAGTCCTGAAAGGCAGCTTTTCAGATTACTTTCCTTTGAAATGCTGCCATTTCAACTGGTGGAGAAGGACAGTTAAAAAAAAACTGATGGCAGTGGCTGTCCCGCCACATCCACCTCCTCCTCACCCTCCTCCTCTACTTGGACCTCACCTTCTGGGTTAATATTATATATTGTTTTATTTTGTTATTTCCTATCCACATTTGTTTGCAAGGTAATTGTCCTGCTTTTATCCTCATTTAGCGTCCTTTTGCGGTCCCATATCCCTTACTATGACCATTTTTCAGCCATTTTAAAGCACTGAAGTTCAGGTCCCGATTGACTTCTATTGGGTTCGGGTTCAGGGTTAAATTCGGATCCCAAACTGAACTTCGAACTACAGTACGGTTCAGCCAAACACGAACATCCACAGGTCCCCTCATCCCTAGTTACCAAACCAATTTTTGTGATATTATTTTAGATCCTCCCTCTCTCCTTCTCTTCCTTCTTTACTTCCTCCCTCCCTCTTTTCCTTCCTTCTCTCCCTTCCTTCCTTCCCTTTTTTCTTTCTTTTCTTTCATTCTCTCTGTGTTTCTCTCTTTAATTCTTTCTTAGCATGCTTAGTTGTCTTTGGGTCGCCCATTGCAAGGAAAGTGATAAGGGTATGTGTCCATCTCTCCATTTACAGTGCTGCAGAGCAGGACCCAATTTTCGAGATATGTTCTGGTCTCAAAATTGCATGCAGTTTTATAATAAGAGGGGACTTACTAGGCATACCCATCTGGCAGGATGGGATACAGACAGAAGAATGCCCTTGTGCAAGAACAGTATATGATCCCTTTTCAGTCAAAAACTCATTGTAATGCACAATTCCACCTGTTTTGGAGGTGGTGGTGGCCCCATTACTTCTTGGGCCCCTGTGCGGTTCCACAGGTTGCACCAATGGTACAGTATGTCCACCTCCACCGTCCAGGGCTGGGTGTGTCATAAAAACTGTTTACTGCTTAGGGCAGCAAAATGAAACATTGATTTAGGTAAGGGACAGCTCAGCCGATATACACCTATAGCCTGGCAATCCAGTTGCCATAATTTCTGATGGAAACTGCTGAGTAGCAACATCTTCACATGAAGGTTCCCCTGAAATGTGAGTCGGGTTGACACCATCCTGAAGGGCATACTTGTGTACATAATATGAACATTGAGAGATAGTGTGGGTAATCATATATGAGGGTCGTTACATTTCCCCCAAAATGTGCGTAGAAATATACTGAACCCACTGGAGAACATTGGAACTAAAGCCACAGCTGTGGTTACAATGCAAAGTAAATGTGAGTTTGGACTTAGTCAAGATTCTTGACTAAGTCAGATTTAG
This sequence comes from Ranitomeya variabilis, assembly GCF_051348905.1. Taxonomy (NCBI): domain Eukaryota; kingdom Metazoa; phylum Chordata; class Amphibia; order Anura; family Dendrobatidae; genus Ranitomeya; species Ranitomeya variabilis. The sequence goes on along the minus strand of NC_135239.1, from coordinate 166,805,753 downwards.
GAAAACCTGACATGTGCTTTTAGTTTTAGAGAGCTCTGTAGGAAGGTAGTGGGACGGATCTCTTTCTCCAGTCCGGGTCTTTGAAGTGGCCCATGTCCACGATTCCCATTTAAACTTTCAGGAAAGGGTTGGGTGTGTCAGTATTGATTTTAAAAGCAGCAGAGCAGGAGCTTCTGTATATGCCGGTCTGTGTGGGACTTAAGACAGACCAGAGCCAGAAAGAGTCAAGTCATTGCTGCACCCACTAGTTACACAGGGGTGCAGTTACCCACAGCAATGGACTAATATGGACTGTTACGGACGATCTGGTTGTGAACCGAGTGATAACGTTTTGAGTTTATTTTTGTAAGTCGACAAAATAAAGACATTTAAGTTGAACTATCTTGGGTTATTGCCTCATTACCGCACTGTCATGAAAGCCGGTGCCTTACAGTATATATTACTTATTTCTCTGTTTAGTAATTTATTACAGTGTTTATTTTTGCCTTCTTACTTTTTGGCATTTGGCATTGTACTTACCAACACTAGCGCAACAGGCAATTTTGTGCTTTTGCAGCACACAATAGTTTACATCACGTTTTATTGACCATGCTGTGGTTTTCACAATTTTGCAAATCATGTTTTCATTTGTGTGAATCGTGTTCCTGATTTCCCTTGTGCTTGCTATGGTAGCTTTTATTGTTCTTGTGTAGGAGCGATTGCAAGGTATACATTGCTCTGACACCTCTGTTGGGTTTTATCATGTGATTAGTTTCCTAATTGGACTTTTCACAGTACTTTGTATTTTCATCTCTCCCTCCGGTTTATGTCGCAATCTCTTCCTGTGGCTTGATTTTAAATCCTGGATTTTGTAATCAATAAAGTACAGATTTTTATCCCTATACTTTTGCATTCTTTCTCCCCTTTTGGGCTCATTCAGACAAGCATATTACACAAATGTAAGTTGTCAGGAAAAAGTCAGACAGCACACTGATCAATGTAAGTCAATTGGGCTCAATTGGGCTATTCAGATGACAGTTTTTTCACAAGGACCGAGTGTCCATGTGAAAACATTGTAGCATGCCCTATTTATTCTCTTTTGTATCTCAGATGAGACTTGCTGAGACAAGTCTAAATTGGATACTATATACAATAGATCATCCGTATAGCATGTAAGTTTTACAGATACATTGCCATTAGTAACTTAGAAAACAGTTTTTGATCATTTTAAAATGTTGATATATAAATACGAACAGCATGGATTTCACACGGACTTACAATTTGGACTCATGGATGGCACATGGACAATACAGATGAAATTCGTCCAAGATTTATGGATGAACATTGGCGATTTTTCATATGCTTGTCTGACCCAGGCTAACTTGTAATAGTGTATTTTATGTTGGGATATATGCATTATTTTACTATGCACTATATGTGGAAACTTTGGCCTAAGTTCATCAAGACCGGCAAAGGTAATGCCGGTTTAGATGAAGGGGTGTGTTGGAGTCAGATGCTCCTGATTCATTAAGGCTGCTTTCACACATCAGTTTTTTGCCATCAGGCTAAATCCAGCTAATTTTGAAAACTGATCCATCACAAATTGTGAAAAACTGATGCGACGGATCCGTTTTTTTGCCGGATCCGACAAGCTGATATCTGGGGACTAGCTGATCTGGGGAGGAGAGAGAGACCAGAATGGAAAATGCTATGGAGCATGTTCAATTTTAAAAAATGGAAACCGTTGCCAGATTCAGTCATTTGACGGATCCGGCGCCATAGGCTTCCATTATAGCAAACGCCGACCACCGCCGGATCCGTCGCTGTCCGTTTTTACGACGGACACAAAAAAGTTACTATGTCCGTTTTCTCCGGCCGCTGGAAAACAAATTTTTAATGGATCCGGCAAAAAACGGATGAAACATGAGGCCATCCATCGCTAATATAAGTCTATGAGACAAAAACGTATCCGGTGGAAACTTTTGCCGGATCCGCTTTTTTCAAAATGCGCCAGATTGTGTCTGACGGCAAAAACCTGATGTGTGAAAGCATCCTAAGAGGCACATGCCTCATCGTGAATCAGCAGCATCCGAAAAGTGGGCATCTGACAAGTGGCAGGTGCCTCTGTGTGCCACCGCAGAGATCTTACTCCAGTTAAAGTACATTGCGATTCATCTTAAATTAGATGAGCTGTGGCATTATGTCTCCACTTTGCTCCCAACTCCCCCAGCTCCACTTAGATGAAACTGGAGTAATAACACCAAAACTCTGCATTGGTCTAAAATTTTGTAACCAATTTGACAAATTGAGGGCTTTACGTATGCCGACGCATTGTTACGTTGACACATTAGTGTTAAATATTTAGTGTTGCTTTTACCGTTGCCCTCTATGTATATCTGGACTTATAGAGTTGTGTAGGAACATTTTTACACTCTTTCGTTAATAACGTTCAAAACCTATGTTGTATCCTTTCTGAGACTCGCCTTGTACGACAGAAGGGGTGTCAGTATGTATTAGCTACATGACTGATGTTCTTTAAGAAATCTGTAGTCCACAAATCATTGATCCCTAAACCAGACATTCCCCAAATGGTTTTGGAAGAATTCCCAGCCCTGTTGACTTTAGAGTAGGTTACAGAGAAAGTAACACGGTGGAAATCAATGTCAGCTAGCTCATCACTTCTGCTGTAAGTGACAGACTCCACTTGACCACAGCACATTGGAACTTCATAATAAATTCATCACCGAACGAGTGTCAGTCTAGATGTCATATCTTGGAATTAATACGCACTGTAGACGGTATGCACATATTGTACTTATGCAGAGAGCAAGGTCAGTGTCAATCGCTATTAGTGAAATCAGAAGAGCAAAAATGTTCTCGAAATACATTTTTCAATAAACACGAATTTGTAAAAAGTTCTTTTTTTAGCTTCAAAATTTGTAGTAAAATAAGAAGAAAAATTCAGAGACTCTTAGAGATTTGTCTTCTGCTTCCATTCTGTGAACCTCCATGAAGATGAACATTATTTTTCATGATACTCATTCATATGACACATACAGCATGGACAATACCCGACAGAGCAAAACAAGGTTTCGCCCAAAGTTGGTCATCTTTGGCCAATCATCTTAGGATTTCTCAAGCATAAGGATGACCACATCTGTATCTACTAGTTATTTTGGATTCATTTTTCACTAGTTGGCTAATACTTTTTTCAAATAACATGGGGATTGTCATCAAGCTTTGCCAGAATCAAAAATGGAAAATATTCCTGCAATAATACATTATGGCTGCCAATATTGTTACATCACAAAGGAAAATTTTCATTCATACAGCCAGCAGAACGACGCTATTTGACAGTCCCTGTGGGAGATGCTGTAACGGACACTTGCCATCAAGGGTAGCAATAAAATGGATATAAAAAGAATATAAAAATAGATTTTTATTTTTCAACAACTGGACCAATAATCTTAAATGGATATTCTTCTATTTTGTACACCAAACACATAGCAGCTAGTCACCAGTCATTGAATGTAATGCTTTACAAGGAAAAAAAGCAATTCTCTGTAATTCTTTCTAATATTTTCGTACATCCCTAATAAAATAAAGGAAAAAAAAAATTCTATGTGAATTTTAACAGCAACGCAGCCTACGGAACATTGTGCCAACGTGACATTCCCCTTAAAATGTTCAGCTCTCTATGGAATAGCTACTAAAACAAATTTGCTGGGTAAATGAACATTGTGCCTTAATCTTTGGAAAACAATGACTAGAAAAAAAAAAAAACACAGGCAGAAAAATGCACTGGGTGAACAGATGGCTGCAATACAGGAGCATTGTGCTAAGCTGTGGCCCTGTGTCACATGACATAGATAGAGAATGACAGGAACAGACAAGTGACAGCTACGGAAGGGACAGGTGACAGCACTCCAGGGAAGCAGGCGAGGGAGGCTGGCGATGGAGTAAACAGGAACACTAGAAAGCATTGGTTAGAGGCAAAGGAGATCATTTTATTTTTCTTTTGTGTACAGAAGGACATGGGGTTAGCTGGAGGACTACTCCAGTGTCCGTTGTTTCCGACAAATAACATGAATCCTTGCTAAGAACGTATAATTATCTGTGACTGCTGACATATAAGGTCCTAGAGGCACAATCATGAAAAGTGTCATTTTCAGCCAATTTTTTCCATCACTGAGTAACCCCAAATTTAATGAGCATGGACCAATTATACAAATACGGTGAAATGTTGAAATAATGCTATAGTCTAATCTGGAACAACAGTTTTCTGCCTTGGAGAATGTTGCAAGCACAACTTGGCGCACAATTTGGACGACACAAGACTACACTTATGACTGGCCGCCGCAAGGAACGCATGAAAAAATTGGTTGCCAGATACTAAATAAATAGGGAAAACGTGAACTCCATGTAAAGTTCCATCTTTGATCCTCACTAAAAAGATATAGAAAATAGATAGAAAATCTAAGATGTAATTGACCCCTTTAGGCCTCCGACCATTTTCACTTTTCCGTTTCTGTTTTTTCCTCCTCTTATTTCCAATACTATAACTCTTTGATTTTCCTGTCCACATAAACATAAGAGAGCTTGTTTTTTTTCAGGACAAGTTGTTCTTTTGAATGACATCATTCATCTTACCACATAATGTACTCGAAGAGGAGAAAAAAATTCCAAGTGCTGTGAAATTGTGAAAAAAAAATCTTACATTGTTTTTTGGGAATTGTTTTCCCGAAGTACATTTTGTGGTAAAAAAAATGACCATGGAAAATGATTCTCCTCATCAATGCGATTACGCTGATAGCAAACACGTCCAGTTTTTTTTATTATTTTAGTGATGAAAAAAAATCTGAAGTTTGGCAAAAATATTTTTTGGAGTTGTGTTCCCATTTTCTGAGACCCGTAACATTTCTATTTTTCATCCGATGGAGTTATATGATAGCTTATTTTTTGCGAGGAAAAACAACGTTTTTATTAGTACCATGTTGGAATAGATATGACTTTTTTATCGCTGGTTTCAACCATTTTTGTGGGATTGTGGGGAACTAAAAAGCGTAATTTGGGGTTTCTTAAATTTTTTCCCTTTACGGTGTTTCAGGTTCATTGTTTTTATATTTCGATAGATCAGACTTTTCTATGCATTGTGGTCCACGCTTGGCCTGTGTTGCTCGGACGTCTGCATGAGCCTTTAGAGCAGTGGTCCCCAACTCCGGACCTCAAGAGCCACCAACAGGTCATGTTTTCAGGATTTCCTTAGTATTGCACAGGTGATAATTCCAAGGAGATACTGAAAACATGACCTGTTGGTGGCTCTTGAGGACCGGACTTGGGGAACACTGCTTTAGAGCATGAACCACTCTGCAGTGGTTATCTGCTGTGGTGAAGAGGAGATCTTTATGACATCCTTATCCTCACTTCTATTACTTTAATGCCATAATATCCCAATGCCCTAACAACCTTTTGTTCCAACAGTGAGCAAAGTAAGGAGAATTGTGTTCACAACATGTATAAAAACGCTTTTCTTCTAAGTTCCTCATCTTTCCTCCACTGGAGAGAGGTAGATGGCATTTCAGTTTACAGCACATTCAGGTAAAATGTGTAACATTACTTCAGTGCATCAGGGCATACATAAGGAAAGCTATTTCATGATGACAGCGTGGTGGCTCAGTGGTTACCAATTTTGCTTTGCAGCCTGGGATCCTGAGTTTAAATCCCATCAATAATATCTCTCAGACGTTTGAATGCTCTCCTAGTGTTTGTGTAGGTTTCTTTCAGGTACTCTGGTTAACATCTGCTCATATAAAGTAGCTAGGTAGCTAGAAGGAATATAGGGTCTATTCCGAGATAAAGGGAATATTTGTGAGAGAAAATACAAATTCACTCACCTATTATGGTTGTGTGAGACACAACCACTGCACTTAGCATTGGCGGCTGCTGCAAGCCCCGATGTGATGATCCTTTGCTAGGTGAAGGGAATGGGACATCAGACTGCGCTGCTCGCCTGTCAGGATAATGTACCAGAGAAGTCCAAGTAGATGTAATAGAGAATAGACTTTACTTCTACGCATTTCGTGGTGATCACACCACTTCCTCAGGACAGTCTAACTATATATACTAGATATACTGTCCTGAAGAAGTGGTGTGGTCACCACGAAACCCTCAGAAATAAAGTCTATTCTCAATTACACCTGCTTGGACTTCTCTAGTACATTATCCTGACAGGTGAGCAGCGCAGGCTGATGCCCCATTCTCTTCACCTAGCAAAGGATCATATAGTAGCTGAGATTCTCAGCCAGACAAGTTGGTGAGTGTCATGCATTTTTTTTTCTCACCTAGCATCCGTGTGCTATGCGAGTGCATGTTTTTTCCTCAGGTATGACATGCGTATAAAACGCGCTTTTAACATCAGCTTTTACACACAGTAATTCATAATGTCATTTGAGTCTAGTTTTCTAACTAATAAAAAAAAATTATGCATAGATATATTGTATTTTGCAGATTATAAGACGCACCCAAATTTTGAGGAGAAAAATAGGAAAAAAAACTTTTTTTTAATAAAATTGAGGTGCTTCTTATAATCTATGCGTCTTATTGCTTACCGGGGGTGGTGGCTGCTGTGAAGCGGGGTCCCAGGATCACTACTGGAGGAGGCAAATATGGAGCGTTGCTGCAGGCCGCAGGCTGGGATGAGGGGGTGTTCGGATCTGCGGTGCGCCGCTGTTGGTGTTCGGTGCTGCGGGGGTCTGCCGACATTTTGTGAAAGTCCAGAGCCCCTGCAGTTACATGGTTTCCTATGCGGTGGACTCCGGGAAAATGGCTGACAGGGGCGGCGCATGCGCAATTGGAGATCTCGGCACCAAGATCTCGGGGGAGATGAGATTTCAGCACTTTTTAATGGTAATAAATGTGTAAAAGAGGGCTGGGAAGTGTTTTTTTACAATTACAAGGACTTTTCTCTGTGTATGTTTATTATTTTTGACTACGGGGCTAGTAATGGGGGTTTCTGATAGACACCTCACCATTACTAATCCCTGGGCTTGATGTCAGCTGACATTACACAGATGACATCAACCCCAAAACTATTACGATGCTTGCAAACAAACCAGGGCAAGTGAGAAGAGCACCAGAATTGGCTCACCTAATGGATGCATCATTTCTGGGGTAGCTGAGGGCTGGTGTTATTAATATTAGCCCACAGGTGTCTGCTGAGCCTTTGCTTGTTATTAAAAATTGGGGGACCCCACATCATTTTTTTTTTGGGGGGGGGGGCTTTTTAATAGCTACTAAAGAATATGTAGACAGCTTTGAGCTGATCTTAATAGCCAGGGAACCTCCATGTTTATTGCCCCCTTCCCAGACTAATAAGCCCAACTGACATTTGTCTGCTTTCCCTCAGCTGGTTAATAAAAATAAGGGGGGCCCCATGGCATTTTTTTCTTTTATTTATTAAATTAATAGCTAAATATATGTACAGTAAGCTACACATGCACTGCACTAATTGTATATCTCACTGACATCTTTCTATCTATTCTATCTACTGTATAATGTATATCTATTCTATTCTGACAGTTCACGCTGTGAATTTATTGTAGTCAGCTGATGAAATGTCGGGTTTAAATGAGATGGGTGCCTAAAAATCACATGGCACAAGCATGGTCTGTGTGACGTGCAATTTTATTTTTCTCGCACCCATTGACTTGCATTGGTGAGTCTCGGCCGTTTTACTCGGCCATACGCAGCATGCTGTGATTTCTCCTCACCCCAATTCCAAGTGAGGAAAACTTGCATTTGAACACTGCCTAACTGAATAACATTGTTGCGAGTGCAATGCGATTTTGTTTCTCACATTTCACTCGCCGATTTTATACACAGATGTGAGTTTACTCTTACTCCCGTGCTCCAATGACCCACTAATAGGGCGTTTAGATTGTGGGCACGAAAGGGGGCAGTGAGGATAATGTCTGTAAAGTACGGTGGAATATGATGTTGCTATGTTAGCAAAAATAAATAAGACAACCCTCATAGGGTGGTATCTTGCAAGGTATATGTGCAGGTTAGCCTTAGCGGACATATTTAGACAAAGTGCTAGGACATCACAATAAAACCTCATTCAGACATCGGTGCTTTTCCTCATGCAGAAAAAATGGTTAGACCGGGGTCACACTTGCTAGTGCAATGCGAGAAACTCGCACAAGTCTCTCGCCTCAGTACCCGGCACTGCCGCCGGCACTCGGGACCGGAGTGTTCAGCTGTATAGAAATACATGTAGCCACACACTCCAGTCCTGTGTGCCGGCGGCAGTGTCGGGTACTGAGGCGAGAGACTCGCGTGAGTTTCTCACATTGCACTTGCAAGTGTGACCCCGGTCTTAGATTTTTATCAGTATTTTGGATCCAGTATTCATCAGTGTTTGGTCAGTGTTTCAGTTTTTACCGTCAATAATTTTCTGGTATATAAAAAAATAGTAAAACTTTTCCACCACAGCACGGATTGTGCCTAATTGGCAATGTGTGCCATCATGGATTTTTCATTTGATTTGATTTGTGACTTTAATCAAAAGCAGCTAAGTCTCCATGATTTTTTTTGCAGATACATAATCTGCAAAAAAATACAGATAGGTGAACAGCTCCATAGACTATAAGGCTGGGTTCACATTTCGTTACTGCAATCTGTTTAACGCATGCATTAAACAGACTGCGTTAACGCAAGTGCCGAAAAAGATCGCGTTATGCGATCGCACTAGCGCAAATGCTCTATCTGCACTAGTGGTGACGGACCCGTAAATGCTGCAGCCCGCGTCCGAGCATTCCTCACAGAATGACGGCACAGCGCATGCCCGTTATGGCATGCATTGGCGATGCACCCGATAATAGAGGTTAATGGCAGCATTAACGGACTGAGTTACATCGCGTTATGCCACGGTGTAACGCAGTCCATCTAACGGACTGCCATAATGCAGTGTGAACCCAGCCTAAGGCCAGAATCACACATGCGAGAAACACGGCCGAGTCTGCTGCTGCATGTAGTGCTCTGTGGCCGTACGCGCCGCTCCTGAGTTCCGGGTGCAGTGCTCAGTATTAACATGCGAGACTCGGCCATGTTTCTCGCATGAGTGATCCCGGCCTAATGGATATGTGTTCTATAAATGAAAAACAAAGATAGAACAAGTACATGAAAAGGATACCTTTAAGGCTAGGTTCACATTGCGTTAATGGATTAACGCTAACGGACTGCGTTGCACGGCAAAATTGTCGCAATTAACGCCGTGCAACGGGTCCGTTAGCGCACCCATTGACAGCAATGTGATTTGTCTCTGTAGCGCAAAGCTAGCGCATGCCATTTTCGGCACGCGCTAGCAATGTGCCGTTCTTTTGTGACGGACCTCAGATGCTGCTTGCAGCGTCCGAAGTGCGTCCGAGGTCCGGTCCTCGCTAGCACAGATCGGGGATCTGCGCTAGCGGGAACGACGAACGTGAACCCAAAAGATACATTGCGTTAGTGCAATTCGCTAGCGCTATGCGCTTAACGGATTGCCCTAACGCAATGTGAACCTAGCCTTAAAGAAGTAAAACTTAATTTTGCCTCTGCTGTTGTGAATTTACCTTTTGGCTCCCTCTAGTGGCTACTAGTGATTTTACTCTGGGTATGTCATTCTTCCCTTGTATTCTCACCTGGGTCGTTAGGTCAGGGGCGTTGCTATATAAGCTCCCTGGACCTTCAGTTCTATGCCTGGCAACGTTGATATCAGAACTAATCTGTAGTGCTCTGGTCTTCTGTTCCTGGTTCCTGCTTGATTAAGCTAAGTCTGCTTTCTTGCTTTTTGCTATTTGTTTTTGTTTGCATTTTTGTCCAGCTTGTATATAATCTGTTTCCTGACCTTGCTGGAAGCTCTAGGGTGGCTGGTGTTCTCCCCCCGGGCCGTTAGACGGTTCGGGGGTTCTTGAATTTCCAGCGTGGATTTTGATAGGGTTTTTGTTGACCATATAAGTTATCTTACTATATTCTGCTATTAGTAAAGTGGGCCTCTCTTTGCTAAAATCTAGTTCATCTCTGTGTTTGTCATTTCCTCTTACCTCACCGTTATTATTTGTGGGGGGCTACTTTCCTACTTTTTGGGTCTATTCTCTGGAGGCAAGAGAGGTCTTTGTTTTCCTCTTCTAGGGGTAGTTAGTCCTCCGGCTGGCGCGAGACATCTAGCGACCAACGTAGGCATGTTCCCCGGCTACTGCTAGTGTTGGCGTTAGGAGTAGATATATGGTCAACCCAGTTACCACTGCCCTATGAGCTGGATTTTTGTACGTCGCAGACTTACTTGTTTCTCTGAGACCCTCGCCATTGGGGTCATAACAGTTTGCCAGGCCAGAATTAAATGTTTAATGCATTGCAGAAGCGGGATTATAAGAAAGAAAGTTCTGAGTTTTTTTTTCTCTCTCTCATTTTTTTTTTTCTTTTCCCCTTTACCTCTGAGTGGCTTGTGTTTGCTGCAGACATGAATGTCCAGACCTTGATTACAAGTGTGGACCAGCTTGCTGCTCGTGTGCAGGGCATACAAGATTATGTTATCAGAAGTCCTATGTCAGAACCTAAGATACCGATTCCTGAACCGTTTTCCGGAGACCGATTTAAATTTAGAAATTTCAGGAATAATTGTAAATTGTTTTTGTCCCTGAAACCCTGTTCATCTGGAGACTCCGCTCAGCAAGTAAAAATTGTTATTTCTTTTTTATGGGGCGACCCTCAGGATTGGGCCTTCTCGCTGGCGCCAGGAGATCCGGCATTGGCTGACATTGATGCGTTTTTTCTGGCGCTCGGTTTGCTTTATGAGGAACCCAATCTTGAGATTCAGGCAGAAAAGGCCTTGATGGCTATGTCTCAGGGCCAGGATGAGGCTGAAGTGTATTGCCAAAAATTTCGGAAATGGTCCGTGCTGACCCAGTGGAACGAGTGTGCATTGGCTGCTAATTTTAGAAATGGCCTTTCTGAAGCCATTAAGAATGTGATGGTGGGTTTTCCCATTCCCACAGGTCTGAATGATTCTATGGCCCTGGCTATTCAAATCGACCGGCGGTTGCGGGAGCGCAAAACCGCTAATTCCCTCATGGTGTTGTCTGAACAGACACCTGATTTAATGCAATGTGATAGAATCCTGACTAGAAATGAGCGGAAAATTCATAGACGCCGGAATGGCTTGTGTTACTACTGTGGTGATTCTGCACATGTTATCTCAGCATGCTCTAAACGTCTTACTAAGGTTGTTAGTCCGGTCGCCATTGGTAATTTGCAACCTAAATTTATTCTATCTGTAACTTTGATTTGCTCACTGTCATCATATCCTGTCATGGCGTTTGTGGACTCGGGTGCTGCTCTGAGCCTTATGGATCTGTCATTTGCCAAGCGCTGCGGTTTTGTTCTTGAGCCATTGGAAAATCCTATTCCTCTTAGGGGTATTGATTCTACGCCATTGGCAAAAAATAAACCGCAGTTTTGGACACAGGTTACCATGTGCATGACTCCCGAACATCGGGAGGTAATACGTTTTCTTGTTCTGCATAAAATGCATGATTTGGTTGTTTTGGGTTTGCCATGGTTACAGACCCATAATCCAGTCTTGGACTGGAAGGCTATGTCAGTGTCAAGTTGGGGCTGCCATGGAATTCATGGAGATTCCCTGCCCTTGTCTATTGCTTCTTCTACGCCTTCGGAAGTTCCAGCGTATTTGTCTGATTATCAGGATGTCTTCAGCGAGTCTAATTCCAGTGCACTGCCTCCTCATAGGGAATGTGACTGTGCAATAGATTTGATTCCTGGCAGTAAGTTTCCTAAGGGGAGACTGTTTAATCTGTCGGTACCTGAACATACCGCGATGCGTTCATATATCAAGGAGTCTCTTGAGAAGGGGCATATCCGTCCTTCTTCTTCCCCCCTTGGTGCGGGATTCTTTTTTGTGGCCAAAAAGGACGGATCTTTGAGGCCTTGTATTGACTATCGGCTTTTAAATAAGATCACTGTTAAATTTCAGTATCCTTTGCCGCTGTTGTCAGATTTGTTTGCCCGGATTAAAGGTGCCAAGTGGTTCACCAAAATAGACCTTCGTGGTGCGTACAACCTTGTGCGCATTAGGCAAGGCGATGAATGGAAAACCGCATTCAATACGCCCGAAGGTCATTTTGAGTACTTGGTGATGCCATTCGGTCTCTCTAATGCACCTTCAGTTTTTCAGTCCTTCATGCATGACATTTTCCGGAAGTATCTGGATAAATTTTTGATTGTTTATCTGGATGATATTCTGTTTTTTTCTGATGATTGGGACTCGCATGTGGAGCAGGTCAGGATGGTTTTTGAGATTCTGCGTGAAAATTCTTTGTTTGTAAAAGGCTCAAAGTGTCTCTTTGGTGTACAGAAGGTTCCCTTTTTTCCCCTTCTGCTGTGGAGATGGATCCAGTCAAGGTCCGAGCTATTCATGATTGGACTCAACCCTCGTCAGTTAAGAGTCTTCAGAAGTTCTTGGGTTTTGCTAACTTCTACCGTCGTTTTATCGCAAATTTCTCTAGCGTTGTTAAACCGCTGACGGATATGACCAAGAAAGGCTCTGATGTAGCTAACTGGGCACCTGCTGCCGTGGAGGCTTTCCAGGAGTTAAAACGCCGGTTTACTTCGGCGCCTGTTTTGTGCCAGCCTGACATCTCACTTCCTTTTCAGGTTGAGGTGGATGCTTCGGAGATTGGGGCAGGGGCCGTTTTGTCACAGAGAGGCCCTGGTTGCTCTACTATGAGACCTTGCGCCTTTTTCTCTAGGAAGTTTTCGCCGGCAGAGCGAAATTATGATGTGGGCAATCGGGAGTTGTTGGCCATGAAGTGGGCATTTGAGGAGTGGCGTCATTGGCTCGAGGGTGCTAAGCATCGTGTGGTGGTCTTGACTGATCACAAAAATCTGATGTATCTCGAGTCTGCTAAACGCCTGAATCCTAGACAGGCCCGCTGGTCATTGTTTTTCTCCCGTTTTGACTTTGTGGTCTCGTATTTACCAGGTTCTAAGAATGTGAAGGCCGACGCTCTGTCTAGGAGCTTTGTGCCTGATGCTCCTGGAGTCGCTGAACCTGTGGGTATTCTTAAGGAAGGAGTTATCGTGTCTGCTATTTCTCCAGATCTGCGACGTGTGTTGCAGAGATTTCAGGCTGGTAGGCCTGACTCTTGTCCACCTGACAGATTGTTTGTGCCTGCTAGATGGACCAGCAGAGTCATTTCCGAGGTTCATTCCTCGGTGTTGGCAGGGCACCCGGGAATTTTTGGCACCAGAGATCTGGTGGCCAGGTCCTTTTGGTGGCCTTCCTTGTCAAGGGATGTGCGGTCATTTGTACAGTCCTGTGGTACTTGTGCTCGAGCTAAGCCTTGCTGCTCTCGTGCCAGCGGGTTGCTCTTGCCCTTGCCTGTCCCGAAGAGGCCTTGGACACACATCTCTATGGATTTCATTTCTGATCTTCCGGTGTCTCAGGGCATGTCTGTCATCTGGGTGATATGTGATCGTTTCTCCAAGATGGTCCATTTGGTTCCTTTGCCTAAGCTGCCCTCTTCTTCTGATCTAGTTCCTGTGTTCTTCCAGAACGTGGTTCGTTTGCACGGCATTCCTGAGAATATTGTGTCAGACAGAGGATCCCAGTTTGTTTCCAGGTTCTGGCGATCCTTTTGTGGTAGGGTGGGCATTGAGTTGTCGTTTTCATCCGCTTTCCATCCCCAGACTAACGGACAAACGGAGCGAACTAATCAGACTCTGGAGGCTTATTTGAGGTGTTTTGTCTCTTCTGATCAGGATGATTGGGTGACCTTCTTGCCGTTGGCTGAATTTGCCCTTAATAATCGGGCTAGTTCTGCCACCTTGGTTTCGCCATTTTTCTGCAACTCTGGTTTCCATCCTCGTTTTTCCTCGGGACATGTGGAGCCTTCTGACTGTCCTGGGGTGGATTCCGTGGTGGATAGGTTGCAGCGGATCTGGGGGCATGTGGTGGACAACTTGAAGTTGTCACAGGAGAAGTCTCAGCGTTTTGCCAACCGCCGCCGCGGTGTGGGTCCCCGACTTCGCGTTGGGGATTTGGTATGGCTGTCTTCTCGATTTGTTCCTATGAAGGTCTCCTCTCCCAAATTTAAGCCTCGCTTCATTGGTCCTTACAAGATATTGGAAATTATTAATCCTGTATCCTTTCGCCTGGATCTTCCGGTCTCGTTTGCCATCCACAACGTATTTCATAGGTCCTTGTTGCGGCGGTACGTTGTGCCTGTGGTTCCTTCTGCTGAGCCTCCTGCTCCGGTGTTGGTTGAGGGCGAGTTGGAGTACGTGGTGGAGAAGATCTTGGATTCTCGTCTCTCCAGGCGGAGGCTTCAGTACCTGGTCAAGTGGAAGGGCTATAGTCAGGAGGATAATTCCTGGGTGGTCGCCTCTGATGTGCATGCGGCCGATTTAGTTCATGCCTTTCACGCCGCTCATCCTGATCGCCCTGGTGGTCTTGGTGAGGGTTCGGTGACCCCTCACTAAGGGGGGGTACTGTTGTGAATTTACCTTTTGGCTCCCTCTAGTGGCTACTAGTGATTTTACTCTGGGTATGTCATTCTTCCCTTGTATTCTCACCTGGGTCGTTAGGTCAGGGGCGTTGCTATATAAGCTCCCTGGACCTTCAGTTCTATGCCTGGCAACGTTGATATCAGAACTAATCTGTAGTGCTCTGGTCTTCTGTTCCTGGTTCCTGCTTGATTAAGCTAAGTCTGCTTTCTTGCTTTTTGCTATTTGTTTTTGTTTGCATTTTTGTCCAGCTTGTATATAATCTGTTTCCTGACCTTGCTGGAAGCTCTAGGGTGGCTGGTGTTCTCCCCCCGGGCCGTTAGACGGTTCGGGGGTTCTTGAATTTCCAGCGTGGATTTTGATAGGGTTTTTGTTGACCATATAAGTTATCTTACTATATTCTGCTATTAGTAAAGTGGGCCTCTCTTTGCTAAAATCTAGTTCATCTCTGTGTTTGTCATTTCCTCTTACCTCACCGTTATTATTTGTGGGGGGCTACTTTCCTACTTTTGGGGTCTATTCTCTGGAGGCAAGAGAGGTCTTTGTTTTCCTCTTCTAGGGGTAGTTAGTCCTCCGGCTGGCGCGAGACATCTAGCGACCAACGTAGGCATGTTCCCCGGCTACTGCTAGTGTTGGCGTTAGGAGTAGATATATGGTCAACCCAGTTACCACTGCCCTATGAGCTGGATTTTTGTACGTCGCAGACTTACTTGTTTCTCTGAGACCCTCGCCATTGGGGTCATAACACTCTGCCAGCTTTTGAACATGCAAAACCCCAGGGAACCAGTTGTTCCAGTGATGTTGCCTTCCTTTCCAGGAGGATGATGTCATGCTTGGAGGCAAGAGAGATTCTTTCTATCAGGTAAGGCACTCACATTCAACACATCTGAATCTAGGCCAGGAGAGAGAGGACTTGCAATAAGGTGCAAGCGGCAGGGACCTAATCAACTAAATAGCGCAAGTAGGAAAGGCTTACGGACCTCACCTGGGAGAGAGATCTCCTACTGCCTCCAAGCCGGCCGGATCACAGCTACCCTGCACTTGGTACCCTGTACTGAGGACTACTACCATCAGTAAACCAGGTAAAGACTGCAAACCTGTATCCTCGTTCTTTACGATACCATCCACCACACCATTGGTGCCCTACACCTGTGAAACCCTGGGGACCCCGCTTCACCTGTGGGACGCGTCACCATCTTGCTGCATACCATCAACTCAGAGAGCTTTAAGCAGCGTCGGTCCCCACTGACCGAACACCACAGGTGGCGTCAAGAACATAGACATTACAAACCCTTTTAAAGACCTTTCCCTTTAATTGGGTGCCCAGGGCCATGGACCGGGTCGCAGCCACCGGACCGAGTACCGAGTGCCCCACGGCCCAGGCGGGTGACCCACACATAAGAAATCAAATGAATATAGCCTTTAAATGCCATCCGCTTCTGTAGTCCTGCTGTTCATGGAAAGACTGTAGCAGAGAAAAGAACATCTAGGACATTAGTCTCTTGGTTGCATATCTATGGAAGCGTTCTAGAATGGATCCTATGGGACTGCATCCTCCATGTAGCTTTGGTTGCAGTTAAAATCATCCATACGAAATGTTTATGTAAGAATGCTTACTGGATAATTCAGGGTTAAACGATGGCCCATTCGCCTTTGGGAATATAGTTAAAATGTTGAATTTACAATAGAGACACACTTTATAAATATGTAAAGAACCAGTGTTTAAATATTCAGAGGTTTTGGGTGTAACATACAAAGGGAAGCAACGAGAAGCAAATGATCACTCTGATGCATATGATTAAAGACAAACCACAGATATCGCTTCTACATAGGCATACATATCCATCCAGCCATGTGTTGAGACCTCTTGTCTTCCTTAAATTTACTGCGTACAGGGCCACGTGGATACCCTGTAATTCTATAATAAAGTACGGTATATTGTGATGAAACTCACAATTTCTTTTGACAGTAAAAACAATAAGCCTGCTTCATTATTGCATTTGTTAATTTTTTTTTAGTCTAGTTTATTTTGTGTTTTACATTTGTGCTAAAATCTTCTTTTAATCTTCTCTCTTTTAAATCCATTTTATTTGTTTTGCTTTTTATTGTTATCATTGACGTGAAAGGAGTTTTGGGTTTCTAGATCTTTTCAGCCCATTGATCAATTGCAACTTTTCAAAAAAACATAACTTTTTTCGTGCAAATGTATTTCGGTTCCTCACAGGAGTGATTTTATTTACCTCTGAGTTTTGGGGGTTTTTAACACAAATTTTGGGACATTTTAAGGAAACGTGACTTTTTGCACTAAAATGTCTCAAAACAGGTGAAAGACAAAACTAAAGAGCATTTTTTTTTTTCTGTAAAATTCACAAACCATGGGCACCATTCTGAAAGATTTTTCACATAGAAAGGTCAACAAATACCACAAGACAATATAATAAAAATAAAAATAAATAAGAGAAATGATAGATATAAAAATTATTATTAATATTTATTTATATAGCACCATTGATTCCATGGTGCTGTACATGAGAAAGGGGTTGCATACAAGTTACAGATATCACAGTAAACAAACTAACAATCACAGACTTATACAGAGGGGAGAGGACCCTGCCCTTGCAGGCTTACATTCTACAGGATGGTGGGGAAGGAGACAGTAGGTTGGGGGGTTGCAGCAACGCCGGGGTTGGTGAGGCGGTAGCTTCGGTAGTGGTGAGGTGGCAGCGGGGTTAGTGCAGGCTGGAAGCTTTCCAGAAGAGATGGGTTTTCTGGTTCCATCTTAAGGATCTGAATGTGGTTGAGTCGGATGTGTTGGGGCAAAGAATTCCAGAGGATGGGGGATATTCAGAAGTCTTGGAGGTTGGGTGAGGAGCGAATAAGTGTGGAGGAGAGAAGGAGGTCTTGGGAGGACTGGAGTTTACGTGAGGGAAGATATCGAGAGATTAGTTCAGAGATGTATGGAGGAGACAGGTTATAGATGGCCTTGTAGGTCAGTATTAGGTCAGTAATAGTAATTTGAACTGGAAACACTGAGGGAATGGGAGCCAGTGAAGAGATTTGCAGAGGGGAGAAGTGGAAGAGTAGCGAGGAGAGAGAGATGAATTAGTCGAGCAGCAGAATTAAGGATGGACTGGAGAGGTGTGAGAGTGTTAGCAGGGAGGCCATAGAAAAGGATGTTGAAGTAGTCGAGGCAGGAGATGATGAGGGCATGCACAAGCATTTTAGTAGATTGAGGGTTGAGGAAAGGACATATTCTGGAGATATTTTTGAGCTGGAGGCGACAGGAGGTGGAAAGAGCTTGGATGTGCAGTTTGAAGAACAGGGCAAAGTTAAGGGTCACTCCGAGACAGCGGACTTCTAGTATGGGGGAAAGCATGATGTTGTTAATTGCGATAGCTAGGTCAGGTAAGGAAGATCTGTGAGATGGAGGAAAGATGATGAGTTCAGATTTGTCCACATTGAGTTTGAGGAAGCGAGAGGAGAAGAAGGAGGGTATGGCTGATAGACACTCTGGGATTCTGGTAAAGTCTATGTAGATCTCTGTAAAATATTGAAGAGTCATCTGGGTTTTATGCACCTTTCCACTCTGTAGGTATCTTATCACAAATCAATTTAAAATGAAGCAATAATATGACCATGTGCGTGAGTCCTTTGTGTCATTAAAGGGGCTATGTTTTTACAATAGTAATAAGAACTAAGAGACAGGTATTTGTTACCTACCTACATGTTATGCCCGGCACCAATCTCTGTCAGCACTTTTGAATCATAGACTCACTGTGCCACAGGCTGGGCTTACCCTGGAGGGGCTTGACTAAGCGGCTACCTGGTTTTGCTACAGCTCCTGATGGTGGAGTAAAACTTGAGCTGCAGGTAGCCGCCAGGTACCACTCCAATGGCAGTCCTGTGACAGCTGACCCCGAGGACACTGACTCAGAGACACTGGTAGGGCAGGATTCGAATTTACAGGTAGACTAGATGTTGGAACCTGTTGAGACAACACGGATTGTGGGTCACTTGGGACAGGACAGACACTTGTGCTGGTCCAGGTACCGCCAGAGCAGTTGCAGGCTCAGGTACTACTGGAGCAGTTTCAGGTTCAGGTGCCGCCGGAGTGGTTTCAGTTTCAGGTAGCGCCGAAGTGATCTCAGGTTCAGGTACCGCCGAAGCGGTTTCAGGTTCACACAAAACAGGTAAAAGAAACAGGTTCTTGTTTAGACAACACAGTAACTAGGGCAGGGACAGGAACCTGGCAACAGACTAGTTGCACCAACACTAACTAATCAAAGATTACGTGTTTCTCAGGTACCTCCCTACAGGAGACTGTGTCTTAAATACCTGATGCCTCCCAGCTATTGGTTGGGGAGAATTTCCAGAGTGCACGATCTGCAATTCTAAGAAATAGGGATCCAGCACACTAATAGCGCCACAAGGAGGCCTGCAGGAAGACACAACCGAGGAGGAACACTCACCGCCCCAGCTCCTTGGCAGTGTAAGTCGGCATCCCTGCTGGGATGTGAGAGAGGGACCATGCAGGGATGCTGGCATTGGCATTACAGACTACTCTGGGCAGCAATTCAGTGGCTTCCACTGACATCACAGTGGAAAAACAGCGGCTTTTTTTCCACTCTGCTTTGTTCACAGTCATGATTTCCGAAGTCATGCTGATTGACAGCCGGCTCCCATCTGCTTAACTGTGAAGAGCTGGCTGTAAATCAGCATGATGTCGGCAGTCACATCCCATTGACTGAGCAGCCTGAAAGAAGAAGAGCTGCTCTGTTGATGTGGAGTAGCTGAATCGCCGACAGGAGCAGTCGGTGATGGCTGTGACACGGCACCAAGTGGAATAAGCAGGTGGTTGCCTCCATTATCATCTACTTGCCTGTTAGTTTTAAGGCCCATGGTAAAAAAAATGCAATATTCCTGACTCCTTTATAACAACATTTTAAGACGTTGTGCACAAGTTTGATATTGATGGCCTATCCTTATGATAGGTCATTAATATCTGATCGGTGGTGGTGCGACACCTGACACCCACACTGATCAGCTGCTATTGGTGCCAGCTGGAATTTCTTGGATGCTGCCAAAATACTGCAGCTCTGTCATTTAAGTGGTCGTGGATGGACACTACAGATCCACCCTTTAATGTTAAAAAAGGCCACCAATATCAGATCTGTGGGGTGGTACGACTCTCAGAACACACACTAAACAGCTATTTGCAGGGGTTGTATGATTTCTATCCTTACAATGGCTGCACAGATGAACTCTGATGTTATTTAAATTGAGAATTTCGCATAAGAAATTAACAAACTAAAACTTCTGCTTATCTTCTCATGGACACAAGGGATGTTTGTTTCCTACTAGTGATGAGCGAACTTGCTCGAATAAGGTGTTATCACAGCATGCTTGGGTGCTAACCGAGTGTCTTCGGCGTGCTCAAAAAATATGTTCGCGTTACCGCTCCTGCATGTCTAGCTGCTGTAAGACAGCCACAACACATGTAGGGATTTCCTGTTTGTTTGGCTTTCTCTGCATGTGTTGTGGCTGTCGAACAGCGGTGAGACATGCAGGAGCGGGAACTCAAATATATTATTTGAGCATGCCAAAGACACTCGGTTAGCTCACAAGCATGCTCTGATAACACCTTATCCGTGCACGTTCGCTACTCGCTATTTCATACCGGTTGAAATATTGAAGGAGAGTTGGAATATCCTAATGTGTGCAGCTTGGCTAATTTTATATTTTATGCCATCATTCACCCAGAAGTGAGACCTCTGTGTATAAATTCTCATACATTGTATCAGTCCTTGCCCTATAATAAAAGATTACCCCTTAAATATCTACAAAATGTCGAATCACATTGGAATAAACTGTAATTCCTCCATTCACCTAGATTATTTCTTGTGCACAGTAGCAACATGCAGTCGTGCATCCAAAGAGGATTCTTCAGTAATCCCTCTATTGCTAGAAAGTCATACATATAATTACACATATCAAAACCTGATTGCTTCCAGTGTGCCATAGGCTGACTGCTGCTATTAGGGTGTAAATAGACCTGGATTTTTTTGTGTGTCATGCAAAAATTAGAACATTTTATTTAATTGCTTTGGGTATTATATGATTGTCACTCATTCAAATGCCGCATGCAATTCTGCAGATCAAAAAGCAGCATGTTACAAATACCATTGACGTAGCTCTGGAAATACATATTCAAGGGTTAGGTTTAAAACATGAAGAGAGGATGTCTGCAAATATGGCAGGACATAATATTTCATAGATTTACACCTAAGATGGAAAAATGTAAAGGAAATAAGGAATCTTTGAGATTTTATCTATCTAGTGTCAAATATATAGCAGTGTTTTAGCTTCTTAAAAAAAAAGGTAAAAGCATTTATAGGTTAAATTGATTGACATTCTTGGTAAATTGAGAGGTACATTAAAGGGAACCTGTCACCAGGTTTTCCCCATACAAACAAACAGCACCCCTTTAAGCCCTTGTATACAGAAGTTCAGCGACTTGTATAATCCCCCCCAAAAAAAAAACCTTATAAAATTCTTTTGCGCCATATGCTAATTGCTATGGTCTGGACTGTGCTCGGCGCCTCTTCTCTCCCAACAATAGCCAGCCTTCCTGTTTTGATGGCTGTGGATACCATTTTCTATGTCATCCACCTACTGTCATGTCTGTCAGAGGCCACAGGTTCAAACAGGCTAACTTGGACAGATTTGGCACAAGTCACTCTGTCTGACCGACTCCTGAGGCACCCCGACCTTCACACTTTTACCCCTGTACAGGGATTTGGTCTTACATCGGGGTCCACTGGATTTCTTCCATTGAAGAAATCTGTCAGGAGGAGCAAACCAGAAGCAGGAAGGGTCGCCAAACAGAGTCAAAGCCAAAAGGTCAAATCAAAGATAAAATACAAAAGCAAGTGGGTAGGAAAATGTCAAGCTGAGGTCAAAGAATGTAAATAATCAGGATAAAACACACACAGCACAGAGGTATATACCAGGACAGCAGAACTATTGACTGGCAGTGGAAGTCAGAGCTTCAGGGGTTTAGATAGCTGACTGCCCAGCCCAAGGATCTCAGGAAGGAGTGATCAAACCTAAATCAAAATTAACTCCATGGTTCCCTGATTAATCTATACTCAACTCCTGTGCCTGTGCTGTTCTACTGACCTCACTGTCCCCGCCTTCGTACTGATTGAACATGAAGAGGAAGTCCGGACTTCAGCTGACCTCTGACTTCCTCTTCATGTTCAATCCATATGAAGGCAGGGACCCTGACGCCAGGGCTGGTTGGGCGCCAGGCACCACGTGTCATTCCACCACACCAGAGCTCCGGGACCATGAGTGCCTACACCACTGGAGGATAGTATAGGTTTTTTTATTTTATCGGGGCCAAACATTTGGTTCAAGAAGGGGTAGTCCTAGCAGTGGGCAACCCCTTTTAAGTACTTTTCTAGTATATGCTACAATGCTACCCATAATACTCTAGTACTGTACATATCCATACTACAGAGTTTATTCTGTGCTAAGTAATATGTGTCAACACCAAAGGTGATTTAAAAGCCATATAAAGAGTTAAAGAGACTTTGGCCAGCAAAATGGCTCTCCTCCTGGTCTATAAACAATTCTTCCAGAAAAAGAAGAGAATTTCAGATATAAGAAAACCTAAGGCCCCTGCTCAATGCTCTCCCCCATGGGGATTCTGAGAATGCCTCTGAAAGGTATCTATTGTATCAGTGTTTATGGACTAAACAGAATGCATGAACCTGAACTCAGTGCTGAGGAAAGATCAGCTGTTCCCTTTATATCCTTTCTATTCTCTTCCCCCTGGATCTATTATATTCTATCCTCCCTCTAAGGCAGAAAGTGAGCCTGAAATGTCAGCAGAGATGGGGAGAGACAGTAGGATAGCAAAAGTCAGAGGGAGATAGGAGGGAGGGAGAGGAGAACTGGATTCAGAACGGAGGATGTTAGGAGAAAGGTAACCATTAAAAGAGGTGGAGAGAACACAAAAGGGTTGACAGGGAAAATGAACAAGAGCCAGAGGAATATATATATATATATATATATATATATATATATATATATATATAATATATAGTACAAATAAACAGTATGTATATATATATATATATATATATATATATATATATATATATATTAGTAGTACAGAAAATGCACTAAATGTTAGGGTTGTTAAAAATAAAGCTGCTGAAAAATAACTTTTTCATACCAGTGGAACTAAAAAAAATACTAGTAGTTACTTGGTTACTCATGTAATGAGGCAGTCTAAAATAAATCTCTAAGACAGCAAGTTCATCTCAGGATCGCTTCCATGACCTGGATAAAAGTCTTAGCCACTGGTCCTGTGCTTTTATATAGCTACGAATCTTCATGGTGACTTCCAATAACAAGTCTATCATTTTCAGTAGGTGGGAAGGATATTTCGATAATATTGCTCCAGATCTAGACCAATTTGATTTCATTTATATTAATTGATTAGTTTAGCATCTGTGTTGCTCCAAGAAGTTTGCAGTGCTACCGGTCATTCCCAACACCAGTGGCTACATTTTGCAATTCTTATTTCCCGAATGTTTCATTGTCTGTATGAATAATGTGCAATTACTTCTTGAAATGGAAAAGGTTATCTTTAAAAAAAATGAATGTAAAGGAATAATAGAAAGGAGGCAAGTAGATTAATGACACAGCCCATTTTAGTTTTTGTACTTAAAGTGAACCTGACAGCTGATACATGCTGCCCGATCCAGGGGCAGCATATACCAGGCACTAGTTGTATGAACTCTGCCAGGTGTGTTTGACTCAGAAACACTGTGACGTTCCAAAGGATTGGCAGGACTCTGCCTATGTGCATGTATAGGGAGGGTGGGGAGAAGTCACTGTGGACCCGCCTGTCCAACTAGTCTCCAGCACAGCTTGCTCCCCGGTGGCTCTTAAAGTATGTTTGTCTCTGAAATGCCACAGCATTGCAGAGTCAAACTTATCTGACTTAATTCATACAGCCGGTGCCTGACATATGATGCCCATAGACCGGTTAGGTAGCAATCTGCCGTGAAGCCCAGGTCTATGGTTGGGCTTCATATGATTAATGAGGAGGCACTTGCTGGCAATATATGACAGCAAAGAGTAACTATATGGCCCTAAGGTGGCGCTATATAGCAGTAAAGGGTCATTATGTGGCACAAGTGGGGGGCAGTGTATGACAGTAAAGGAACATGTAATGCACTGTTTATATGGCCACATTATTTTACTATTTATATGGATGATGTATGATGCTATCTGGTTGCTTTAGGATACTACTTATTTAAAAATAGCCTGTCATGCTATTCACGTGTAGATACAATGATAACATGCAGATAAATTGCTTTGAACCATATTTGCTGTGTTACTGTAAGCACGGTACAGGGAGAAAATGAAGTTATATTCTCCCTGCAGCTGCTCGTTTGCAGTCATTGGCACGGTGCAGAGAATGTAACAGCCACCACTCCCTACACAGGGAACAATCGGTACCTTTGCATCTTGAGTAACAGGTTGCTCTACACACATGCTGCAGAGAATGCTGTGACTCAAGGAGCAGGGGGAGTTAGTTAGCCATGCTCCCTGTGAAGTAAGCGGTGACTGTTGCAGCCCTCGCCACTACCCGATTGATAGGAAATGAGAGGCTACTGGGAGAAAATAATGTTATTTTCTCCCATTAGCCTCGATTCCAGCAAAACTTGGTTTAATTGCCAATTTACCTACAGATTACCACTATATCTCTATGTTAATGGAATTTTTGGATCTGATGAGTTCACTTTCAACAAGAAGATAGTTGGCTATACTGTTTATTAGAGTGCCTTGTGGCTCTATTTTATTATTTAGTGTTGATTGAGTGTTGCTAGGTATTATTAAAATGCCCTTGTGAAGCAGTAAAGGGCCCCATTTTGGTATAAATATAAAGTATGTGCAATATAAAGTAGCAGCAATATAACCAATGAGATGGCCTCAAGCATTACAAAGGATGACGATATATGGCTTCGGTGGAACACAAAAAGAATGTACAGAAAATGCAGTAAGAACAAACAGAATATAACAATGTCTGAACGTAAGAGTAGAAAAGTAGAACCCTTCAGACTTTCACAAGAACTCTATCCGGCATTCGCTTGATTGAGACATGTGGATTCATGCCATTAACACAGCGCTGGCTTTCATCCAGCCTTAGCCCACTCTTTTCTTGTTTTGGACTAGAAAATCAATAGTTGCTACTGAGGTTCTCACTACCCCTTCTCCAATAAAGCTGTCAAGTCCTAGAGGTAAATCTTCTGATTAAAAATTCCAGGCACTAGTAAAAACCATGCACTGAAATGTTATCCTGAAAAAGCCTGCCGTTCGCAACCACACATCTGTATTATTCTAGCAGTGTCAATTACAATAGCAGACTGCCTAGGTCTGGGCCTATTGCTACCTGCCAGTGTAACTATTTAATTGGGTGTCCGATACAGTATTAGTTGGCAGTGTACATGTAGTATCTGGGTATGGCTTTAGACGGGTTAATATGGCTGGGAATGTGATACTCCATCTCACTCCTTGATACTTACATATAAACATGGCAATGTAGCTTGCTAGGCATTAAGTGATCGTTTCCAATTTTTTTTTGCCCTTTCGGCATTGAAGGGGTTACAGTTGGCATTAACAAAATATTTGCCCTGTCACTTTCCACAGGAAACTTGTTTCCATGGAAACTGTATCTCGCTGAAGTCCATTTTTGTACTGACTCATCGTCTCCCGTATCCTCGCAACTCCTATCCCATCCAAATATCTCTGGAGAGTTGCGAACAGGATCCGGAGCCATTCTGAACTTTCAGTTCTAACATAAGAGTCTGCACTATGTCACACTAAGTGGATATGCCTGCCTGGCCAATTATTACAGAAAGCTACACATACTGTATATATGTTCTTCATTCCAATCGGATAACCTCTCAATAAACCATACAGAAGAAAAGGGAAAGGAACGCATTCAATCCAAGAATCTAGGAAACATGAAAGCCCCCATTTGTGTCATCTCTTACCGTAATTATATATATAAATCGCAAACTCATAGGAGAAAATCAAACCGTTTGTGCCAGAAATCTGGTGTAAAAGTGTCTGAAATATCACACAATTTTTGTTCAACTTGTTGTTTCACAAAAATTAGCGATTTTTGCCATTTTTTTAGCCAGGGCAACCAATGTTTTGAAATGTGACCAGTGCTTGATAGGATGAGCAAGGTCGAGTACAGCCAAGACAAATTTAGCATAATTCATTCCACAAAATTAGCATAAGTTAGGTCAGAAATACACTTCAGTCCAAAACTGGAATACATTTCTTCGACTGGCACATGACAGCCAAATTACCGTTTGGTAGGTTGATCTCCAGGTTTTCAGTCCAGTGGTCAAAGTACCGGACTCCTGCAAATCCATTTTCCAATCTCTAGTCAAGAAAACCGGATACTCATTTACTCATTAGTTGCTTGACCAGTTTCATGGGTTGGAAATGTTTTATTCTTTGGTGTGTGGGGGCCTTAAATATAGTTTTCTAGTTTTAGTGTTTTGGTCCACAGCAACTTTTTTTAGCATTTTTCCCCCTATATAGCTGTATAAAACTTTGTTGGGGGCGAGTTAGGTGTATACTTTAAGCACAAAATTTGGGGGTACATATAATATACTGTTTTACTCAAAATTTTGTCAGGGTTTGGTATTAGGGCATGCACCATGTGGCATAAATATTATGTTAACTTTATTCCATCTTTACGATTGCGACAATTCCAGATACCAAGTGTTTTTATGTTTTACCACTTTTGAATAATAAAAGCTCTTATTTGAAAAAAAAATAATTTTGTTTTGTGCCATTGAAGTTCAATACCTATTACTGTCTTCTAGTTATAATAATAATTATAATATTTCATATATATATATATATATATCTCAATAACACATTCCATAGCACTTTACAATTAAGACAGTACAGACAATAAAAACAATACAATGTAACACATTTCAACAGTTACAGGAGTGTCGGCTCTGTTTGCAAATTTACAATCTATAAGAAAATAGGGGGACACAAAAGGTAGAACGTGCTGTAATGTATGATCCAGTCGTCATAATTATAATATGGGGTTTCATATTAAGCTGCATGATCCAGGCATCAACCAGGATCTGCCTAAGTGAAGTTACTATGTGCTATTGGGTGCATGGAGGATGTGGAAACAGATGAAAAGGCATGAGTAGATTATGGTTAACATTTAGAAGGAAGGAAGAGGGGAGAGTTAGGTTATTGAGTTGAGGTGATAGGCTTGTCTAAACAAATAGGTTTTTAAAAAATGCTTAAAAACATGGGGACTAGATATCAGTCGAATCGTTTGATGTAGTGCATTCCAGTAGACTGGTGCAGCACGAGAAAAGTCTTGGAGACAGAGGTGCGAGGTTCAGATTATGCAATTATCAGTTGCATGGTTCAATCAACAAGTGCTTTATGGGAATTTATCTTAGAGGGGCATCATTCTGGGGTACATATAACTTTTAGATAGTTTTTATGAAATTTTTTCTCATCACTTAATTTATTTTTACATTTTTTCAGTCTCACTACGGGACTTGATGCTCAGCACTTTTGATTGCACCTTATAAAAGTTATAAAATTAAAAATTCCTCTGTGCTTTAGAACAGAGAGGATTTTTAATAAGAGGTAAATTACAATGTTGCTTATTTTTGTAAGAGGATGGACAAGGTGTTTTGTCCCCCTCACAAAGACGTCGCAGCAGTGTATAATTTAGTTATGCTTTGTTGTATTTCTGATTATTATAAAAAAGTATTTATCCCTATGGCCGTGGTCTGTGTCTGGTTTCTGCAGGGTTAACCGCAAGGCCGGCCCCTGGAGGGAGGCGGATTAATAGGGGGGACAAGTAGAAGACTGTTTAGGGATGTAGAAAGTGAATAGTTAGTGTTTGAGAGAAGGTGAAAGGGAGAGCACACGTGGACCAGTGGTGGAATATAAGGCTCAGCTTGAAGAGGGACTAGTTACAGCAGCTGCAGGATATCACAGGCAAGAGGGGACCCCTGCAAGAAAAAAGGCTTACTGGTCTTGGAATCATACTGTCCAACGAGAAGGGGGTCTTGGGATAAGGTAGTGCACTGCTGTGGGTACTGATACGGGAACAACTCTGCAAATGGCCCCTGAGCCTAATCTAAGCAAGGAAACAGGGTAATAGGGTCATAGTGACACACTTGGACCCGTATGACCCGTCACCTAGGAAAATGCAGGCATTCCAAACTTCATCTTGTCCCTGTTGCCGAAATCAAAATGATAACTGTAACTCTGGAAAAGGAACCGGTGTATAGTATGAAGCGCGATGAAGAATGCATAACCTGCTACTCTCTGTTCACCAGTTTGGCCGTTCGTAAAAAGGACAATGTTGGTAAGAACTGGCCTGGCTTCCTGATTGAAATGGTTAAAGGGAGCGGTACTGCACCAAGTATATTAGAATGGACGGTGGAGGCAGCAGATTCAGGAGTACAGTAAGGTCGCACATGCACACCCACAACACTCAATTTTTTGTAACTGGCCCAGGTTTGGAAGAGGCGACCCACTCACACAACTCCGGCCTGGGGCCAGCTTGTATTTTTACAAGCTCTTTTCAATTTTACCCATTTGTGAACTTGAGATAACCCCTTTAAGGTAGAGAAGTTGATTAAAAGGGTTGTCCATAATTAAGAAAAAAATCCTTTTATTTTTCAGAATCTGTGCCATACTTATCACTGTTTATTTATTTTTTTAAAGTGAATGAGGGTACGTTGCTATATGAGACACAGCCTTTCGACATGGTGGTGCTGTTTCTGGAAAGAAAAACAGATGCTTTTTTCAAATCCCATAAAATCCCTCCCTTTGTCATGAGGTTATCCAATCACAGAATAATGTTAACATTTTGATTGCATCCCCACATATACAGTAGGTGTATTCTTCATTTATACATTATAAGAAGCATAGTTCAGGACATTTACACCTTAAATTCAGATAAAGATATAGTTTTAAAATCTCTTGCTGACTATTTGCATAACCCCAAAGGAAAATAAAAGATGAAGAGCTATAAATGTCAGCGTCTCTTCCTGAGGGAGATGGAGTATATAGACTCTATCCTGAGCAGGAGGTGTAAACGTTGCACTCTTTGATGACACTCTTTTGATCATATAAATCAGAGGAAAAGCGATGCATCCTTTTGAATCGACGAGAACAAAGGTCTTTCAATAGAAGCAAACCAAAGTGTTTTCCGGATTCATGAAACTAACGCTTTAGCTGCTCCAGCTATACCCAATACGATGACATCAGGTATGACGTCATCGCATGATCCTAAATTCTTGAAACAGGAGCAGATGACATAGTAATGACTGCACTAATGGTTGTACCCATTCATTCAGATTTTATTAAAATAATACTTATACCTGACCTGATGATCATTCAATCAAAATTACATTATTAATTATTATATTTTGTGATGTGACTCTCCTACGTGGATTGTTTATATTTAAGGCCTCAGACACAGCAGAGCAGTGTGCAGGTTACTTTTATGGAGGCACGTAAAGTCCCTTATACTCCATACTATGGATACCATAGGCAGTCTGTGTACGGTGCTCTGTGTGGTGCCATATAGCAAGGCCAATAGGATTGGTCCTCTGTGCAGCATCAGATGGAGCATGACAGAAAAAGTATTGAAATCAGTAGCTTTTTCAGTGACAATCAGGTCCTATACTGCCGATTAATATAGGACTTTTTTATCAATACTACCTAAAATAACAAATGAGCAGCCAATCAGAGCTCAACTTTCATTTCATAAACTGTTCTATTAAAATGGAACCTGTGTTGTAATTGGTTGCTATAGGTAGACAGCTCACATAAATCTGTGTTCATGTGTGCCTTATTACAGCTCCGTACAGTTCACCGGTGAAAAAGAAATTTCTACAGTTGATATACACCCTCTTATTCGGGACTTTACAAAAAGCAAAAAATGTATCTAAGCACTAACAGGCAGGTAATTGAAATTTACCTGACTGTAATAATAATTATAGGGGATAACTCAGGAGAATCTTTGAGTGGAACAAGACAACTACAGGACACAGTTTTATAAGTGGTAAAGCCTATATTATCACACGGTGATTCAAACAGGTGCAGAGAGAAACTCAAGTCCACAACACTTGGTGTAAATATTAAACGCAGCTTAGCAGTCTATAGGAAGCTTCAGAGGAAATGAAGCACAGTTATTCTTGAGGATACTTGACACAAATAAATCCTTGTCTTAGTCCAAACACAGATAGATAAGCTTATAAGGAAGTTCAAATCATATCTTAGCTCAACCAGGGAGATCTGGGTAACAGTCTCAGGTTCTTGCAGGGCAGAAACAGCTTACATGTCCAGCAAATGCAGATGGAAGCAAACACGAGCAGCAGATGAAGGAGGATTACTGGAACTGGTGTATGCAGCAGGAACTCAGAGCAGAGTAGCAGGATAACCCCACAGGTTCACAGGAGCAGGTATATAGCCAGGGAGTCACCAGAGGTCAGGAGCTGGATGCAAGGCAGAATACTCTAGCATAGACTGAAGGCTGGGGTGGTGTTTTATAGCAGGAAGACACAGTGCACATGAGACCAAAGATGCCATCTTGGAAAAGGGCAGTAATGCACAAAAGGTAAAAAATGTTCAGAGTCCTGACACTGACAGTTGTGCACAACGCCATTCTTCAGCGGTCACTGATGCTTCTGCTGGGAATTCAGCTGCCTCTGCTGATGCGATGGGGTGAGACTTCCTGAGGTAATTAGGTAATTCTGATTGACAGCAGTTAGGCAGTGGTTATCAAGCTGTCAATCAGAATGACCTCGGAAGTTCTGACCTGTCGACAGAGTGGACCGGAAAGGAAGCCTCCGCTCTGTAGATGTGACATCAGCAGAGGCTTCTGATTCCTTGGCAGAAGCAATCTGTGACTGCTCTATTCCGGAGAAGAGCAGCACCGGGCACAACAGGCAGATTAGTTGCAGTTACCTGCCTGTTAGTACTTAGGCACATTTTTTGGTAAAGTCCCAGATATACTCTGTAATTAAAGCACCACTCCACCGTTTAATTTTTTGAAGTGTTTAAGTGGTGCTTCTAATGTAAGGCCCCTGCGCTTAGTCTTAGGCCGGGGTCACACTTGCATCTGCAGTACAAGAAACTCACGCGAGTCTCTCGCATCAATACCCGGCACTGCCACCGGCACTTGGGACCGAAGTGTGCGGCTCCATGTATTTCTATGCAGCTGATCGCTCCGGTCCGAACCGCCAGCGGCAGTGCCAGGTATTGAGGCGAGAGACTCGAGCGACTTTCTTGTACTGCAGTTGCAAGTGTGACCCCGGCCTTACACTTAACTGTCTCCATCTTCACCTTCTATCGCTGCTGCTCCCGTCAGTCTCTAGCAGTTTGTGACCTGCTGGAGTGCTCTAGTGCTTGCAGGGCGAGCCACAGGTCCACTATTCAGTGCAAGTCTATGAGAGCCTTGTTCTGGCCTTGTTATGGCCCTCATAGACTTACATTGAGAGCTTGTGACCGTTACCACTGACGTCTGGCTAGGCAGACGTTGCGGTCACAAGATGGCGCCACTGGAATGGAGCTGCGAAGATAGAAGCTAAAGACGGCAACAGGTAACATGGCCTAAAATGTGACACTGACCTAAATTTTGCAGCAAATATTTTGTCCAAAGCCATCCAAGCTAGAGTTTGTGAGAAGGTAGTAAAAGTGTCTAAAAGTTCCCTAAAATGAATTGCGTTATATGTCAGCAAATTGCACCTGAACGCTTGAATATTATTGACAGAGGTATCCGCCATCAGATCAGTAAGCACCAAGGCTAATAAAGCGTAAAAAAATTAACTACCAAGGAAAAATGAATAAGGAGCAAATAAACTTTGCATTGTTAAATATTATTCGCTTTCAAACAATATGAAGAAAATATCTAATGCACAAGTACAAAACTAAACTCTTACAAAGACTTTCCTACTGTTACTGCAATCATTAATGGTTTCAAAGCCGAAAATCTATAGAAAAATTGATCACTGCAAAAGCTATTTGAACTTGCTATTGGAAAAGAATACATTTCTAGTTATAGGACACTTGTCCCTGCGTACTAATCTCTGATAAAAGCTGTTCCTTCCACACAACAAACAGAAGTACAATCAATCGGGGGCCCAAACCCTGCAACTTAAGTAGCTCAGCTGCATTAACATTTATATATATTTTTAAAGTAAAAACTCTATACAGACATTTATCATTGTAAGTTCATCATTCTTGTGGCATTGCTTTGGATATAAAAAAGGAGCTGAGACACAACCAGGTATTGTTACTTTCCTATTCCATAATTTTTTAGGAGGAGTAAGTCATTAGCAATTCTATCTACCTGCTTATCTTGAACCATAAAAAGGGGTTGTCCAGTCTTGTGGTGAAAGTCTTCAGTGACTTTATGTTAGTGCAGACTTCTGAATCTTAACAGCTCACGCAACGCAGGTTGTCATTCTCTGGCGTTGCGGTCGAGAGTGGGCACAAGTATGCGACTTGCATACGTGCAGTCACATGCCAACTAAACCTGCTCGGCGACTAGTCGGAATGTGACCGGAAGTATGCAAATCGCATACTTGTGGTCAAAACCACTCATTCTCGCCAACAGCAACAAGAATTCTGACAGCCTGTGACGTAAGGATTCAGAAGTCTGCAGTCAGCTAAAATGAAAGCAGACTTTAACCACAAAACTGGACAACACATTTAAGGCCAACATACAAATTAGACTACCATCTGCCAAGCTCTCTGATATCGACAGATTCAGTTGACAGTCTTTTGTTGCATGATGATTGACAGGGGATATAAGGATCTGGTATGACTAATTTTGGACTGCTGTTCCTTTTGTTCTTTAAGAAATAGTTGCCACCAGAGGAATTTGGCAGCGGCTCTCTCATGTAGAACACAGGAGCCTTCAGTTGAGCGAATAGGAGCAAGGCTGAGTGTGGGAGAGCCAGGCAAGATGACTAAAAGCCAAACAATCGGTTGAATCATCATCATTTGGTTGACAGCTGTATGGGCGCCTTTAAGCAATAACTCAGTATTCTTAGACAAATCATATTTCCCTTTAAAGAATACTATCAGTGTTAACAAATCCTAATTAACTCCTAATACAGCAGAAAAGAAATCCTGAATCAACCTCATAATAATTTCATACGTATAACTTCCAATATCATCACACTCCAGAAGTACATTCAGGCTCCTGTAAACTCATTCATTGAATTAATCATTTTACAACTTATTGCAGAGAATTCTTCCAGTTCACCACATTTACAGAAAAAAATTCACTTCCCTGATTGTATAAAGACCTTTTTTCCTTAAACATGTTGGAAGTCACCTTCTTCCAGCTATAGGACTTGGATCACAGATTATTAGATAGATCTCAGTACAGACCTTTGTCTACCTCAAAACTGTATTTTTTCTAAACTAAATAAATCCAATGTTGATAATCTTTGTGAGAATTGCAGTCCACCTAATCAATTTGTGAGAATTGCAGTCCACTTAATCCATTTAATGCCCACCATTGAAACAGACCAGGTCTTCTATGTCTATGTCTCAAATGCAGAAAATTTGCACAATATGCCAAATGTGGTGTGAATAGTCATCTGTAAATTGATGGGACTATGTTTTTCGTCGTGCCAGTTTTGGTGCATTCCATGATCAAATTTACTGGTTGCTACACTACAGTTTACTCCCAACTTCTATGGCACCACCCACGAGGATCATCTGGAACATTACAACAATCCTTAATGATAATATTTTTACAAATCTTTTGGCATCAGTGATTTGGTGTTTTGTCATGATTCTCAATGGCGAGAGAACATAGCCCAGCATATATGAGAACTAGCTCTTGGAAGATGGAAACTATACTGACCATGAACTAAACCTGCCGCACAACTAGAAGTGGCCGGGTAGCATGCCTACGTTTTTTATCCCTAGATGCCCAGCGCCAGCCGGAGAACTACCTAATCCTAGCAGAGGAAAAGACAGTCCTGGCTCACCTCTAGAGAAATTTTCCCAAAAGGCAGACAGAGGCCCCCACATATATTGGCGGTGATTTTAGATGAAATGACAAACGTAGTATGAAAATAGGTTTAGCAAAAATCGAGGTCCGCTTACTAGATAGCAAGAAGACAGAAAGGGCACTTTCATGGTCAGCAGAAAACCCTATCAAAACACCATCCAGAAATTACTTTAAGACTCTAGCATTAACTCATAACACCAGAGTGGCAATTTCCGCTCACAAGAGCTTTCCAGACACAGTAACGAAACAGCAGCTGTGAACAGGAACAAAATGCAAAAACACACAAGGACAAAAGTCCAACTTAGCTGGGAGTTGTCTAGTAGCAGGAACATGCACAGAAAGGCTTCTGATTACATTGATGACCGGCATGAAACTGACAGAGGAGCAAGGTTATATAGCGACTCCCAGATCCTGATAGGAGCAGGTGAACAGAGGGGATGATGCACACAAGTACAATTCCACAAGTGGCCACCGGGGGAGCCCAGAATCCAATTTCACAACAGTACCCCCCCCTCAAGGAGGGGGCACCGAACCCTCACCAGAACCACCAGGGCGATCAGGATGAGCCCTATGAAAGGCACGGACAAGATCGGAGGCATGAACATCAGAGGCAGTGACCCAAGAATTATCCTCCTGACCGTATCCCTTCCATTTGACCAGATACTGGAGTTTCCGTCTGGAAACACGAGAGTCCAAGGTCTTTTCCACAACGTACTCCAACTCACCCTCAACCAACACCGGAGCAGGAGGCTCAACGGAAGGCACAGCCGGTACCTCATACCTGCGCAACAATGACCGATGAAAAACATTATGAATCGAAAAGGATGCAGGGAGGTCCAAACGGAAGGACACAGGGTTAAGAATCTCCAATATCTTGTACGGGCCGATGAACCGAGGCTTAAACTTAGGAGAAGAAACCCTCATAGGGACAAAACGAGAAGACAACCACACCAAGTCCCCAACACAAAGCCGAGGACCAACACGACGACGGCGGTTGGCAAAAAGCTGAGTCTTCTCCTGGGACAACTTCAAATTGTCCACCACCTGCCCCCAAATCTGATGCAACCTCTCCACCACAGCATCCACTCCAGGACAATCCGAAGATTCCACTTGACCGGAGGAAAATCGAGGATGAAACCCCGAATTACAGAAAAACGGGGACACCAAGGTGGCAGAGCTGGCCCGATTATTGAGGGCGAACTCCGCCAAAGGCAAAAAAGCAACCCAATCATCCTGATCCGCAGACACAAAACACCTCAAATATGTCTCCAAGGTCTGATTAGTCCGCTCGGTCTGGCCATTAGTCTGAGGATGGAAAGCAGACGAAAAAGACAAATCTATGCCCATCCTAGCACAGAATGCCCGCCAAAATCTAGACACGAATTGGGTCCCTCTGTCAGAAACGATATTCTCCGGAATACCATGCAAACGAACAACATTTTGAAAAACAGAGGAACCAACTCGGAAGAAGAAGGCAACTTAGGCAAGGGAACCAGATGGACCATCTTAGAGAAACGGTCACACACCACCCAGATGACAGACATCTTATGAGAAACAGGCAGATCCGAAATAAAATCCATCGAGATGTGCATCCAAGGCCTCTTCGGGATAGGCAAGGGCAACAACAATCCACTAGCCCGAGAACAACAAGGCTTGGCCCGAGCACAAACGTCACAAGACTGCACAAAGCCTCGCACATCTCGTGACAGGGAAGGCCACCAGAAGGACCTTGCCACCAAATCCCTGGTACCAAAGATTCCAGGATGACCTGCCAACGCAGAAGAATGAACCTCAGAGATGACTCTACTGGTCCAATCATCAGGAACAAACAGTCTACCAGGTGGGCAACGATCAGGTCTATCCGCCTGAAACTCCTGCAAGGCCCGCCGCAGGTCTGGAGAAACGGCAGACAATATCACTCCATCTTTAAGGATACCTGTGGGCTCAGAATTACCAGGGGAGTCAGGCTCAAAACTCCTAGAAAGGGCATCCGCCTTAACATTCTTAGAACCCGGTAGGTAAGACACCACAAAATTAAACCGAGAGAAAAACAACGACCAGCGCGCCTGTCTAGGATTCAGGCGCCTGGCAGACTCAAGGTAAATTAAATTTTTGTGGTCAGTCAATACCACCACCTGATGTCTGGCCCCCTCAAGCCAGTGACGCCACTCCTCAAAAGCCCACTTCATGGCCAAAAGCTCCCGATTCCCAATATCATAATTCCGCTCGGCGGGCGAAAATTTACGGGAAAAAAAAGCACAAGGTCTCATCACGGAGCAGTCGGAACTTCTCTGCGACAACACCGCCCCAGCTCCGATTTCAGAAGCGTCGACCTCAACCTGAAAAGGAAGAGCAACATCAGGCTGACGCAACACTGGGGCGGAAGAAAAGCGGCGCTTGAGCTCCCGAAAGGCCTCCACAGCATCAGGGGACCAATCAGCAACATCAGCACCCTTCTTAGTCAAATCAGTCAATGGTTTTACAACATCAGAAAAACCAGCAATAAATCGACGATAAAAGTTAGCAAAGCCCAAAAATTTCTGAAGACTCTTAAGAGAAGAGGGTTGCGTCCAATCACCAATAGCCTGAACCTTGACAGGATCCATCTCGATGGAAGAGGGGGAAAAAATGTATCCCAAGAAGGAAATCTTTTGAACCCCAAAAACACACTTAGAACCCTTCACACACAAGGAATTAGACCGCAAAACCTAAAAAACCCTCCTGACCTGCTGGACATGAGAGTCCCAGTCATCCGAAAAAATCAGAATATCATCCAGATACACAATCATAAATTTGTCCAAATAATCGCGGAAAATGTCATGCATAAAGGACTGGAAGACTGAAGGGGCATTTGAAAGACCAAAAGGCATCACCAAATACTCAAAATGGCCCTCGGGCGTATTAAATGCGGTTTTCCACTCATCCCCCTGCTTGATTCGCACCAAATTATACGCCCCACGGAGATCAATCTTAGAGAACCACTTGGCCCCCTTTATACGAGCAAACAAATCAGTAAGCAGTGGTAACGGATATTGATATTTAACCGTGATTTTATTCAAAAGTCGATAATCAATACACGGCCTCAAAGAGCCGTCTTTCTTAGACACAAAGAAAAAACCGGCTCCTAAGGGAGATGACGAAGGACGAATATGTCCCTTTTCCAAGGACTCCTTTATATATTCTCGCATAGCCGCGTGTTCAGGCACAGACAGATTAAATAAACGACCCTTAGGGTATTTACTACCCGGGATCAAGTCTATGGCACAATCGCACTCCCGGTGCGGAGGTAGTGAACCAACCTTGGGTTCTTCAAAAACGTCACGAAAGTCAGACAAGAATTCAGGAATCTCAGAGGGAATAGATGATGAAATGGAAACCAAAGGTACGTCCCCATGAGTTCCTTTACATCCCCAGCTTAACACAGACATAGCTCTCCAGTCGAGGACTGGGTTATGAGATTGCAGCCATGGCAATCCCAGCACCAAAACATCATGTAGATTATACAGCACCAGAAAGCGAATAACCTCCTGGTGATCCGGATTAACATGCATAGTCACTTGTGTCCAGTATTGTGGTTTATTACTAGCCAATGGGGTGGAGTCAATCCCTTTCAGAGGTATCGGAGCCTCCAATGGCTCCAAATCATACCCACAGCGTTTGGCAAAGGACCAATCCATAAGACTCAAAGCAGCGCCAGAGTCGACATAGGCGTCCGCGGTAATAGATGACAAAGAACAAATCAGGGTCACAGATAGAATAAACTTAGACTGTAAAGTGCTAATTGAAACAGACTTGTCAGGCTTCTTAGTACGCTTAAAGCATGCTGATATAACATGAGTTGAATCACCACAATAGAAGCACAACCCATTTTTTCGTCTAAAATTCTGCCGCTCGCTTCTGGACAGAATTCTATCACATTGCATATTTTCTGGCGTTTTCTCAGTAGACACCGCCAAATGGTGCACAGGTTTGCGCTCCCGCAGACGCCTATCGATCTGAATAGCCATCGTCATGGACTCATTCAGACTCGCAGGCACAGGGAACCCCACCATAACATCCTTAATGGCATCAGAGAGACCTTCTCTGAAAATCGCCGCCAGGGCGCACTCATTCCACTGAGTAAGCACAGACCATTTGCGGAATTTTTGGCAGTATATTTCAGCTTCATCTTGCCCCTGAGACAAGGACATCAAGGCCTTTTCCGCCTGAAGCTCTAAATGAGGTTCCTCATAAAGCAACCCCAAGGCCAGAAAAAACGCATCCACATTGAGCAACGCAGGATCCCCTGGTGCCAATGCAAAAGCCCAGTCTTGAGGGTCGCCCCGGAGCAAGGAAATTACAATCCTGACCTGCTGTGCAGGGTCTCCGGCAGAGCGAGACTTCAGGGACAAAAACAATTTGCAATTATTTTTAAAATTTTGAAAGTGAGATCTATTCCCCGAGAAGAATTCAGGCAAAGGAATTCTAGGCTCAGACATAGGTGCATGAACAACAAAATCTTGCAAATTTTGTACCTTTGTGGCGAGATTATTCAAACCTGTAGCTACACTCTGAAGATCCATTTGAAACAGGTGAACACAGAGCCATTCAAGGATAAGAAGGAGAGAAAGAGAGGAAGGCTGCAGTATAGGCAGACTAGCAAGTGATTCAATTAAGAGCACACTCAGAACTAGAGGAAAAAAAAAAAAAAAAAAAATTGTAGCAGACTTCTTTTTTCTCTCCTTTCTCAGCCAGTAATTTAACCCTTTTTTTTAGGCCGGTCAAACTGTCATGATTCTCAATGGCGAGAGAACATAGCCCAGCATATATGAGAACTAGCTCTTGGAAGATGGAAACTATACTGACCATGAACTAAACCTGCCGCACAACTAGAAGTGGCCGGGTAGCATGCCTACGTTTTTTATCCCTAGATGCCCAGCGCCAGCCGGAGAACTACCTAATCCTAGCAGAGGAAAAGACAGTCCTGGCTCACCTCTAGAGAAATTTTCCCAAAAGGCAGACAGAGGCCCCCACATATATTGGCGGTGATTTTAGATGAAATGACAAACGTAGTATGAAAATAGGTTTAGCAAAAATCGAGGTCCGCTTACTAGATAGCAAGAAGACAGAAAGGGCACTTTCATGGTCAGCAGAAAACCCTATCAAAACACCATCCAGAAATTACTTTAAGACTCTAGCATTAACTCATAACACCAGAGTGGCAATTTCCGCTCACAAGAGCTTTCCAGACACAGTAACGAAACAGCAGCTGTGAACAGGAACAAAATGCAAAAACACACAAGGACAAAAGTCCAACTTAGCTGGGAGTTGTCTAGTAGCAGGAACATGCACAGAAAGGCTTCTGATTACATTGTTGACCGGCATGAAACTGACAGAGGAGCAAGGTTATATAGCGACTCCCAGATCCTGATAGGAGCAGGTGAACAGAAGGGATGATGCACACAAGTACAATTCCACAAGTGGCCACCGGGGGAGCCCAGAATCCAATTTCACAACAGTGTTTCTAACGTAACAAACTGTCCAGGGCTCAAACTTTTATTATTTTTAACCAATAAATCCAAATGATAATTTAAAACACGGAGAGAAACCATCCAGGTGAGGAAACACCCAACTAGTTGACAGCTTCTTAAATGGAATACTTACAGGGCTTGTCTACTACTTGGACAACCCATTCTCAATTGCTACAGTCCCCTTATAAAATAACAACAGCCTATTCTCATCTCTAGTTCTGCCACCATTCCAGAAATTATGACACTGGCTCTCCAAGGGCTCGTGAGATGTTGTTATGTCACCCAAGCCCTGCAGCCATTCAGCCGATGCTTCACTCTCACTTCATATGGACAAAACTAAAGTCTGGAAGAAGCGAGAGCTCCAGCACTCTGATTTCCTCCGAAAGTCAGTTACATCCAAAGGCAGTGAGAGTGAAGCATCCGCTGTTTGGCTGCTTGGCTTGGGTGACGTAACAACAACACAAAAGGCAAGCCCTGGAAGAGAAAGACCCATCATTGCTGGAACAGTGCCATTCTCAGAGGTGAGTACAGCAATTCAGACAGGGTTCTCAGAGTAGTGGACAACCCCTTTCAACTCAATGCATCTCTTGTAAATTCCTTGCTTTACTTATATTCATTAACATGTATGGTACTTTGTATATCTTTAATATTAAATAATACTAATAATAAGTTGAAGCAGGAGATTTTCGGGTCAAATCAAAGCCCCGATATACAATGATTACTTAAGTTACAATTAGCCTTTACACTTGCTGAGTTATTAACGTGTTTCACACTCATCAAACTCTTTCAATATCTTTCATGAACTTTACTGAAATCATTATGGCAGAAAAAAGACAACATACGAGAGCGTTCTCCCAAATCAATAGCGCAAAGAGGATATGGATTACAAACCACTTTGATGCACCAATATCTTAGCGTTGTGGTCTGTTTGAGGCAGAAGAATACCACAGGGGCCAAATCTGGGTATGGCACATCCAAATCAGTTTGCGAGCCCCCTTCTTCAGCAGCTGGAGCATCCTGGGAAAATGTTGAATGTTGTTCTGTAACTCCAAGATCACCAGTGTCACGTCTTTGTATCCTAGAGCTCGGAGATTGTGTAACCGGTTGCCAAGCCGTAGAAGGCGAGGAAGGACCTGATACCGACTGTTCCATACTATAAGGAAACACCTAAAGGAAAAGGAATGGGTCATTAATGGAAGGTAATATGTATCCAAAGAAAATTCTTATACAACAAACATCAGCAGTTTAATAGAAATTACTCTACAATTTTCTCTATTTTCCTCTCTGAAAATAATTGATAATATATGATCTTAATTTCAGCTCTTTAATGTCACTCATTGACGTTAATAATACAAAAAATTAGAAAAAATAATTTTAAATCAACACTGATGATGATAACTGAGGCAATTAATCAAATAGTATTCCTTTTTCTTTATAATGAAAACCTAACAAAAAAAAAAGATCTGGTTAAACTTTACATATTCCCAAAACTAATGATCCTATCCTTTCTGTTACCAAAGTCAATGATGACTTTATTCTGTTAGTGATTATATATGTTTAATGGACTAAACCATCAATTATATATTAATAGTACATGCAAAGTCTGTAGTTTTTTTCTAAAAGAAGTCTAACGCACACAATGGATACTGCGGAGAACAGTGTGACTTTACCCGTTAAAATTTTGCACTGTTCATTAATTATTCTGCCTGACCAATTTACTTCATATAATAAAAATGAAAACTTGCTTGTAAAACATTTGCTTTCCTCCAGTTGTGACATAGCTGGCGACTGAGTCTACACGTTATTAAAAAGTTTCTGTTAACTAGAATAAAGCACATAAGAGCAGATGAATCTAAGAATTGGCTAGATCCACCGTGAAGATAACTATTTTAAATAGTTGTGGTTAGGATCGGACATATCATTGGTGCAACCTGTGCGGCCAAACAGGGGCCCAGGAAGTAAGGGGGCTACTACCACCTCCAAAGCAGGTGGGATTGTGCATTATGGTGAGCTATTGGCAGCACAGGGTGTGGCGCCCCTGGGGTCCAGTCGCAACAGAGGTACTGCCTTTCACCCAGAGGTGTGGTATCCCACTCTCAGGTAAGGAGGGAGCACTACCCAGGACTCTAACACTCACATCCAACACACAGCAGTTCATTCGGGGCATCTAGGTGAACCTTAGGGAGGATGGCCTCATCCGAGACTGGACAGGAATGGATGGTGGGGTTGGTTGGGGTGGTAGAGCAGGGTAGGAGCTAATTAGGAGGGAAAGTTAGGCAGATTGTGAGAGAAGTGGAGCTGAGCAGACGTGAGGGTCTGCAGCTCCTGACAGACGGAACAGAGAATTGAGAGAGAGAGATTGAAGGAAGCCCCCAGAAGGACAGAAGGGGTTCTAGCGGCACAGGTAGAGCAGAAGCCACCTGTGGGGCCCGTATCCAGACGTGGAGGGACCAGGTCGCAGTGAGGGAACTGGCTCCAACTTAGTGGAATACTTCAAGTACACCTTTATTGCCAAGTACCACAGGTGGCATCACAAACATAAGCTTTATTTTTCCCTTTAATTACAATTTCACCTTTAATTGGATGCCCAGGGCCATGGACCGGGTCATTGCTGCCGTGACCAAATCCCCTTTAAGAACTGTCTGACCAGACCTGATTACCCCACGGCCTTTGGGGGTGCTCCAAGGGACCATATATTGTAAGTGCACAGGGGCCTCTTCTGTCTATGTCTGCCTATAGTTTTGACACTGAATATTGCATGTTGCATATTGCATGATATGATTGAATAATGTGCCTCAAAGACCACTCAAATGTTCAGAAGATGAGCCTGTTGAAAAGCAATCA
This sequence comes from Ranitomeya variabilis, assembly GCF_051348905.1. Lineage (NCBI taxonomy): Eukaryota > Metazoa > Chordata > Amphibia > Anura > Dendrobatidae > Ranitomeya > Ranitomeya variabilis. Next base: position 166,763,729 of record NC_135239.1, on the reverse strand, counting down.
GTATAGCAATAGCATTAGCGACAGTATTATACCAGTGATGTACAGGCAGGCAGCTAACTACGTAGGATTAAGATTCAAAACTAAGTTTAACATTTTACCACTAGGCTTCACAAGTCAATTTTTTCCCCGCTCAGAGCTGATACAGAAATTTGTGTTTAAACATGTATGTGAAAAAATGGAATGTGTCATCAGTGTTTGGTCTGTGTGTCCGTTTTTACCATCAGTGTGTCATCAGTGTTTTGTCCGTGTGTCCGTTTTTACCATCAGTGTGTCATCAGTGTTTGGGCCGTGTACCCGTTTTCACCATCAGTGTGTCATTAGTGTTTGATCCAAGTATCCATTTTAACCATCAATGTGTCACCAGTGTTTGGTCCGTGTCTTTGTTTTCAACATCAGTGTGTCATCAGTGTTTGTTCCACATTTCCATTTTCATCATCAGTGTGTCATCAGTATTTGTTCCACATTTCTATTTTCATCATCAGTGTGTCATCAGTGTTTGTTCCACATTTCCATTTTCATCATCAGTGTGTCATCAGTCTTTGGTCCATGTGTCCGTTTTCACCATCAGTGTGTCATCAGTGTTTTGCCCGTGTGTCTGTTTTTACTATCATTGTGTCATCTGTGTTTGGTTTGTGTGTCCATTTTCACCATCAGTGTTTTTACACATGAGAATAAATGAAAAAATTACAAAGACTCTTCTAAGGCCAGGTTCACGTTGTGTTAAAGCAGCCTGTTCAATGCTTAGCGTTGACGGGCTGCGTTAACTCTATAGCATACACACCATCGTGTTATGCTATACCGCTAGCACAGATGATTAATCTGTGCTAGCGGTGACGGAGCCTCAGATGCTGCAGCCCGTGTCCGGGCTAAATGACGGCACATTGCTAGCGCATGCCGATTATGGCATGCGTTGGCGATGCGCCCTATAATAGGGGTTAATGGCAGCGTTAACGGACTGCATTACACCACATTATGCCGCAGAGTAACGCAGTCCGTTAACGGACTGCCATAACGCAATGTGAACCCGGCCTTACTCCAATTCACTTCGTATGAATTCCGAAAATTCCAGTTGCCATTTTCCTGATTTATAAAGTGCTGAATAAAAGGGTGAAAAAAAACCCACTGCTCATGTATCCCACCACTGCAGCTCCCCTGCTGATACATCACACAGCTCCCTCTGACACCTAGTTAGCACTGCGGATGACATATGTCATGATGTCGCGATTTCTTTTTATTCCAGAAAAGTCCTTGCAAGCTAATAGTTAACCCTGTAATTGCTGGATAGGCTCAATTTGACGAAAAAGTGCAATAGGCGCCTCAAATTATCAGCAATGCATTCCAAAATGCGCATATTTAATGACCACGTACACCTTAGCATTATCAGTGTGTTTTTTACTTTGTAAACCAATGATGTTTAAACTGTATCATTCAAGGTTCTAGCACTATTAACTAATGCAATTAGTAGGAACCCAAATTGAAAGCAAACAATGAAGTAAAAGGATACTTCCACCCAAAATGACTGAAGACTTAGGTTGTTGGTAATATTATTTTTTCAATTTTCCTCCTACAAAATGATATTGACTTCGAACAGTTTTGAAAAGTTACAGACAAGAGAACATTCATAGAAAACAGTAGGAATAAAATACATGAAAATCGAACAGCGTGATTTCCCCAGTAAGGAGGACAACAAATGCATTAAAAAAAAAATTTCCCGAGTGACGTAGGTTCGGCTTTATATAAAAGTCCTTTCACTTGCACAGTTTACTGAAGGAATAAAACGTTTCTTAAATATCTTTTGGAATACTTTTAAAACATAGTTATTTGGCTTCTTAAATATTGCAATAAAATCTTACAAATGTAGCAAGACGAGTCCTGATGAAATGCCATGTAACGCATTGTTCGCGGCCTCTTAGGCCATTTCTTGCATAATAGATTGACCTGATAAGGCTGGCACGGGGCTCGAGTTCGACATGTTCCTCCCCTGCTACTTAACTGCACATAATCAGGTAGCTAAATATAAGAGAGGCCTTATAAATATGTATGAAAAAGCACACATGGGAGCGGAACAAAATAAACGACTCGAAGTAACATCTATTGTATGAAGCCAAACACGTTATGTCATTTATGTGTCACATTTCCAAACAATGTGGATGATGGGTTTATCATACCTAGTATTTGCTGCTTCTGTTGGATTTCTTTTGAATACAGATGGCGGATGGGTGTTTCGAAGTTAAGATGTGTTTTGTCTGATTAATATAAGGATAGTTTATTAATTACCTGATTTATAGACAGTTTCTTCCAATATCTGGAAAATTTTGCTTCCAGAAATTTGCTGTTTCCCTAACTTGTGTAAATGCCCAAGAATTTCATTTGTTACATTTTTCTCAAGATCAATCCTGAAGATTGTCATTTTGATCCGGCAGCGTGCTTGCGGTCTGGATCAGTCTGGATCGCCTGCTCTCCGATGCTTTTAGCAGAGGCAGCTTTGGGTGAAAGCAGGGACACAAAGGTTTTACAAGCACTATGCAACTTGCCTTGGAAACCAGCCACCCCTTAAAGACTTGCAGCAGTGGCCAGTAACTTCGGCAAAAAGCTGTAAACTATAAACTGAAAAATCCCTCTGTTCTTGAGAAAGGAGATAATTTTTAATAACAAGTATTTTCTAAAGTTTAATGTTAAATGGAATTTGTCAGCAGGTTTTTGTTATGAAATCTGGGGGCTGCATGAGGTAGGGGCCGAGACACTGATTTCATTGAGGGGTCACTCATTGGGCTGGTTTCAACCAGTGTTTTTTTTCAGCAGCAGATTATAACTCACAGACTAGCTGACCCTGTGCCTCCTAGTCCAAACACGCCCTCACCACTGCTTACTGTCAATACAGAATGTGCATAGAAAGCTGTGGTGTGTAGGGCTAGATTTCTGAGCGCAGCTACATCTTCAGCGGAGAAAATTATGTTTGTATCATAATTCCTTCATTGACACAACGCTGGAATCAGAGTCTTTTTCCCTACGTCATGCTGTTCTCAGATGACGTAGCAAAAACATGGTGACCGATTCCCTTTCACCACTGATGTTGAGAAAACATCTTTAATTTTATCAAAAGGTGATCTGTTCACTTGTGTTCTATTTTTTTAAAGCCTCCATGAAATAGTTTTGTGAGACTGTTCACAATTATATAGTATTGCTCCATATTGGTATTGTTTAGAACACCCTTTAAAGAGCTTGTCCCATCACTGTTATGGAAATTTGGTTAGGATAAATCTATCTATGTGTGTGCTGCTGCCGTTCCCAAATTAGACTGAGTATTTCAGCACTCAAGAATGACACTGTACGCCCACGGTGACAGAATAACATTCCATCAATACTGATGGTTTATTGTACATACATGTTTTTATAATTGCATATAGATAGGGGTGGTTAGTTAATTAACATATGGTCAAGCTCCTCTGTTATTGGTTATCTAAATATATATTGAATATTGTGATTAATGCATATATAAATGCTGATTAAGCAACTAAAGTGTAACTGTCGCCTTTTCTGCAATTAAGCTAAAAATTGAGAAATTGACTGACTCAGCACTCTGTACATCTGGTCTTGTTCCGCTTTTCATCTTGGAAAGTCACAAAGAGGTGTGGCAGCCATTTAAAGCAATTGATTATAGTGTATATATATATTAGCTGTGAGTATATATGAGTATATATGCAAGTGAGATCACATCACAACATCATGAGATGGGATCTTCTGCCTAAATAAGTTAGCTCACTGCAACAACTTAGTGTCGGTTTGGTGGGACCACGACTAAACTCAAAGACTTGGCTCTAGAGCCCCCTGTTTCAGTGGAATGATGGTCAAGCACTCGTAGCACTGCTCTATTCATTGTCTAGATAGAGATGGAGATAGACGAGCATAGCTCTTTGATATCTCTCAGGGGCAATCTCCACCATAATGACTTATCACTGATAGATCAGAAGTTATTATAATGGGCCACACACTTTGAAACCTATAGCTATTCAGCAGAAGGAAAAATCACCATTGACCACTCATTCCACCCCCAGATGAACAATTGAACAAAATATTCTTGATTTGGCATATTTACCAATAACACTCATAAATAGGTGCTGTGTGTTGCAAATTCCAACAAAGAGTCATAGGCATTTGGAATCCCATCTAAAGTCTTGGTACAAGTAAAAACGTTTGCCCGTATAAATCCATATTCCTGAACAGAGCTTAATTTAATAACGGAGATTATCCACCACTTCTAATAAGAAAAGAGGCTGAAAATAACATTAGATACCATTTTTAGCCAATGTCATAGTTATCAACAGCGAGTGGACTCTGTTAAGGAATCTGATCCAACCATGCTCCATAGATCACCAATATTATTATTGGGGTTTTCTGGGCTGAAAAGAAAGGTTTGCAGTCAATCGAAGTGACTACAGATCACTGAATAATGGCATTGTGCAATGCATTGTTGAATGGGCGGTCTCGTGATCCCTTGCATACAATTTGCATACTTGTGGTCATATGTCGGCTAGATTCTCAGCTGCTTCTCTCAATCTGCAGGTTAATGGTGTTCTGGCACTATGTATTGCTGGCACCAAGAGCCCTGCTGCCAGGAGAAAATTAACTTTATTCCTTCTGGCATTCAGATTCCAGCCACAAGGGTTGCACCAGCGCGGTTTCAGTCACCGCTGAGTGTATAAAGTGGCGGCTGTAACAAAGCCCCTGGCACTGATTAGCAGCAGGCTCAGCATTAGGGCTCACTGTCAATAAGTGTCAGGGGCATGGTTACAGCCACCGGTCTCTATACACTGAGTGGTGACTGAAACCATGCTGGTGCCACCCCCTATGAATGTAAGCTGAACCCCTGTGGAAGGTAATAAAGTAATTTCCTCCTGAGCACCGCATCACAAGGTGTCAGAAAGCTATTAACCTGCAGATTAACCCCATATCTGCAGGTTAATAATGTTATTTTACATGACAGGTTCCCTATAATATCTCTCAATGTATTTGCACACTGACACCTACAGATATACTCATGATAGTATGATCACAATACTTTCTGTATGTCATGGGAGCAATGTGTATTCCTCTGTATAACAGTGGTAAAGATAAAAGACCATTTAATTCCTAACATGAGCCACAAGACACCTTCAATCAAGACAATCCACTTTTGGCATAACTTTGATCTGCGCTTAGCCGTATCTACTCATGCCTACCTTTAAAGGTGTGTACTCCCTTATTTATTTCCATTTGGTTGCATCCACTCATTATTTTGCTTTTCTTTATATATAAATGAGCTGGGCATATTTATTCAGTACATTTAATGAGGGGCATACATAGAAATCACGGTACCCCATAGCAGAATTTCTAATTGGACCCGCCTCCAACCCCAAGAAAAAGCAAAAATATTCTTTGGGATCACAGAAGAGCATATATCACATAACTCCTCCACACAGCTTGACAACTCTACCCCTCAACTCCCCCACCAAAGTATGGTGACCCCAACACAGTTTGATCCCACAGCTGTGACCCCCACAAAGCTCTCCATGCAGTATAATGGGCCTTCATATAGTATAACACCCCTACATCTCTTCACACTGTATATGTCCCCCATCCACCCATCCACACCATATGATGGACCCCACACAAACCTTTACATAGTATAATGGCTTGCATATAGTATAATGGCCTCATATAGCCCTCCATAAAGTATAAAGGTTCTGATACACACCTCCAAATATTATAATGGCCCTCCAAATATTATAATAGCCCCACATAGCCTTCCATATAGTATAATGGGCCCCACATAACCCTCTTTATAGTATAATGCACCCCATAGCCCTGCAGATAGTATAATGCACCCCACATTGCCTTCAATATAGTATAATGCACCCCATAGTCCTCCATACAGTATAATGCACCTTCCATAGTTCTCCATAAAGTATAATGAGCCCCACATTGCCTTCCATATAGTATAATGGGCCCCACATAGCCCTCTATATAGTATAATGCACACCATAGTCATCCATATAGTATAATGCACCCCACAATGCCTTCCATATAGTATAATGCACCCCATAGTCCTCCATACAGTATAATACACCTCCCATAGTCCTCCATACAGTATAATGAGCCCCACATAGCCCTCCATATAGTGTAATGTACTCCATAGTTCTCCATATGGTATAATAAGCCCCACATTGCCCTGACTAATATGATTTCAACCCTATAGGTGTAGAATCACTTTAACTAAAATATGATTCCTACTTACATTAATGTTACTGCATTGTCCATGACTATAGACTTGCCATGTGCTGATTTTATGCTCAGCTTTACTTACTGCAATATTCTCTGCTGGAATAGTAGTAACAGAGTCACTATTTTGCCCACACGTTACCAGTAGGACTAATAGACTAAGATATATAGTGGTCAATAGTAATAAAGCTAGTAATTTATTTATTGTTAATGTGTTATAAGAAAATGACCTATTATTTAAAAAATAAATCACTTTTTTAGTTTTCCACTATATAAAAAAAATTAGAAGAAGTCTTGAAATTTTTACACTGGCCATCAGCTTCTTATTCTTTTCAGATAACTTTTTAATAATCTCATGATCAACAGAGACATGATTACAGTGAAAGGTAACATCTCTCTTTGCAGTATAGGATTTTAAAAAAATATAGACAGTAAACATTTTGGATTTCAAACAGTTTAAAAATATCAATTTAACATTACAGCATATTTTAAACAATAGGTGATTTTCTGATTACATATGTCATTCATATAAAGGGAAGCTATCATCAGAAAATTACCTATTGTTTTAAACAAAATTTTGTGTTAAATGTTTTTTCTTTAAATTTGGCCATGTATATTTTATCTATCACAGCTTATATAAAAAACAGAAGTCTTGCATTTTCACGCTAAACACTGGGGCTTTTTTTTTTTTACTTTCTGCTGTTTCAGGAAACAACACATGTACATAGCCACAATGGTCAGACCCTGACCTTATATTTTATATTGAAGTATTTAATGAGTGTGTGAAAAGGTCATTGTGGAGGGACGAGGAGTAGGGTCACCTGTGACATCACCTGTAGTGATTGATTGATTCTGTGTTATCAGCTGTGTATGGAGGTGTTACCCTTCATTGTAATCCTTTCTTTGATGGTAAGAAGCCTGCTGAAAACTCTTCCTGAAAGGAAGGAAAGGAAAGTAGGAGTCTAAAAAGTCCTAGAGCAAGATTACTATTTTTTATTTTATAAAAATTGTAATATATATATATATATATATATATATATATATATATATATATATATATATATAAATAGATTTTTTTCTCAGTATATGTAATAAAAATGTGATTTATACATCATTTCTGATTATAGCTTTCATTCAAAAATCAAGTCCCATCCCTCTGCCAAAAACCTTAGATGCTGTAGTCACTTCATCTAAGGGATTAAATGATTGGGATCAGAGGTTTTTCTGATCTCAGCCATTACAGCTGTCAATTATGAAACAAGAGGTCACTTTCCAATTATCTGAGAGTTCTTAAATAAATCAACACAGTACAGGCAAGTTACACAACAGCGATAGTGTGATGTGTGGAGAAATCACAGGTTTTCTTTCACATAACTCCGTACAATACAGAATTTCATTGCTCTGTATACACTTTCATGGGTATTGTTTCTCCTTGCGGAGATCCACCTGGTAGGGAGTCTTTAGAGTTTTGCTTCCAGGCAAAAAGTACACAAAGTAGCTTCACTCAAAAAACGCACCAAATACGCACCAAAAAAACGCACCTAAATTAGCATAAAAAAACGCAGCAAAAAAACGCAGCAAAAAAGTCCTGTGTGAACTTACCCTAACTGGTAATAAAAAATGGCCAGATCTACTAATCAACATATTTTACTATGCCTAAAGTTTTAATGGGTTTATGAAGACAAAGGAGCATTAGGGCTATATGCAGTTTTTTGCACATTTTCAGAGTAGCTTCAACAACATATTCTCCTGCAAGCTATACTGCATTGAAAGTGAATTGGGTTCTCAAAAAACTCCAATCCCAGATGTTTAATCACCTAAACACTTAAATCCAGGTGCATAATCCCTTCAACTACAGCATTGTAATTGTCTGGACTGATGTTTTTATGCTTCTACCGTATTTTGCGGTTTATAAGACACACCGGATTATAAGACGCACCCCAAATTTTGGGAAGAAAAATAGGACAAAGAACTTTTTTAATAAAATGTTAGTGTTTCTTAGTAATCCGTGTGTTATTGCTTACCGGGGTTGGGGGCTGCGGTGTCTCCCAAGATCTTGGTGCCGAGATCTGTGCCACTCGCTAGCAGCCATTTTCCTGGAGTCCACCGCAAGGTAAACCATGGAAGTGCGGGGGCTCTGGGCTTTCACAAAATGTCGGCGGAGGCCCGCACCACCGAAAACTCACATCATTGCGCCTTTGAACACCCCCTCCTCTCAGCCTGAAGCCCACAGCATCACTCTATTCTTGCCTCCACGAGCAGCGACCTGGGACCCCACTCCACTGTAGCCGGTAAGGTATATTGAAATTATAAGACACACCCCTCTTTTTCCTTCAAATTTTTAGGGAAAAGAGTGCATCTTTGTGGGCACATGGGGGGGGTCAGTGGGTGCCCTAGACCACCATCCGAAACCGCATGGATCAGGGATCTTCCCACCAAATGCTTACTCTCCTTTTACTATGGACAAAATAGTGCTCAGCCAACACAGGGTGAAGGTAAAGTATTGTGGCAATACGTTTTGAACCACAAAATAGTCAAATAATACATAGAACAGTCCCAGCACAATACCCAAGATGGTGTAAAATTACAGATTCTCACCCTTCTGGTGAATCGCCAGGATAAGAACAGCTGTGATTTCAGAGCTTCCAGGGCCGACTACCCCCACCCATGGCACGCACAGAGAGAAGGTAACAACAAGCTTAGGATGATGACAGTCCATTGAGGTACAAGGACAGGTGACTGTAGGGTCACTACCTGGATTCTCCAAACATTTCCAGGGTGCCAGGTGACCGGTGGGTCCCATTCCTGGCTTTCACAAACATCCATGGGGCGCAGATGACCGGTGGGTCCAAATCCTGACTACCCAAAACATATCCATGGGTTAAGTCATGGTCAATGGAGCAGATCTGTATTCTTTCTGCTGGGGATATTGTCCCCTAAGCTGACATCCTGTAGAGTCAAATCTGTGTCCCTTGTGATGGAGCCATGATCTGGCAATTATTCTGTAGTATGTTCCTGGATGTGGTTTTGTAAAGAGTCTCTGGTTCCTTGGATCTCTGGATCTCTTGGCTGTATGGATGTCTATTGTTAGGGTACCGTCACACAGTGGCATTTTTATCGCTACGACGGCACGATTCGTGATGTTCTAGCGATATCGTTACGATCTCGCAGTGTCTGACACGCTACTGCGATCAGACACCCTGCTGAGAATCGTACGTCGTAGCACATCGTTTGAAACTTTCTTTCGTCGCTGGATCTCCCGCTGTCATCGCTGGATCGTTGTGTGTGACAGCGATCCAGCGATGCGTTCGCTGGTAACCAGGGTAAACATCGGGTTACTAAGCGCAGGGCCGCGCTTAGTAACCCGATGTTTACTCTGGTTACCAGCGTAAAAGTAAAAAAAAAAAAACCGTACATACTCACCATCTGATGTCCGTCAGGTCCCTTGCCGTCTGCTTCCCGCTCTGTCTGTCTGCCGGCCGGAAAGTGAGAGCAGATAACAGCGGTGACGTCACTGCTGCGCTCTGCTCTCACTGTACGGCTGCACTCAGTCAGAGCAGGAAGCAGACGGCAAGGGACCTGACGGACATCAGATGGTCAGTATGTACTGTTTGGGTTTTTTTACTTTTACGCTGGTAACCAGGGTAAACATCGGGTTACTAAGCGCGGCCCTGCGCTTAGTAACCCGATGTTTACCCTGGTTACCAGCGAACCTCGGCATCGTTGGTCGCTGGAGAGCGGTCTGTGTGACAGCTCCCCAGCGACCACACAACGACTTACCAACGATCACGGCCAGGTCGTATCGCAGGTCGTGATCGTTGGTAAATCATATAGTGAGACGGTACCCTTAGAGGCATATTCCACTTATATAGCTCACAGCTGTTGTCCTTCAAGCCAGCATTCAGAGGTCAAGAAGATGTGATGAGATTAACTTGCATTATTTGACTATTTAATCAATTTGCATAGTTTTTCCACCTCTGTTTTGCAAGTCAACAAGCTTAGTAACCTGGACAATGTGTAATCAACATATCAGCAAATATCATTGTTCAATTACCCTATTTCTCTGTCATCCATGATAACAGCACAATGTGTTAGAACAAACCTCAACTTAAAAATCAATATTACAGGCTTATACAAACAAAAGTCTGTGTTTTCTTGACCAACCAAAGAACAAACACATAAATTCAAATGTCAACATATAGATAACAGTCTATACTTCCTGGCTTAATGAAAATAGACATCTGGTTAATTAAGAGAAAATGATGTGTTGTCACGGTCTTATAATTTGACAAATACGGTACTTTACACTCGTCTTACATATGTTTCAAACATGCCCACACATTTTAAAAGTACATCAATAATGTAAAGTCACATAGCAAACTATAGTCAAAACATTTATTAGAAGTAAAAGATTAAATGTAAAAAATGAAACTTTACATCAACTTTACATTAATAAATATCAATGAAAATAAAAAAAGCAAAGCTTGACTATTTTTAGAGCTCTTATAAAAGTAAATTGAGAATAAAACACATGTATTGCTATCCCACCATTCACAGCGACCTCAGCAGGACCTGTTTTGGAAATAGACGTGGGTCTTCAAGGTGGAACCCATATTTACTAAACATTTATGGAATTTATGTCTATCTATTAAGGAAGGATAAACTTTGTCAAAAAATTAGATATGCAAATTGTCTCTTCAGAAGAGGACTTGAACATTGGCGTCACCTATTGGAAGCAGCGATCCTAAAAGTCAATATTGACCTTTCAACGAGCCTTGCCACGTGACTTAGGATAAAAGCCAAACCAGAATCTCAATTGTTCGAGTTCAAGTCCTCTTCTTCTCTGAAGAGACAAGTTGCATATTTAATTTTGCAGAAGAACATGCATAGCTTTTAAGTCTCCTCACTCTGACATGCCAGGCTTGACGTGTCACTCTCCACAAGGAGAAACGTTACCCCTTAGACCCCTAAAAAATTTTTAGGAAATTCCTTTCTTTATGTTTAAACTTTTACAGTATACATACCCAAAATTATAGCAAGAAATCTGCAACCCTTAGTGCAAAAAATAGCACCTCAAATAAAGCCTTTATAGTATAACAGTGATTGGCATTAGAATACAGAAGAGTAACAGTATGGTAGAGACAGAATTGTTGTCAACAGGAGCGTCGCTGAGCCCAGAGGTGTAGTTCACAAGGTTTATTTAGATATCTCGTTTCAAAATTGGATTAATTTTTCTCCTCTGCAGTCCTTCTCTTGACAGTGATTCTATTTTCTGCTAAACTGGCACTTGTTCTTCCAGTCCGCAGGTTTTCCAAGAGAGATATTCACCTTTAGTACATACAGTACAACTTGAAAACTTACATTACATTTGTGCCTAATATGCATAACCAAAAACCATATCGACAATGCTTTTATGATCTCCCCATGACAGGAACCTAAGATCATTCTTAAATCACTTGACCACTGGACCTGTGATTAGCTGCAGTGGTCTGATAATTAAAGTGGGACATCAGATGAATACATCAACCAATCACAGAATTCAATAGTAACTAAAGAAGGATTCCATCCAACTTACTTTCCAAAAGAGACCACTGGAGCACCCCACGCTAGAGTATTGGGGCTACAGCAGTTGAGTTTAGGTATTTTATCACATTTACATTTTCATTTCAGAAGTCAATGAAGTCAATTAACTCAATAAAGAAGTAATTCAGATAATCTGACATTTATAGAATCATTGATATACTGGAACATAAGAAATTTCATTCTGTAACAAATCAGTGAACACATCCTTCACCTCCATCTTTCTTTTAGCCCTTTATTCTCGTCTTGGGATCAGATGCTTATGTATCACAGTTTATTAGTATTTAGTTATAATAGCACATGCATATCTAATTAACCATGTTTGGTGTCCCTTTAAAGTAGCATGGTTTTCAGGAGGACCTAAATCTAAATCCAGTTGCTTTAAATGCAATTTCTTTTAGTCATTGGCACACCATCAAAACACCACATCACTAATTCTTTAGCATTTTTCAGCCCCGTGAAAAAAAAAAATCAATAATTTATACACATGCTGTAAAACGCTTCTGTACACAAGTTCGTTCTGAATAACACAGGGGAAAATCATAAATGTGACATTTTATTTTTACAACATTGGTTGCAAATTGCTGTACTATATTGAAATCACTGTAAAGGCTTGGCTGGCAAGAGCTGCCTCTGTTTTTTTAATGATATGCACACCCGTGTTGACAAGTGATGTCTGTGTGATTTCATGTCATTTCTTAGATGTCAAGAAAATACTAATTTAAATATTTCCACTTTATAGCCACCTTACTGTATAGATTTTCCATCATGGAATTTCAGGTATTTTTTTACAGAGTAAGATAAAAGTCACTAAAATCCATCTTGACAAGCTGTAAGGATAAGAATTGATAAGGTGGAATGATGTGTGATTGCTCTCACATGTGCGGCCAAGAACAGTGATTCATGGGCCTAATATATCTCAGGTGGCGTATCACTGTCATGCATTAAAACAATAAGTGATATATATTTGCACTGTAGGAAAGAAGGTACTTTTTATTTGAGCTGCTTTCACTGTATAATTATTACTGTGAATTGTGGTTTGGTAAAATATATGCTCACATATGAACAATATTAACAATAGAATGTTAGATGTGCGCTCCTCAATATCTTCATCCCCAATATCATCATCCCCAATATCATCATCCCCAATATCATCATCCCCAATATCATCATCCTCAATCTCATCATCCCCAATATCATCATCCTCAATATCATCATCCCCAATATCATCATCCCCAATATCATCATCCCCAATATCATCCCCAATATCATCATCCCCAATATCATCATCCTCACTATCATCATCCCCAATATCATCATCCCCAATTTCATCATCTCCAATATCATAATCCCCAATATCATCAGTAACCCAGCTAATATTTAGCACTAAGTTAATAGTAACAGTCCATGTAAATAACATAGACTACTTGGTTAACATTATTTTCATCATAAAGTGTAAAAGCCATACCACCGCGACAAGGTACACCCAGTCGGGATGGTCCTAACCTGTCTCTAGTATTAAATGTGAAGGGACAGGGACCCAACTATGCAGCCACCTGTCCATGGGAAGCTATATACTACAGCTTATTGCCTATGTTAGTGTGAATTAATTTCACAAATGATCTGTTAAAATTTATCTTAAACTGGAAATGTTTTTAAAGTTGTCTTTCAAGGACATACATAAATGAGATGGTGCAAGAATGGACTCACAAAAAGATGGCCCCTGTGCAAGAACAATATATGGGCCCTATGAAGTTCAATAGCTCATCAAAATGCACAGTTGAACCGGCTTTGGGCCCCCTCATCCCAGCCATGAATGGATGCAAAGGTTGCACCAATGGTATGTCTGCCTCTGAGATGGGAAATACAGGGGCAATGCCATAGGGTGTGCATATTTAGTTGCTGCACATAAGTGAGTGCATCTGAAGAAGCCAAAAGTAGACATTATAAATGGCATATGGTTGGAAAGGAGAATCTGTCTTGTATTTTGTACTAGATCCCAGGAGTCCTAGTGTTGAGCGATACCGTCCGATACTTGAAAGTATCGGTATCGGAAAGTATCGGCCGATACCGGCAAAGTATCGGATCTAATCCGATACCGATACCCGATACCAATACAAGTCAATGGGACACCAAGTATCGGACGGTATCCTGTATGGTTCCCAGGGTCTGAAGGAGAGGAAACTCTCCTTCAGGCCCTGGGATCCATATCAATGTGTAAAAGAAAGAATTAAAATAAAAAATAGGGATATACTCACCCTCTGACGCGCCCTGGACCTTACCGCCGTAACCGGGAGCCGTTGTACCTAAGAATGCGCGCTTGAAGGGCCTTAGATGACGTCACGGAGCTCTGATTGGTCCGTAGCGGTCGCGTGACCGCTACGCGACCAATCACAAAGCCGTGACGTCACCTAAGGTCTTTCAAGCGCTTGAAATACCTTAGAAGACGTCTGCAGCTTCTGATTGGTCGCGTAGCGGTCGCGTGACCGCTACGCGACCAATCACAAAGCCGTGACATCACCTAAGGTCTTTCAAGTGCTTGAAAGACCTTAGGTGACATCACGGCTTTGTGATTGGTCGCATAGCGGTCACGCGACCGCTACGGACCAATCAGAGCGCCGTGACGTCATCTAAGGCCCTTCAAGCGCGCATCCTTAGGTACAATGGCTCCCGGTTACGGCGGTAAAGTCCAGGGGCCGCCGGAGAGGTGAGTATATCCCTATTTTTTATTTTAATTCTTTCTTTTACACATTGATATTAATCCCGATACCGATTCCCGATACCACAAAAGTATCGGATCTCGGTATCGGAATTCCGATACCGCAAGTATCGGCCGATACCCGATACTTGCGGTATCGGAATGCTCAACACTACCCAGGACCTGAGTAATGTTGGTCAACTCAAGCTGTAGCTTGTAGCTGTACATGATCATTGTCCCTCTCCACTGAAGATGAATGATATTATAGAAATAGCCAAGCCAGTGACTATCCTAAATTGGATTGGCTTGATGAACCAAGAATGGAATCCCTATATTACCAAGAGACATGCGGGTCCAATAGGTGAGCAGTGTACAGTACAGACCAAAAGTTTGGACACACCTTCTCATTTAAAGATTTTTCTGTATTTTCATGACTATGAAAATTGTACATTCACACTAAAGGCATCAAAACTATTAATTAACACATGCGGAATTAGATACTTAACAAAAAAGTGTGAAACAACTGAAATTATGTCTTATATTCTAGGCTCTTCAAAGTAGCCACCTTTTGCTTTGATGACTGCTTTGCACACTCTTGGCATTCTCTTGATGAGCTTCAAGAGGTAGTCACCAGGAATGGTCTTCCAACAATCTTGAAGGAGTTTCCAGAGATGCTTAGCACTTGTTGGCCCTTTTGCCTTCACTCTGCGGTCCAGCTCACCCCAAACATCTCGATTGGGTTCAGGACTGGTGACTGTGGAGGCCAGGTCATCTGGCGTAGTACCCCATCACTCTCCTTCTTGGTCAAATAGCCCATACACAGCCTGGAGGTGTGTTTGGGGTCATTGTCCTGTTGAAAAATAAATGATGGTCCAACTAAACGCAAACCGGATGGAATAGCATGCCGCTGCAAGATGCTGTGGTAGCCATGCTGTTTCAGTATGCCTTCAATTTTTAATAAATCCCCAACACTGTCACTAGCAAAGCACCCCCACACCATCCCACCTCCTCCTCCATGCTTTATGGTGGGAACCAGGCATGTAGAGTCCATCCGTTCACCTTTTCTGCATCGCACAAAGACACGGTGGTTGGAACCAAAGATCTCAAATTTGAACTCATCAGACCAAAGCACATATTTCCACTGGTCTAATGTCCATTTCTTGTGTTCTTTAGCCCAAACAAGTCTCTTCTGCTTGTTGCCTGTCATTAGCAGTGGTTTCCTAGCAGCTATTTTACCATGAAGGCCTGTTGCACAAAGTCTCCTCTTAACAGTTGCTGTAGAGATGTGTCTGCTGCTAGAACTCTGTGTGGCATTGATCTGGTCTCTAATCTGAGCTGCTGTTAAGCTGCGATTTCTGAGGCTGGTGACTCGAATAAACTTATCCTCAGAAGCAGAGGTGACTCTTGGTCTTCCTTTCCTGGGGAGGTCCTCAAGTGAGCCAGTTTCTTTGTAGCGCTTGATGGTTTTTGCCACTGCACTTGGGGACACTTTCAAAGTTTTCCCAATTTTTCCGACTGGCTGACCTTCATTTCTTAAAGTAATGATGGCCAGTGCCACTCGTTTTTCTTTACTTAGCTGCTTTTTTCTTGACATAATACAAATTGTAGCAGTCTATTCAGTAGGACTGTCAGCTGTGTATCCACCAGACTTCTGCACAACACAACTGATGGTCCCAACCCCATTTATAAGGCAAGAAATCTCACTTATTAAACCTGACAGGGCACACCTGTGAAGTGAAAACCATTCCTGGTGACTACATCTTGAAGCTCATCAAGAGAATGCCAAGAGTGTGCAAAGCAGTCATCAAAGCAAAAGGTGGCTACTTTGAAGAACCTAGAATATAAGACATAATTTCAGTTGTTTCACACTTTTTTGTTAAGTATATAATTCCACATGTGTTAATTCATAGTTTTGATGCCTTCAGTGTGAATGTACAAATTTCATAGTCATGAAAATGCAGAAAAATCTTTAAATGAGAAGATGTGTCCAAACTTTTGGTTTATACTGTATGTCTATGTAGATCTACACTCAATAGTTAGATTACATACATAAACATAAAAGAGACTGACAGGTGTAACTTCAGTGGGTGTAGGGGTCGCAGTCGCACCCAGACCATAGAGCCTAATAGGGCTCAAAAGGTTCCTATGACCCATATAAGAAGACCAATTTTATTTACGACCTCTGATCATTTGGGATTATGCATAGGGGTACACAAGCTTTAAGTTAGCCAACTGCAAAAAGAGATAAAGATGGATCTTTAGACTTTCTACTCTACTTCTAAAATCTTCACTAGATTTAACAGATAATACTTATATAAAATTTCTTACATAATCAAAGCCTAAAAATAGTCTTTGAATGCTTTACGAAAGCAATTTGCCAGCATAATGTTCATCACAGCTCATCTTACTTTTCTATTTTTTAAGATCAGAGAGATTATTTGCATACAAAATCAGCTTCTTCACATTTGAAAACAAATTGTTATGATGTGGGCAGCAAATACATCCTTTTTTCGGCAGTTAAAATGGACTGTAGAATCTGAAAATATACTGTGGGATCCTCTTTGGAGTCTAGATATAGTGACTAATGCAAATGATGGAGCTAAAAAAGAAGTAGAATGATCCTGCTAACAGTGTCATTGCAGAGAAATAAAAAAATATGAACAGAGATGCAAGTTTTATTTAATTGTACTATTTCTTAAAGGCCTAAGTCTTTAAAGACATTTAGTCTTGGATAATTCAAGTGTGTTTGTCTTCTGCTGGACCCTGGGTAACCTGTAGTTTTATGGGATCATTAAGGTGTTTTAATCTATTCCCTGCTAGAAATGTATAAACCAAAAACAATACTAGAACTTGGTATTCTCCCAGTTCATGTTGTTGTTCACCATGCCAAGCTCCAAGGTGACCTTGATGGTATTGTCCGATTCTAAAAAAATGTTTGAAAACATTGACATAGCAGTATTTTTTAGCATTTGTAATCTATGCTTCTATTTCAGTGGAAGTCTTCAAACAAAGACTGGACAGACGTGTCTGAGATGGTTTAGTGAATCCTGCATTAAGCAGGGGACTGGACACGATGACCCTGGAGGTCCCTTCCAACTCAAACATTCTATGATTCTAATCATAATTTTCAATTAGTATTTGTGATACAAAACTAAAAGTGGAATATAGGGTTGAGCGAAACGGATCGTTCATTTTCATAAGTCACCGACTTTTGGCAAAGTCGGCGTCTCATGAAACCCGACCCGATCCCTGTGTGGGGTCGGCCACGGGGTACGCGATCTTCACGCCAAAGTCGCGTTTTGTATGACGCGTTTAGCGCCATTTTTTCAGCCAATGAAGGAGCATGGGCAGAGTGATGACATAGGTCTAAGGGGCGTGTACGCACATCGCCATCTTATCGCTTGTGCGCTGTAGGGATTTGTAATGTTTAAAACGAAATTTTCAGTGCTGGGACGGAGAGAGAGAGAGAGAGAGAGAGAGAGAGAGAGAGAAAGAGAGAGAGAGATTTTATATACTTTTTCCCATTGACGTGCATTGGGTTTCGTGTTCCGGCCGATCCCCGAGTTTACGCAGTAATCGGCCGATTTCACCCAACTCGACTTTTCAGATACCCGACACGACTCGACCCTAAAAAAGTCAAAGTCGCTCAATCCTAGTGGAATATACCAACTTAAAAAGTATCATAGAGATTTGTGGTTTGTGCATTGTGGTTCAGACACACTGGTCTATGATAAACTACTGAACAAAATAATGTTGTGTTCCTTACACAGAGCTTTTCATTCAAAGAGGACCTTTTACCAAAATGTTCATGTTGAACTGGACCTCCAGTGAAATTGGAAGCTCTTATGGCCAGTGGGGTAGTCTCTTTTACAACTGAAAAATGTAAGCTGTGTTGGTCAGGGAGGTTTTCTCTCTTCCCATGTGCATTTTACCAACAATTACAAGCATAT
Organism: Ranitomeya variabilis; assembly: GCF_051348905.1. NCBI lineage: Eukaryota > Metazoa > Chordata > Amphibia > Anura > Dendrobatidae > Ranitomeya > Ranitomeya variabilis. The sequence goes on along the minus strand of NC_135239.1, from coordinate 166,745,243 downwards.
TGATATACATGAGAATTTATTTGCCATGAATCCATTTTTTTTTAGAAAATTCAGCAAAGTTGGCAATTTTGAATTTCAAAAGATTTACTCATTTCTAATTCTAAGCTATAGTGAGGGCGTATTCTTATTCCATCTGTGTTTTGCTGCCTGCTTATGATTGGTCAGCATCAGAGAGGAGAAGAAGTGCATGCCCCCAGTAAAATATCTGTGGTAATGCCCACTTGGACTTGAAAAAATATACTGTTTAGATGTTAAATACATTGATTGCTAATATCCCAGCATTGGTGAGCCAAATAAAGAAACAATAAATATATCCTGCTCTGCAGCCACTATTGCATTGAGTGTCCAGTTCAACATGAAAAATTTGGTGCAAAGTCCTCTTTAGAAAGAAAGATAACTTTTCAAAACTGACTTCATATAGTTGAGTTATTAGACCCTTATTGGGGAAGGTCTGTGCTCTGAAAAGTTATTAGAAAGTAAAGGCATCCAGTTAAAATATAGATGGATATTTCTAAACAGTAAATGTTTTATTTCAATGTAATCTTTTTGTAACATCTATTACAGTACTTGTTCTTTCTGTTTCCATGTAACTGTACGATGCAGGGCAACTACATGGTAGCCTTGTTTTACCCCTCGGACTCGTGGTACCATCAGGACTGGAAGCTTGGTGTTGTGGATTCTGTTTGTGGGCTCCCTCTGGTGGTTGCTGCTGGTACTGGGTGACTTTGGTGGGTTGCGGCCTTTGGTTTCCACCTGTCCATCAGTGGCTGGGTGTTTCCTATTTTACCTGGCCTTTCTGTCATTCCCTTGCCGGCTATCAATGTATTCAGATGTGCTCTGTTTGGTTCCTGCCAACCTGCTCCCAGATCTTTCAGGATAAGCTAAGTGCTGATTTTCAGTTGTTTAGTTTTTTGTCCAGCTTGCTTATTATGTCTCTATGCTAGCTGGTAGCTCTAGTGGACTGAGGTTCTCCCCATGTGCCATGAGTTGGCACATGGGTTCTTGTAATCTCAGGATGGTATTTTTGGTTAGGGTTTTTTGCTGACCGCTCAGTCCCCTTTTGTATCTTTCTGCTTTCTAGTTTACAGCGGGCCTCAATTTGCTAAAGCTATATATATCATCTCTATGTTTGTGCCTTCCTCTCATTTCACCGTCAATACATGTGAGGGGGCAACTATATCTTTTGGGGTTCATTCCTCTGGAGGCAAGTGAGGTCTTATTTTCTCTGCAGTACTAGTTAGCTCTTAGGCTGGTGCGTGGCATCTAGAACCAACGTAGGCACGCTCCCTGGCTATTTCTAGTTGCGTTTGTCAGGCGTAGGGCAGCGGTCAGCCCAGGTTCCATCACCCTAGAGCTCGTCCGTTAATTATTTGTACTTTGCTTGTCCTGTGCTATCCCTAGCCATTGGGGATTCATGACAGTATAGCCGGCCCACAAAGTGTTAATATTTTGGGCTGAAGCAGGAGAAATAGAAGTGTTTAAGGGAAATTTTTTTTTTTTTTTTTTTTCCCCTTCAGAGTTTTGCTGCCTAGCCCTTAATTGCTGTCTAGCTGCTTCTTACCTCCTCTTAACCCTTGAATGGCTCTGATCTTAGCTGTTTAACATGGATGTCCAGAGTTTGGCTTCCAGCCTGAGTAATCTCGCGGCAAAAGTTCAAAACATACAGGATTTTGTTGTTCACACTCCCATGTCTGAACCTAGAATTCCTATTCCAGAGTTCTTTTCTGGAGATAGATCTACCTTCCTGAATTTCAGGAACAATTGTAAATTGTTTCTTTCTTTAAAATCTCGCTCCTCTGGAGACCCTGCTCAGCAGGTCAAGATTGTAATATCTTTCCTGCGGGGCGACCCTCAGAATTGGGCATTTGCATTGGCACCAGGGGATCCTGCATTGCTCAGTGTGGATGCGTTTTTTCTGGCATTGGGATTGCTCTATGAGGAACCTAACCTGGAGATTCAGGCTGAAAAGGCTTTATTGGCCCTCTCTCAGGGGCATGATGAAGCGGAAATATATTGTCAAAAATTTCGGAAATGGTCGGTGCTTATTCAGTGGAATGAGTGCGCCCTGGCTGCAAACTTCAGAAATGGTCTTTCTGAGGCCATTAAGGATGTTATGGTGGGGTTCCCTACGCCTACAGGTCTGAATGAGTCTATGGCTATGGCCATTCAGATTGATCGGCGTTTACGGGAGCGCAAACCCGTGCACCAGTTGGCGGTGTCTTCTGAACAGGCACCTGAGACTATGCAATGTGATAGAATTCAGTCCAGAAGTGAACGGCAAAGTTATAGGCGGAAAAATGGATTGTGTTTTTATTGTGGTGATTCAGCTCATGTTATATCAGCATGCTCTAAACGCACAAAAAGGGTTGATAAATCTTTTGCCATTGGTACTCTGCAGCCTAAGTTCATTTTGTCTGTGACTCTGATTTTTTCACTGTCTTCCATTTCCGTCGATGCCTATGTGGATTCGGGCGCTGCCCTGAGTCTTATGGATTGGTCATTTGCTAAACGCTGCGGTTTTAGTCTGGAGCCTCTGGAAGTTCCTATTCCTCTGAAGGGAATTGACTCTACACCATTGGCTATGAATAAACCGCAGTACTGGACACAAGTGACCATGCGCATGACTCCCGTTCATCAGGAGGTGATTCGCTTCCTTGTACTGTATAATTTACATGATGTACTAGTGCTTGGTCTGCCATGGTTACAAACTCATAATCCTGTCCTGGACTGGAAAACAATGTCTGTGTTAAGCTGGGGATGTCAGGGGGTTCATGGTGATGCACCTCCGATTTCAATTGCTTCATCTACTCCTTCTGAGATCCCTGCATTTTTGTCTGACTATAGGGATGTTTTTGAGGAACCTAAGCTCAATTCGCTCCCTCCTCATAGAGAGTGTGACTGTGCTATAGAATTGATTCCTGGCAGTAAGTTCCCTAAGGGTCGTTTATTTAATCTGTCACTGCCAGAGCATACTGCTATGCGGAATTATATTAAGGAGTCCTTGGAAAAGGGACATATTCGTCCATCTTCGTCCCCTCTGGGAGCAGGTTTTTTTTTCGTGGCTAAAAAAGATGGTTCCCTGAGGCCTTGTATAGATTATCGCCTTCTGAATAAGATTACAGTCAAATATCAGTATCCATTGCCATTATTAACTGATTTGTTTGCTCGCATTAAGGGGGCTAGGTGGTTCACTAAGATAGATCTTCGCAGTGCGTATAATCTGGTGCGGATAAAACAGGGTGATGAGTGGAAAACCGCATTTAATACGCCTGAGGGCCATTTTGAGTATTTGGTAATGCCTTTTGGACTCTCCAATGCTCCGTCAGTCTTTCAGTCCTTTATGCACAATATTTTCCGTGAATATCTGGATAAGTTTATGATTGTGTATTTGGATGATATTTTGGTGTTTTCTGATGACTGGGAGTCTCATGTTCTACAGGTCAGGAAGGTGTTTCAGGTTCTGCGGGCCAATTCTCTGTTTGTGAAGGGCTCAAAGTGTCTCTTCGGAGTCCAGAAGATTTCTTTTTTGGGGTACATTTTTTCTCCTTCTACTATTGAGATGGATCCCGTCAAGGTTCAGGCTATTTGTGACTGGACACAACCTACATCTGTTAAGAGCCTTCAGACGTTCTTGGGGTTTGCTAATTTTTATCATCGGTTCATTGCTAATTTTTCCAGTATTGTTAAACCTTTGACTGATTTGACTAAAAAGGGTGCTGATGTTGCTGATTGGTCTCCTGCGGCTGTGGAGGCTTTTCAGGAACTTAAGCGCCGGTTTTCTTCTGCTCCTGTTGTGAAATTGGATTCTGGGCTCCCCCGGTGGCCACTTGTGGAATTGTACTTGTGTGCATCATCCCCTCTGTTCACCTGCTCCTATCAGGATGTGGGAGTCGCTATATAACCTTGCTCCTCTGTCAGTTTCATGCCGGTCAACAATGTAATCAGAAGCCTTTCTGTGCATGTTCCTGCTACTAGACAACTCCCAGCTAAGTTGGACTTTTGTCCTTGTGTGTTTTTGCATTTTGTTCCTGTTCACAGCTGCTGTTTCGTTACTGTGTCTGGAAAGCTCTTGTGAGCGGAAATTGCCACTCTGGTGTTATGAGTTAATGCTAGAGTCTTAAAGTAATTTCTGGATGGTGTTTTGATAGGGTTTTCTGCTGACCATGAAAGTGCCCTTTCTGTCTTCTTGCTATCTAGTAAGCGGACCTCGATTTTTGCTAAACCTATTTTCATACTACGTTTGTCATTTCATCTAAAATCACCGCCAATATATGTGGGGGCCTCTGTCTGCCTTTTGGGAAAATTTCTCTAGAGGTGAGCCAGGACTGTCTTTTCCTCTGCTAGGATTAGGTAGTTCTCCGGCTGGCGCTGGGCATCTAGGGATAAAAAAACGTAGGCATGCTACCCGGCCACTTCTAGTTGTGCGGCAGGTTTAGTTCATGGTCAGTATAGTTTCCATCTTCCAAGAGCTAGTTCTCATATATGCTGGGCTATGTTCTCTCGCCATTGAGAATCATGACAGTTTGACCGGCCCAAAAAAAAGGGTTAAATTACTGGCTGAGAAAGGAGAGAAAAAAGAAGTCTGCTACAATTTTTTTTTTTTTTTTTCCTCTAGTTCTGAGTGTGCTCTTAATTGAATCACTTGCTAGTCTGCCTATACTGCAGCCTTCCTCTCTTTCTCTCCTTCTTATCCTTGAATGGCTCTGTGTTCACCTGTTTCAAATGGATCTTCAGAGTGTAGCTACAGGTTTGAATAATCTCGCCACAAAGGTACAAAATTTGCAAGATTTTGTTGTTCATGCACCTATGTCTGAGCCTAGAATTCCTTTGCCTGAATTCTTCTCGGGGAATAGATCTCACTTTCAAAATTTTAAAAATAATTGCAAATTGTTTTTGTCCCTGAAGTCTCGCTCTGCCGGAGACCCTGCACAGCAGGTCAGGATTGTAATTTCCTTGCTCCGGGGCGACCCTCAAGACTGGGCTTTTGCATTGGCACCAGGGGATCCTGCGTTGCTCAATGTGGATGCGTTTTTTCTGGCCTTGGGGTTGCTTTATGAGGAACCTCATTTAGAGCTTCAGGCGGAAAAGGCCTTGATGTCCTTGTCTCAGGGGCAAGATGAAGCTGAAATATACTGCCAAAAATTCCGCAAATGGTCTGTGCTTACTCAGTGGAATGAGTGCGCCCTGGCGGCGATTTTCAGAGAAGGTCTCTCTGATGCCATTAAGGATGTTATGGTGGGGTTCCCTGTGCCTGCGAGTCTGAATGAGTCCATGACGATGGCTATTCAGATCGATAGGCGTCTGCGGGAGCGCAAACCTGTGCACCATTTGGCGGTGTCTACTGAGAAAACGCCAGAAAATATGCAATGTGATAGAATTCTGTCCAGAAGCGAGCGGCAGAATTTTAGACGAAAAAATGGGTTGTGCTTCTATTGTGGTGATTCAACTCATGTTATATCAGCATGCTTTAAGCGTACTAAGAAGCCTGACAAGTCTGTTTCAATTAGCACTTTACAGTCTAAGTTTATTCTATCTGTGACCCTGATTTGTTCTTTGTCATCTATTACCGCGGACGCCTATGTCGACTCTGGCGCTGCTTTGAGTCTTATGGATTGGTCCTTTGCCAAACGCTGTGGGTATGATTTGGAGCCATTGGAGGCTCCGATACCTCTGAAAGGGATTGACTCCACCCCATTGGCTAGTAATAAACCACAATACTGGACACAAGTGACTATGCGTGTTAATCCGGATCACCAGGAGGTTATTCGCTTTCTGGTGCTGTATAATCTACATGATGTTTTGGTGCTGGGATTGCCATGGCTGCAATCTCATAACCCAGTCCTCGACTGGAGAGCTATGTCTGTGTTAAGCTGGGGATGTAAAGGAACTCATGGGGACGTACCTTTGGTTTCCATTTCATCATCTATTCCCTCTGAGATTCCTGAATTCTTGTCTGACTTTCGTGACGTTTTTGAAGAACCCAAGGTTGGTTCACTACCTCCGCACCGGGAGTGCGATTGTGCCATAGACTTGATCCCGGGTAGTAAATACCCTAAGGGTCGTTTATTTAATCTGTCTGTGCCTGAACACGCGGCTATGCGAGAATATATAAAGGAGTCCTTGGAAAAGGGACATATTCGTCCTTCGTCATCTCCCTTAGGAGCCGGTTTTTTCTTTGTGTCTAAGAAAGACGGCTCTTTGAGGCCGTGTATTGATTATCGACTTTTGAATAAAATCACGGTTAAATATCAATATCCGTTACCACTGCTTACTGATTTGTTTGCTCGTATAAAGGGGGCCAAGTGGTTCTCTAAGATTGATCTCCGTGGGGCGTATAATTTGGTGCGAATCAAGCAGGGGGATGAGTGGAAAACCGCATTTAATACGCCCGAGGGCCATTTTGAGTATTTGGTGATGCCTTTTGGTCTTTCAAATGCCCCTTCAGTCTTCCAGTCCTTTATGCATGACATTTTCCGCGATTATTTGGACAAATTTATGATTGTGTATCTGGATGATATTCTGATTTTTTCGGATGACTGGGACTCTCATGTCCAGCAGGTCAGGAGGGTTTTTCAGGTTTTGCGGTCTAATTCCTTGTGTGTGAAGGGTTCTAAGTGTGTTTTTGGGGTTCAAAAGATTTCCTTCTTGGGATACATTTTTTCCCCCTCTTCCATCGAGATGGATCCTGTCAAGGTTCAGGCTATTGGTGATTGGACGCAACCCTCTTCTCTTAAGAGTCTTCAGAAATTTTTGGGCTTTGCTAACTTTTATCGTCGATTTATTGCTGGTTTTTCTGATGTTGTAAAACCATTGACTGATTTGACTAAGAAGGGTGCTGATGTTGCTGATTGGTCCCCTGATGCTGTGGAGGCCTTTCGGGAGCTCAAGCGCCGCTTTTCTTCCGCCCCAGTGTTGCGTCAGCCTGATGTTGCTCTTCCTTTTCAGGTTGAGGTCGACGCTTCTGAAATCGGAGCTGGGGCGGTGTTGTCGCAGAGAAGTTCCGACTGCTCCGTGATGAGACCTTGTGCTTTTTTTTCCCGTAAATTTTCGCCCGCCGAGCGGAATTATGATATTGGGAATCGGGAGCTTTTGGCCATGAAGTGGGCTTTTGAGGAGTGGCGTCACTGGCTTGAGGGGGCCAGACATCAGGTGGTGGTATTGACTGACCACAAAAATTTAATTTACCTTGAGTCTGCCAGGCGCCTGAATCCTAGACAGGCGCGCTGGTCGTTGTTTTTCTCTCGGTTTAATTTTGTGGTGTCTTACCTACCGGGTTCTAAGAATGTTAAGGCGGATGCCCTTTCTAGGAGTTTTGAGCCTGACTCCCCTGGTAATTCTGAGCCCACAGGTATCCTTAAAGATGGAGTGATATTGTCTGCCGTTTCTCCAGACCTGCGGCGGGCCTTGCAGGAGTTTCAGGCGGATAGACCTGATCGTTGCCCACCTGGTAGACTGTTTGTTCCTGATGATTGGACCAGTAGAGTCATCTCTGAGGTTCATTCTTCTGCGTTGGCAGGTCATCCTGGAATCTTTGGTACCAGGGATTTGGTGGCAAGGTCCTTCTGGTGGCCTTCCCTGTCACGAGATGTGCGAGGCTTTGTGCAGTCTTGTGACGTTTGTGCTCGGGCCAAGCCTTGTTGTTCTCGGGCTAGTGGATTGTTGTTACCCTTGCCTATCCCGAAGAGGCCTTGGACGCACATCTCGATGGATTTTATTTCGGATCTGCCTGTTTCTCATAAGATGTCTGTCATCTGGGTGGTGTGTGACCGTTTCTCTAAGATGGTCCATCTGGTTCCCTTGCCTAAGTTGCCTTCTTCTTCCGAGTTGGTTCCTCTGTTTTTTCAAAATGTTGTTCGTTTGCATGGTATTCCGGAGAATATCGTTTCTGACAGAGGGACCCAATTCGTGTCTAGATTTTGGCGGGCATTCTGTGCTAGGATGGGCATAGATTTGTCTTTTTCGTCTGCTTTCCATCCTCAGACTAATGGCCAGACCGAGCGGACTAATCAGACCTTGGAGACATATTTGAGGTGTTTTGTGTCTGCGGATCAGGATGATTGGGTTGCTTTTTTGCCTTTGGCGGAGTTCGCCCTCAATAATCGGGCCAGCTCTGCCACCTTGGTGTCCCCGTTTTTCTGTAATTCGGGGTTTCATCCTCGATTTTCCTCCGGTCAAGTGGAATCTTCGGATTGTCCTGGAGTGGATGCTGTGGTGGAGAGGTTGCATCAGATTTGGGGGCAGGTGGTGGACAATTTGAAGTTGTCCCAGGAGAAGACTCAGCTTTTTGCCAACCGCCGTCGTCGTGTTGGTCCTCGGCTTTGTGTTGGGGACTTGGTGTGGTTGTCTTCTCGTTTTGTCCCTATGAGGGTTTCTTCTCCTAAGTTTAAGCCTTGGTTCATCGGCCCGTACAAGATATTGGAGATTCTTAACCCTGTGTCCTTCCGTTTGGACCTCCCTGCATCCTTTTCGATTCATAATGTTTTTCATCGGTCATTGTTGCGCAGGTATGAGGTACCGGCTGTGCCTTCCGTTGAGCCTCCTGCTCCGGTGTTGGTTGAGGGTGAGTTGGAGTACGTTGTGGAAAAGATCTTGGACTCTCGTGTTTCCAGACGGAAACTCCAGTATCTGGTCAAATGGAAGGGATACGGTCAGGAGGATAATTCTTGGGTCACTGCCTCTGATGTTCATGCCTCCGATCTTGTCCGTGCCTTTCATAGGGCTCATCCTGATCGCCCTGGTGGTTCTGGTGAGGGTTCGGTGCCCCCTCCTTGAGGGGGGGGTACTGTTGTGAAATTGGATTCTGGGCTCCCCCGGTGGCCACTTGTGGAATTGTACTTGTGTGCATCATCCCCTCTGTTCACCTGCTCCTATCAGGATGTGGGAGTCGCTATATAACCTTGCTCCTCTGTCAGTTTCATGCCGGTCAACAATGTAATCAGAAGCCTTTCTGTGCATGTTCCTGCTACTAGACAACTCCCAGCTAAGTTGGACTTTTGTCCTTGTGTGTTTTTGCATTTTGTTCCTGTTCACAGCTGCTGTTTCGTTACTGTGTCTGGAAAGCTCTTGTGAGCGGAAATTGCCACTCTGGTGTTATGAGTTAATGCTAGAGTCTTAAAGTAATTTCTGGATGGTGTTTTGATAGGGTTTTCTGCTGACCATGAAAGTGCCCTTTCTGTCTTCTTGCTATCTAGTAAGCGGACCTCGATTTTTGCTAAACCTATTTTCATACTACGTTTGTCATTTCATCTAAAATCACCGCCAATATATGTGGGGGCCTCTGTCTGCCTTTTGGGAAAATTTCTCTAGAGGTGAGCCAGGACTGTCTTTTCCTCTGCTAGGATTAGGTAGTTCTCCGGCTGGCGCTGGGCATCTAGGGATAAAAAAACGTAGGCATGCTACCCGGCCACTTCTAGTTGTGCGGCAGGTTTAGTTCATGGTCAGTATAGTTTCCATCTTCCAAGAGCTAGTTCTCATATATGCTGGGCTATGTTCTCTCGCCATTGAGAATCATGACATGCTCCTGTGTTGTGTCAACCAGATGTTTCACTTCCTTTTCAGGTTGAGGTTGATGCTTCCGAGATTGGAGCGGGGGCGGTTTTGTCGCAGAGAAGTTCTAATGACTCGGTGATGAAGCCATGTGCATTCTTCTCTAGAAAATTCTCGCCCGCCGAGCGCAATTATGATGTGGGTAATCGGGAGCTTTTGGCCATGAAGTGGGCATTTGAGGAGTGGCGTCATTGGCTTGAGGGTGCTAAACATCGTGTGGTGGTCTTGACTGATCACAAGAATCTCATTTACCTTGAGTCTGCCAGGCGTTTGAATCCTAGACAGGCTCGTTGGTCGTTGTTTTTTTCTCGTTTCAATTTCGTGGTTTCATACCTGCCAGGTTCAAAGAATGTAAAGGCAGATGCTCTTTCCAGGAGTTTTGTGCCTGACTCTCCTGGAGACTCTGGGCCTACTGGTATCCTTAGGGATGGGGTAATATTGTCCGCCGTATCCCCAGACTTGCGACGTGCATTGCAGGAGTTTCAGGTGGATAAACCGGATCGTTGTCCACCAGAAAGACTGTTTGTCCCGGATGATTGGACCAGTAGAGTCATCTCCGAGGTCCATTCTTCTGTGTTGGCTGGTCATCCTGGAATATTTGGTACTAGAGACTTGGTGGCCAGGTCTTTTTGGTGGCCTTCCTTGTCTAGGGATGTGCGTACCTTTGTGCAGTCTTGTGAAGTGTGTGCTCGAGCTAAGCCTTGCTGTTCTCGGGCCAGTGGGTTGTTGTTATCCTTGCCCATCCCGAAGAGGCCTTGGACGCACATTTCCATGGATTTTATTTCTGATCTCCCGGTTTCACAGAAAATGTCCGTTATCTGGGTTGTGTGTGACCGCTTTTCTAAGATGGTTCATTTGGTGCCCTTGCCTAAGTTGCCCTCCTCCTCTGAGTTGGTCCCTTTATTTTTTCAGAACGTGGTTCGTTTGCATGGGATTCCGGAGAATATCGTTTCTGACAGGGGATCCCAGTTTGTGTCTAGATTTTGGCGGACGTTTTGTGCCAAGATGGGCATTGATTTGTCTTTTTCGTCTGCATTCCATCCTCAGACGAATGGCCAGACGGAGCGAACTAATCAGACCTTGGAAACTTATTTGAGGTGTTTTGTTTCTGCCGATCAAGATGACTGGGTTGCTTTTTTGCCACTGGCCGAATTTGCTCTTAATAGTCGGGCTAGTTCTGCCACGTTGGTTTCTCCTTTTTTTTGTAATTCGGGGTTTCATCCTCGTTTTTCCTCTGGTCAGGTGGAGTCTTCGGATTGTCCTGGAGTGGACGTGGTGGTGGACAGGCTACATCAGATTTGGAATCAGGTGGTGGACAATTTGAAGTTATCTCAGGAGAAGACTCAGCAGTTTGCTAATCGCCGTCGCCGCGTGGGTCCCCGACTTCTTGTTGGGGATTTGGTGTGGTTGTCTTCTCGTTTTGTCCCTATGAAGGTCTCTTCTCCTAAGTTCAAGCCTCGGTTCATCGGTCCTTATAGGATCTCGGAGATTCTTAACCCTGTATCTTTTCGTTTGGATCTCCCAGCATCGTTTGCTATTCATAATGTGTTCCATCGGTCGTTGTTGCGGAGGTATGAGGTACCCGTTGTTCCTTCGGTTGAGCCTCCTGCTCCGGTGCTGGTGGAGGGAGAATTGGAGTATGTTGTTGAGAAGATCTTGGATTCTCGTGTTTCCAGACGCAAACTCCAGTATTTGGTTAAGTGGAAGGGTTATGGTCAGGAGGATAATTCCTGGGTGGTCGCCTCTGATGTTCATGCGACTGATTTGGTCCGCGCCTTCCATAGAGCTCACCCTGATCGCCCTGGGGGTTCTCGTGAGGGTTCGGTGACCCCTCCTCAAGGGGGGGGTACTGTTGTGGATTCTGTTTGTGGGCTCCCTCTGGTGGTTGCTGCTGGTACTGGGTGACTTTGGTGGGTTGCGGCCTTTGGTTTCCACCTGTCCATCAGTGGCTGGGTGTTTCCTATTTTACCTGGCCTTTCTGTCATTCCCTTGCCGGCTATCAATGTATTCAGATGTGCTCTGTTTGGTTCCTGCCAACCTGCTCCCAGATCTTTCAGGATAAGCTAAGTGCTGATTTTCAGTTGTTTAGTTTTTTGTCCAGCTTGCTTATTATGTCTCTATGCTAGCTGGTAGCTCTAGTGGACTGAGGTTCTCCCCATGTGCCATGAGTTGGCACATGGGTTCTTGTAATCTCAGGATGGTATTTTTGGTTAGGGTTTTTTGCTGACCGCTCAGTCCCCTTTTGTATCTTTCTGCTTTCTAGTTTACAGCGGGCCTCAATTTGCTAAAGCTATATATATCATCTCTATGTTTGTGCCTTCCTCTCATTTCACCGTCAATACATGTGAGGGGGCAACTATATCTTTTGGGGTTCATTCCTCTGGAGGCAAGTGAGGTCTTATTTTCTCTGCAGTACTAGTTAGCTCTTAGGCTGGTGCGTGGCGTCTAGAACCAACGTAGGCACGCTCCCTGGCTATTTCTAGTTGCGTTTGTCAGGCGTAGGGCAGCGGTCAGCCCAGGTTCCATCACCCTAGAGCTCGTCCGTTAATTATTTGTACTTTGCTTGTCCTGTGCTATCCCTAGCCATTGGGGATTCATGACAGCTTGGGGTTAATAACTGGCTAGTTAGGATTTCTTCCTGCTGTGAGCCCTGGGTGGGGTTAGTCTCTAATTAGACTCTTAGTCTCAGTCTTTCACTGTCAGTTATAGTTTATACTAGTTCTGGTTCACTCCTGTTGTTCTGCTCCTGTTCAGCCTGTTTTATTATCATTCTGACCTTAATATGTATGCAAACCCTACAGAGACTTGTTTTACCCCTCGGACTCGTGGTACCACCAGATCTGGAAGCTTGGGGGTTAATGACTGCCTAGTTAGGATTTCTTCCTGCTGTGAGCCCTGGGTGGGGTTAGTCTCTAGTTAGACTCTTGAGTCTCAATCTTTCACTGCCAGTTATAGTTTATACTAATTCTGGTTCACTCCTGTTTTTGTGCTCCTGTTCAGTCTGTTTTATTCTCATTCTGACTTTAGCCTATTTTCTGATCATTCTTCAGAACGTTGGCCCCTTTTTTATTGCATATTTGATTAGTTCCTATAAAAAGACAGTAAAAATTCACAATGTCGAAAGCAAGTATCAGTGTTTCCATTTAATTCACTTTTTAAAGTTTAGATATCTTAGGTGGTAATCTCTAAGGACTGGATTTACAGTTATTAGAGCTGATGATTTACAGGCAAAGATCTTTTTTTTGCTTGGACTGGATACATTTTTTAACCCCTTCCCGACCTTTGACGCATACGCTGCGTCATGAAAGTCGGTGCCAATCCGACCTGTGACGCAGCGTATGCGTCATGGAATGATCGCGTCCCTGCAGATCGGGTGAAAGGGTTAACTCCAATTTCACCCGATCTGCAGGGACAGGGGGAGTGGTGCTTCAGCCCAGGGGAGGTGGCTTAACCCCCTCATGGCTTCGATCGCTCTGATTGGCTGTTGAAAGTGAAACTGCCAATCAGAGCGATTTGTAATATTTCACCTAAAAAACTGGTGAAATATTACAATCCAGCCATGGCCGATGCTGCAATATCATCGGCCATGGCTGGAAATACCAAAGTGACCCCCCCACCCCACCGATCGCCCCCCCAAGCCACCGATCTGTCCCGTAGTCCCCTCCGTCCTGTGCTCCGCTCCCCCGTCCTCCTGTCCGCTCCCCCCGTGCTCCTATGTCACCCCCCCGTGCTCCGACGCCCCCCCCCCGTGCCCCGATCTCCCCCCCCTTATACTTACCGAGGCTCCTGGTGTCGGTCCGTCTTCTCCATGGGCGCCGCCATCTTCCAAAATGGCGGGCGCATGCGCAGTGAGCCCGCCGAATCTGCCGGCCGGCAGATTCATTACAAGTACATTTTGATCGCTGTGGTAGGTTCTATCACAGCGATCAAAATAAAAAAAATAATAACCCCCCCCCCTTTATCACCCCCATAGGTAGGGACAATAATAAAATAAAGAAAATATTTTTTTTTCTTTTTCCACTAGGGTTAGGGTTAGAACTGGGGTTAGAACTAGGGGTAGGGTTAGGGTTAGGGGTAGGGTTAGGGTTACGGATAGGGTTAGGGTTAGGTGTAGGGTTAGGGTTATGGCATGTGCACACAGTGCGGATTTGGCTGCGGATCCGCAGCGGATTGGCCGCGGATCCGCAGCGGATTGGCCGCTGCGAATTCGTAGCAGTTTTCCATCAGGTTTACAGTACCATGTACACCTATGGAAAACCAAATCCGCTGTGCCCATGGTGCGGAAAATTCCGTGCAGAAACGCTGCATTGTATTTTCCGCAGCATGTCAATTCTTTGTGCGGATTCCTCAGTGTTTTACACCTGTTCCTCAATAGGAATCCGCAGGTGAAATCCGCACAAAAAAACACTGGAAATCTGCTGTAAATCCGCAGGTAAAACGCACTGCCTTTTACCTGCAGATTTTTCAAAAATCGTGCGGAAAAATCTCACACGAATCCGCAACGTGGGCACATAGCCTTAGGGTTAGGGTTGGAATTAGAGTTAGGGTTGGAATTAGGGCTAGGGTTGGAAATAGGGTTAAGATTAGGCTTGTGGTTAGGGTTAAGGATAGGGTTAGGGGTGTGTTGGGGTTACAGTTGTGGTTAGGGTTGGGATTAGGGTTAGGGTTGGGATTAGGGTTAGGATTAGGGTTAGGGTTGGAATTAGGGTTACGGGTGTGTTGCGGTTAGGGTTGTGGCTAGGGGTTTGTTGGGGTTAGGGTTGTGATTAGGGTTATGGCTACAGTTGAGATTATGATTAGGGGTGTGTTGGGGTTAGTGTTGAAGTTAGAATTGAGGGGTTTCCACTGTTTAGGCACATCAGGGGTCTCCAAACGCAACATGGCGCCACCATTGATTCCAGCCAATCTTGCGTTCAAAAAGTCAAATGGTGCTCCCTCCCTTCCAAGCCCCGACGTGCGCCCAAACAGTGGTTTACCCCCACATTTGGGGTACCAGTGTACTCAGGACAAACTGGGCAACAACTGTTGGGGTCCAATTTCTCCTGTTACCCTTGCAAAAATAAAAAAATTACTTGCTAAAACATAATTTTTGAGGAAAGAACAATTATTTTTTATTTTCACGGCTCTGCGTTATAAACTTCTGTGAAGCACTTGGGGGTTGAAAGTGCTCACCACACATCTAGATAAGTTCCTTCGGGGGTCTAGTTTCCAAAATGGGGTCACTTATGGGGTGTTTCTACTGTTTAGGCACATCAGGGGCTCTGCAAATGCAACGTGATGCCCGCAGACCATTCCATCAAAGTCTGCATTTCAAATGTCACTACTTCCCTTCCGAGCCCTGACGTGCGCCCAAACAGTGGTTTACCCCCACATATGGGGTACCAGCACACTCACAACAAACTGGGCAACAAATATTGGGGCCCAATTTCTCCTGTTACCCTTGTGAAAATAAAAAATTGCTTGCTAAAACATCTTTTTTGAGGAAAGAAAAATTATTTTTTATTTTCACGGCTCTGCGTTGTAAACTTCTGTGAAGCACTTGGGGGTTGAATGTGCTCACCACACATCTAGATAAGTTCCTTGGGGGGTCTAGTTTCCAAAATGGGGTCACTTGTGGGGTGTTTCCACTGTTTAGGCACATCAGGGGCTCTGCAAATGCAATGTGACGCCCACAGACCATTCCATCAAAGTCTGCATTTCAAATGTCACTACTTCCCTTCCGAGCCCTGACGTGTGCCCAAACAGTGGTTTACCCCCACATATGGGGTACCAGCACACTCACAACAAACTGGGCAACAAATATTGGGGCCCAATTTCTCCTGTTACCCTTGTGAAAATAAAAAATTGCTTGCTAAAACATCTTTTTTGAGGAAAGAAAAATGATTTTTTATTTTCACGGCTCTGTGTTGTAAACTTCTGTGAAGCACTTGGGGGTTGAACGTGCTCACCACACATCTAGATAAGTTCCTTGGGGGGTCTAGTTTCCAAAATGGGGTCACTTGTGGGGGGTTTCTACTGTTTAGGCATATCAGGGGCTCTGCAAACGTAACATGATGCCCGCAGACCATTCCATCAAAGTCTGCATTCCAAAACGTCACTACTTCCCTTTCGAGCCCCGGCATGTGCCCAAACAGTGGTTTACCCCCACATATGGGGTATCAGCGTACTCAGGAGAAACTGGACAACAACTTTTGGGGTCCAATTTCTCCTGTTACTCTTGCAAAAATAAAAAATTCTGGGCTAAAAAAATATTTTTGAGGAAAGGAAACACATTTATTATTTTCACGGCTCTGCATTATAAACTTCTGTGAAGCACTTGGGGGTTCAAAGTGCTCACCACACATCTAGATAAGTTCCCTTGGGGGTCTAGTTTCCAAAATGGAGTCACTTGTGGGGAGTTCCTACTGTTTAGGCACATCAGGGGCTCTGCAAACGCAACCTGACGCCCGCAGAGCATTCCATCAAAGTCTGCATTTCAAAACATCACTACTTCCCTTCCGAACCCCAACGTGTGCCAAAACAGTGGTTTACCCCCACATATGGGGTATCAGCGTACTCAGGAGAAACTGGACAACAAATTTTGGGGTCCAATTTCTCCTGTTACCCTTGGGAAAATAAAAAATTGTGGGCTAAAAAATCATTTTTGAGAAAAGAAAAATTATTTTTTATTTTCATGGCTCTGCGTTATAAACTTCTGTGAAGCACTTGGGGGTTCAAAATGCTCACCACACATCTAGATTAGTTCCTTGGGAGGTCTAGTTTCCAAAATGGGGTCAATTGTGCGGGAGCTCCAATGTTTAGGCACACAGGGGCTCTCCAAACACGACATGGTGTCCGCTAATGATTGGAGCTAATTTTCCATTCAAAAAGCCAAATGGCGTGCCTTCCCTTCCGAGCCCTGCCGTGCGCCCAAACAGTGGTTTACCCCCACATATGGGGTATCAGCGTACTCAGGACAAACTGGACAACAACATTTGGGGTCCAATTTCTCCTATTACCCTTGGGAAAATAAAAAATTCTGGGCTAAAAATCATTTTTGAGGAAAGAAAAATTATTTTTTATTTTCACGGCTCTGCGTTATAAACTTCTGTGAAGCACCTGGGGGTTATAAGTGCTCACTATGCATCTAGATAAGTTCCTTGGGGGGTCTAGTTTCCAAAATGGGGTCACTTGTAGGAGAGCTCCAATGTTTAGGCACACAGGGGCTATCCAAACGCGACATGGTGTACGCTAACGATTGGAGCTAATTTTCCATTCAAAAAGTCAAATGGCACGCCTCCCCTTCCGAGCCTTGCCGTGCACCCAAACAGTGGTTCACCCCCACATATGAGGTATCGGCGTACTCAGGAGAAATTGCCCAACAAATTTTAGGATCCATTTTATCCTGTTGCCCATGTGAAAATGAAAGAATTGAGGCTAAAGAAATTTTGTGTGAAAAAAAAGTACTTTTTCATTTTTGCGGATCAATTTGTGAAGCACCTGGGGGTTTAAAGTGCTCACTATGCCTCTAGATAAGTTCCTTGGGGGGTCTAGTTTCCAAAATGGGGTCACTTGTGGAGGAGCTCTAAAGTTTAGGCACACAGGGGCTTTCCAAACGCGACATGGTGTCCGCTAACGATGGAGATAATTTTTCATTCAAAAAGTCAAATGGCGCTCCTTCCCTTCCGAGCCTTACCATGTGCCCAAACAGTGGTTTACTCCCACATGTGAGGTATCAGTGTACTCATGAGAAATTGCCCAGCAAAATTTAGGATCCATTTTATCCTGTTGCCCATGTAAAAATGAAAAAATTGAGGCTAAAATAATTTTTTTGTGAAAAAAAAGTACTTTTTCATTTTTACGGATCAATTTGTGAAGCACCTGGGGGTTTAAAGTGCTCACTATGCTTCTAGATAAGTTCCTTGGGGGGTCTAGTTTCCAAAATGGGGTCACTTGTGGTGGAGCTCCAATGTTTAGGCACACGGGGGCTCTCCAAACGCGACATGGTGTCCGCTAAAGATTGGAGCCAATTTTTCATTGAAAAAGTCAAATGGCGCTCCTTCCCTTCCGAGCCCTGCCGTACGCCCAAACAGTGGTTTACCCCCACATATGAGGTATCAGCGTACTCAGGACCAATTGGACAACAACGTTCGTGGTCCAGTTTCTCCTTTTACCCTTGGGAAAATAAAAAAAATTTCACTAAAAGATCATTTTTGTGACTAAAAAGTTAAATGTTCATTTTTTCCTTCCATGTTGCTTCTGCTGCTGTGAAACACCTGAAGGGTTAATAAACTTCTTGAATGTGGTTTTGAGCACCTTGAGGGGTGCAGTTTTTAGAATGGTGTCACTTTTGGGTATTTTCAGCCATATAGAACCCTCAAACTGACTTCAAATGTGAGGTGGTCCCTAAAAAAAATGGTTTTGTAAATTTTGTTGTAAAAATGAGAAATCACTGGTCAAATTTTAACCCTTATAACTTCCTAGCAAAAAAAAAATTTGTTTCCAAAATTGTGCTGATGTAAAGTAGACATGTGGGAAATGTTATTTATTAACTATTTTGTGTCACATAACTCTCTGGTTTAACGGAATAAAAATTCAAAATGTGAAAATTGCGAAATTTTCAAAATTTTTGCCACATTTCCATTTTTTTCACAAATAAACTCAGAAATTATCGACCGAAATTTACCACTAACATGAAGCCCAATATGTCATGAAAAAACAATCTCAGAATCGCTAGGATCCGTTGAAGCGTTCCTGAGTTATTACCTCATAAAGGGACACTGGTCAGAATTGCAAAAAACGGCAAGGTCATTAAGGCCAAAATAGGCTGGGTCATGAAGGGGTTAAAAGAATATTGCTAACATTTTAACCAAATTATTCTATTCTATTATACCATTTTTCAAAATGTTTCTTGTGTTATTGATTTTTTTAGTGTCAGAAAACAATTGAAATTTAAACATTTAGCAACCAATCCAACACTTCTAAATCTTGAATTTTTTGAGCTCGAGTTCAACCTGGATGTTGCAGCCATGGCAGACTATGATGTCCTACATAAACTCAAATCCCTCTAGATTTGACATCACCAAGCATGTAAAAATCATCTGCAAAAACATTGGGACTAAACATGTTTTCTTTTAATATGCGTGCAAACCCTGCAGAGACTTATACGCATGGACTTAAAGAACAGAGAATAAAATGTTCAAGAAAGTATAGAGGCACAAGAGCATTTGCCCCTAATAGATGATGCCAGTTCAGCCCCTGGGTAATTCCAATTCACGCTACAATTATGTTACTGTTTGTGCTCGCTGATATTGTTGCTGACTTCTTCCTCTTATGTTATTCCTTCTTTCTGCCTCAGCTGGTACTTCATCCCCGTTAATTATTATTGACACCGATGAGGCTTAACAAGAGAGAGCTGTCACATCTGTTTTTTTAACATTTCTTTCAGTCCATACTTTGGACAGAGAAGTGTAATGTGTATTACTGGCTGGACATGGAACAATTAGGAAGTATCCACACATGGAGCAGAATTGGTATTGAAATTTCTGCATTTGAAATTCTGTTCCATTTAACTGAATGGAGTTGTCTCGGTAGCAAGCACGTGAATTTCTGCTACCACATTAAGTTCACAAATTCAAAATTTTTGCAACAAATTTGCTGCATGTGAGTATACTTTTAATTGCATTGATGTCTAACCTTTTATGACCTATGACAGAAATGTACATCATGGACGGGAACCAGTTCCCACACCATGATGTATATTTCTTCAAATCTCTTCACTGGCTCCCATTCCCTCGGTGTGTCCAATTCAAATTACTAATACTAACTTACAAAGCCATCCATAATCTGTCTCCTCCATATATCTCTGAACTAATCTCCCGATATCTTCCCTCACGTAATCTCCGATCCTCCCGAGACCTCCTACTCTCCTCCACACTTATTCGCTCCTCATCCAATCGCCTCCAAGACTTCTTCCGAATATCCCCCATCCTCTGGAATTCTTTGCCCCAACACGTCCGACTATCAACCACATTCGGATCCTTCAGACGGAACCAGAAAACCCATCTCTTCAGGAAAGCTTACAGCCTGCACTGACACCGCTGCCTCCTCATCACTACCGGAGATACTGCCCCACCAACACCGGAGCTCCTGCAACCCGCCAACCTACTGTCTCCTTCCCCACCATCCTGGAGAATGTAAGCCTGCAAGGGCAGGGTCCTCGCCCCTCTGTATCAGTCTGTGATTGTTAGTTTGCTTACTGTGATATCTGTAATTTATATTTAACCCCTTCTCATGTACAGCACCATGGAATCAATGGTGCTATAAAAAATAAATACTAATAATAATCTCTTGGGGCTATATTACTTAGCCCTGCTCCTGCAGCCAATGCAGAGATTCAAGCTAGTTTAGATCACATTAGTTTAACCCCTTGGATGTTGCTGTCAACAGTAGAGAGGAGCGGACCTGTAGATGTTCAGGTTTGCCGTGTTCGACCGGACTTTACTCCACAGGTTGATTTGGGTACCGGAACTGTACCCAAACTTTAACCCGACCATGAACCCCATAGAAATCAATGGTGACCCGGGGGTCTCTTGCTCTGGTTATCATGTGTCATAAATTATCTAAAGATGGGGCTTGGAAAGGTACAGAGGCAGGGCTTAATAGACTATCAGGTTAAAACTGGTAGGTACAGTGCACTGCAATACTGGAGTATTACAGTGTACTATTTGACTAATTGAGCTCATACATATTTAGATCCCCAAAAAAGTAAAAAAAATTTTTTTAATATAATAAAAAACTAATTAGAAAAAAAGAAAAACTACCCCCTTTATAAAAAAAAACATTTGTAATACATACATTGTTCTACTATAAGAAAAGGGACAGAAAAAAATATGTGTATAAAATCTAATCAATAAATTATATGTACCCAAAGTAGCACAAAATAAAAAGTTACCCTGCATGATACATCACCCATTCCTGCTCCATCGGAGAGTACCTTACAGAGGTATTTACTCCATGAACAGTGGATACATCAACCGTACTGTGTATATACATTTATACATTTAGGTCTTGTTTTATTTGTGTGTAAAACCAAGTAATCTAACTTTCACTGAAGGTAGGATTATACCAGCTGACTGGCGGCACTAGACAACCATCAATCAGCTACTTATTTAATGCTCTTCAATAATTTAAAACATTCACATCACATATCATGTCCCTGACTTTGATGGGGGCTCGAACGCCGAGACCAAATCTTTTCTGGCAGATGGTGGCTGATTTAATCAGCCATCATGTGCCTTTAACATCTGCTGGTGGAAAGGAGCTCTGTCTGCATCTGTCAACCTGTTAAATGTCCCTGTCAGTCTCTGATAACTGTATGGCTTTTCCCAGGCACCGATACATGTCACACTAATGACACACAGATGTTGAATCCAGGTGTGCAGCACACATTTAATCTGTGATGCTGGTAAAAAACGGACATGTCTGCAGGTTTTTCAATGAATATGTAAAATCCTTACATGCACGCACACCTTTGAATACAATGGGTGTTTCTGTGTCCGTATTTGCGGTCCTTAAAAAGCGGCCCACATACATACATACATAAAGTTTTAAGTGAATTATTCAAAACTTGAATTTATGTCTGCACCAGATCGTTGAGAATATGTCCAGACTGGGATTGGTATGGTGGACAATGGAGATCTGTGAATCATATTATATGCTTCTCAATTTATTGTAATGTATTTTATTGGCCCTATGTGATCATAAAAAACATCAAAGTAAAAAATAGGAAAAATATTTCCCCTTATTTTTCTACCGAAATGATACCAGCAATTTAAAAATAATCGGATCACACTCAAATGACAATCAATCTCTGACAGTGTTTGAGCTGAGTGTTACTAGTATGCATCTATGGCAGTGTGAGTGAAACCCTACTATTATTTTGCAGCGCCCCAGAGTCCTGGTCGTTGCAGTACTGATGCCCCGCCGCTAAGGGGGGCTATGGTACGTCTGATGGCACTGAAGGAGTTCACCTGACCAGGTATCACAGACACCAATACACTTCACAGTCTGGCCTCCAGGGGGAGCTAAGGGTGCTATGTATTAGGCCACTCCTCACAATCTGGTAAAACTGGGGGTTAGGCAGGAAGTTAGTGTGAAGCTGACTGGGTTGGAACCAGGCAACATCCTGTGGCAGAGGGTGTTGCAGGGGAAGATTCAGGGGGGTCCCTGTCAGGGGTGGGATCCTGACAGAGGCCTAGCGAACAGAAAGAACGTTACGGGACCGCGTGTGCACTTCATTGCGGCGGTACCCCAAGAAAGGACAAGAAGCGAGGTTTCTTGTGCTGAGTGAGAAACGAGATCAACGCAACAAGGAGAAACACCAGTAGGAGTCGTGCTGTAAGTCGAGGCAACATCCTACTGAGGCACATAACCGGTGGCCGAAACGCCGAGGAAGTATTGAGCTCCAGGCCTTACTTCAAACCTACAGCAGGACAGTCAGTTCTAGGCGGGCTGTCTCACTCAAATCACCTAAGAAGACATAGGGGGCAACATTTGGAGAGGGGCGACTCTAGGGTCCCGGAAGAACTTCGAGCCTAACCGTCATACGGGTGCGTCCTAGCCATATCATCTGGGGGACGAAGCAGAACATCATAATCGAGTTGTGAGGGAACTTCAGAAACAGACACAACAGTTGTGGGGACTATCCCGTAAGCACAGCAGGGGAGGACCACAACACACAAGCGCTAGAAGGTAGGCACAGATTTCCACCTGCAAAGGGAACTCTGGAGGTGCCATTGGACCGGCCGGACTTGCGCAGCCTGGTTAACCGTATTCCGGACTGAGGATCCTGAAGCCTTCAGTAAAGAGGTAAAGAGACTGCAACCTGGTGTCCTCGTTATTTACTGCGACCTGCACCACATCATAACATCATCACCATTCCTCCACCTTCATTGTACGTCCCTCAGCAGGGTGACGGACCGGGTCTAGCCACCGTGACAACCCCAGAACAGAGACTCAGAGGCCCGGTACCGGGTACCCCTCGGCCCTGCGGCAGTGGGGGCGCTACAATTTGACATGACAAATGTAAAACATTAGCCTCAAGTAATCAGCAGGTAAAAGAGAATATGACTTCAACATCAGACTACACAATGTTTGTTTGTAGTCTGTAGTCATGGAGATACATAGGTTTGTTTACGTTCAGAAAGCAAAAAAAAAGTACTTTTTCTTTTTGCAAAGTTATCTTTTATGCTAGATACATTGGAACAAAAGCTAAACATGTATAAGTGCATGTTATTGTAGACTCCAAACTGAATGTCTGTTATGTATTGCACTTGAAAGATAAACCAAGAAGTCAGTAGGTAGCAAAAGCTCTCAGGAATGCATCATTTTTTATAGCAATGCTTTTCCTGAGTCTCCTTCACACATTGTGATAAACAGTAAATTACAAGTGAATTTCACAGACATGCTTATATGAATGGTTCAGACATGTCTCTGCTCCAGTGGGAAAGGTTTCTGTTCACTTTACTACTTCTAAATTATAGATTTGCATGGTTGGAATTTAAAATAGGAGAGAGACTGATTTATATTAAATAATCATGAATTTCCAAAACTTACATCACTCCTCCTTGCACTCCCTGCTCTCCACTTTAAAGTGATTTTTTGAGACGCTTAGCCCTCTCATTCCCTGTTGTCAATAGAAGGACCTTAAATTTCCTTCATCTCACATTTTCCAGTCTTAGTATTCCAGCTACATCTATGAACTGTAAAAATCACTTCTTACAGAACATCTCTGGAATATTTTATATTCATACCTATCGCATAGCCCAAATCTCAGACTGGGGACACTACTGTTAAAGAACACATATATAGTCTTTCCAATATTGCAGCATTTATCTCATGCATAAGTAATAATAGTAATCTTTATTTTTATATAGCGCTAACATATTCCGCAGCTCTTTACAGTTTGCACACATTATCATTGCTGTCCCTGATGGGGCTCACAATCTATAATCCCTATCAGTATGTCTTTGGAATGTGGGAGGAAACCGGAGTACCCGGAGGAAACCCACACAAACACGGGGAGACCATACAAACTCCTTGCATATGTCGTCCTTGGTGGGATTTGAACGCAGGACACCAGTCCTGCAAGGCTGCAGTACTAATCACTGAGCCACCATGCTGCCCATAGGTAAACATCTTGCATGGTTACAGGTGCATCTCACAAAATTAGAATATCATCAAAAAGTTAATTTATTTCAGTTCTTCAATATAAAAAGTGAAATTCATATATTAGATAGAGTCATTACAAACAGAGTGATCTATTTCAAGTGTTTATTTCTGTTAATGTTGATGATAATGACTTACAGCCAATGAAAACTCAAAAGTCATTATCTCAGTAAACTAGAATACTTTATAACACCAGCTTGAAAAAATGATTTTAACATCCGAAATGTTGGCCTGCTGAAATGTATATTCAGTAAATGCACTCCATACTTGGTCGGGGCTCCTTTTGCATCAATTACTGCATCAATGTGGCGTGGCATGGAGGCGATCAGCCTGTGGCACTGCTGAGGTGTTATGGAAGCCCAGGTTGCTTTGATAGCAGCCTTCAGCTCATCTGCATTGTTGGGACTGGTGTCTCTCATCTTCCTCTTGACAATACCCCACAGATTCTCTATGGGGTTAAGGTGAGGCGAGTTTGCTGCCAATCAAGCACAGTGATACTGTTGCTTTTAAACCAGGTATTAGTACTTTACGCAGTGTGGACAGGTGCCAAGTCCTGCTGGAGAATGAAATTTCCATCTCCAAAAAGCTTGTCGGCAGAGGGAAGCATGAAGTGCTCTAAAATTTCCTGGTAGACGGCAGCTCTGACTTTGGTCTTGATAAAACACAGTGGACCTACACCAGCAGATGACATGGCTGCACAAACCATCACTGATTGTGGAAACTCCACACTAGACATTGGAAATCAAGGTCCCAGAGTCTGGAGGAAAAGTGGAGATGCACGCAATCCCAACTGCTTGAGATAGATAGATAGATAGATAGATAGATAGATAGATAGATAGATAGCTGGATAGATATGAGATAGATAATAGATAGACCCATAAGTGTCTTTTCAGCATGATATGTGCTGAAGGTGTTAAGCGGCCATGTTATGCGCGGGGTTTTTAGGTGAGTAGGTAAGAGATGGGCGGGGTGCCTACTCACCATATCTCCACCTCAAGAGTGTGGCTGGGGAAATAAATATCCAGCCATTTTTTTTTCTAAGGTCTGTGTTGTGTAGAGGCAAGCAAGCCCTAGGCTGACACTGCTGTTGGAGCTGCCATATGTATTGGCCCAGAAGTGCTGGGCAGGACTGCTCATAAACTTTTTATTTCCTTTGGAGCCAGAAAGGCTATTTTTCTGTTACCATTTTGGAGTTTATGATACAATAAACCACCCAGAGACTTTAACCCACCTGTGCCTGTGTCTACCTCGAGGAGAAGCTAAGTAAGTGGACCTGCCACAATAAATAAATATGAAATAGATAGATAGATAGATAGATAGATAGATAGATAGATAGATAGATAGATATGAGATAGATATGAGATAGATAATAGATAGATTCTGTAGATAGATATCAGAAAGTTCAAATTCCCATTTTTTACAACTTAACTGCCTTTATAACAATATAGTTACTTTAACAATATTATTAGTTTATACGCAAATTATAACATAAAGTACAATATGTATGATAGAATCATAGCATCGTAGAGTTGGAAGGGACCTCCGGGGTCAACGCGTTCCAACCCCCTGCTCAATGCAGGATTCACTAAACCATCTCAGACACATGTCTGTCCAGCCTCTGTTTGAAGACTTCCATTGAAGGAGAACTCACCACCTCTCATGGCAGCCTGTTCCACTCATTGATCACCCTCACTGTCAAAAAGTTTTTTCTAATATCTAATCTGTAACTTCTCCCTTTCAGTTTCATTCTATTGCTTCTCGTGTTTCCATGTGCAAATGAGAATAAGGATGATCCCTCTACACTGTGACATCCCTGTAGGCAGCTATTAAGTCTCCTTTTAGCCTTCTCTTTCGCAAGCTAAACATTCCCAGATCCTTTAACCGTTCCTCGTAGGACACACTTTGCAGTCCGCTCACCATCCTGGTAGCTCTTCTCTGAACTTGCTCCAGTTTTTCAATGTCTTTTTTTTAATGTGGTGCCCTGAACTGGACACAGTATTCCAGATGAGGCCTGACCAAGGAGGAGTAGAGGGGGATAATTACTTCACGTGACTTACCCTCTGTGCTTCTCTTATTACATCCTAGAACTGTGTTTGCCTTTTTTGCTGCTGCATTACACTGTTAATACATTCCAGAAGATGTATAAGAAAGAAAGTAATTAAATAATCTTCCTAATATTTTTGCATAGTCCTAAAGTGAATATTCACTTGTAATACCTGATTGTATCAGCTAGAATAGAAACATGTTATGCTATGGCACTGGGGGTGTTGTGATGCTTTGTTTTATCAAAAATATTATACTCCGATTGCTAAAAAGATACATTAAGAAATTAACCAGCAGAGAGTGTCCAACCTAAAAGGATCCAGTGTTAAAAGGTGGACATTTACTCTATTTTACTGCCAAGGATGTATGCAATGAATTCATTCTTTCTGTAGCTAGAATTTAAGGTCTAGTGCTTAATATAAGTGCAGCACTCATTTAAAGTAAAGGATCAGCATAAAAAAGCTTGAAGGTTTTATTCCTGGTCCTGTGAGGTTGTACGGGAGGGGTTGTTAAAAAGGACCTAAAAAAGAGTAACCACTGCCTAATTCTGGCTTTATTCCCGTGTACCACCATCAAATGAATCTGGTATAATGCACCTCAATGTGCTGGATCACGGAGATGTTCAGTCTTTTTATTTTCGGAGTGTTGATTTATGCATGCACTTTACATTTTTTAGGGGCTGTTGAGTGTATCTGACGTTACTTGAATCAGCCTTTTAGCCACAATTCTGAGGGTGAAATTCATTAAAATTTTTATTTCTTTTTTCTCTTGAAAGCTGACATAAAACTGCTGACAAAGCTGACATTTGGCATTTTCACACTGGTTTCAAGCATCTCCACCAAAATGTACGTGACTACACCCTCCCATCAAATTCATCGATAGTGCTGGAGTGATATTTCTAGCAAGGAGGCGCACGCCACTAATAAGATGCTCTGAATTCATTAAATGGGCCTCTTAATTAATTTGTCAAATCTTATTCCTGCATATGGTATTCCAAACATTTGTCTTAAAGGGAATCTGTGATCAAGTTTTGCTACCTCATCTGAGAGCAGCATAATGTAGGAAAAGAGACCCTGATTCCAGCGATGTATCACTTAGTTTTCTAGGTGCAGCAGTTGTGACACAATCATAGTATTTAG
This sequence comes from Ranitomeya variabilis, assembly GCF_051348905.1. NCBI lineage: Eukaryota > Metazoa > Chordata > Amphibia > Anura > Dendrobatidae > Ranitomeya > Ranitomeya variabilis. Next base: position 166,718,307 of record NC_135239.1, on the reverse strand, counting down.
ATGTAGCATGTGGCAGAGCTCAGAACGCTAACCCTGCCCACAGCACTGCTCTCTGCGTACGTTGTATATTGACAGGAAGGCTGCTACTCAGTGATGGGAATGGAGTTGGACCAGGAGACACACAAGCTGTAGTCTGGCAGCGATAATCTTCTGCTGATAAAACACTCATTGTTTTGAAACAACAAAGCACAGCCTAATAAGTGAAGTACTATGGCATTGAGCATTGTTCTCAGTACTCTACATTGTGCTGTTTAGCTGTTATTCTTCCTGGAAATGTATGAATGAAGTAATATCTGTTCCATTCCATGTCTACCCAAAGTCTACAAAGCAGATGAGGTGTATATTACTTTAACTTTAAAGTACCTATAATAACTCAAAATGTACATTTTCAGCTTGTAGTCACATGAATTCCCTCACACATTACAATAAGAGCTGCTTTAGCAACTACTTCTCCTTTTATGAAAATGACTTAGGTTGTCACAACCTTATCCTTTTTATTCAATGGAAAGTAATTTTTACTTTTTTTAGCCAACTTTTTTCACTTCCGTCTGTATCCTCTTTGTGTCAAAACTATTTTCATTCTGTTCTGTCTACAGTTTTTCTCCCACCAGCTGAAAACATATTAGTAATTGCAAATATCAAACACATGAACAAGGTTTCTACCTCTGCTTTAGAAATACAGTGAACATTACAGATGCAGAAGTACATTTGCTGATGGAAAATGTTCTTGTAGCTGGAAAATTTCAGCTAACAATCATTAAGAGTAGAAGTTGGTAAATAATAAAAACTAAAATAACAAGTTTTGTGAAAGTATGTTTTCAGATTGTACCAAATACACTCTCTGATCTAACATCTCAGTGATGCTGAGGTAAGAAGAGACTGCTCACACTGCTGTCCTCCTGTCTATCTGATCTAATACTGGAGATACCAGGGGTGCTCAAGTAAGGAGAGGTTGCTCACACTGCTATTTACCCTGTCTATGTGATCTAATACTGGATATAACAGGATGGCTGAGGTAATAAAAGGCTGCTTACACTGTTGTCCTGTGTATCTGATCTAATGCTGGAGATACCAATAGTGCTGAGGTAAGAAGAGGCTGCTCACATTGCTGTCCACCCAGAATCTGATCTAATACTGGAGATACCAGGGATGCTGAGGTAAGAAGATGTAGCTCACACTGTTGTCCACCCTGTCTATCTGATCTATTATTGGAGATACCAGGTGTACTGAGGTAAGAAAAGGTTGCTCACACTGCTATCCACCCTGTCTGTTGGATCTAATACTTGAGATACCATGTGTACTGAGGTAAGAAGAGGATGCTCACACTGCTGTCCACCCTGTCTATCTGATCTAATACTGGAGATACCAGGTGTGCTGAGATAAGAAGAGGCTGCTCACACTGCTGTCCACCCTGTCTATCTCATCTAATACTGGGGAGGGCAGGGGTGCTGAGGTAAGAAGAGGCTGCTCACACTGCTGTCCACCCTTTATATCTGATCTAATACTGGAAATACCAGAGATGCTGAGGTAAGAAGAGGCTGCTCATACTGTTGTCTACCCTGTCTATCTGATCTAATACTGGAGATACCAGGAGTGCTGAGGTAAGAAGAGGCTGCTACCATTGCTGTCCACCCAGAATCTGATCTAATACTGGAGATACCAGGGATGCTGAGGTAAGAAGAGGCTGCTCACACTGTTGTCCACCCTGCCTATCTGATCTAATACTGGAAATACCAGGGGTGGTGAGGTAAGAAGAGGTTGCACACACTGCTGTCTATCATTTATTTTTACATGACAATACACGGCATAGGTTATCTCCAGGTTACCGAAGTATAGCTTCCTACAGCATATGCAAATACACAGACATCTGTCTTAACATTCTCCAACAAATTTCTGCCAATGTAACAGGATAGTGGCCATATTAATTCAATAGTGTTTACCTCCCTAGATAAAAAGCTTGTGATTTGCTAATAAAATCCATTTAGAAATGTATTTAAATTGACATTTCCTTTAGTTATTTTTTTCATGACGAACCACTTTAAAGGGAACCTGGCACCAGTTTCGTCATATATCAACTGAAACTATCACCTTACTCAGCACCTGCGCTGCATTCCATAAATGGATATATAACCCCTTGACTCCCCCTGTATAACCCCCAAAAACCTTTTGAAGTTCTCCTGCGCTGTATGTTAGTACTGTCGGTCCAGTCCGATGGACATCCATTCTGTGATCTGTATCCTTCCTCCTGGCTGCTGCTCGCTGTCCTCCTGCCTTAATTGACGTGGATAATGCCTACTGCTTCATTTACATTGCCATGCAAAATCTTGCGCCTGAGAAATCAAGGCGCTTACCTGCGCACTATGCTTTGCCCTACTGTGGACAGATCAAAAACAAAAGTACACATGAGTGCAGTAGGGCAAAAAATAGTGTGCAAGTTGACTTTTTATTTCAGCAGTGTTTAAACTGTATTAGTGTATACTTTAAAACACAATTTAGTGTGATACTGCCTCCTAATCAGTGTCACCATTTTTTAAGGAAATATCTTTCTTATGCCTTAAGAAGCCATTCTTAAATAATCATTTTAGTCAGGCCGAGTAGTGACATATAGCTCCGTAGCTTTGGGACAACAAAGCATTTGCCCCAGGTGCTGAGTGCAAGGGATGGTGCTAACAAAGCTACTTTGCCTGAGCCATGGTATTGTTATACAGCGTAAAAACAGCCGATTGAACCTTTTGCCCTTGATGAAGGAACGCCTTGCTGTATAGCTCCATGTCTTTTTACAAGGATATGCTGTTATTTACTGATCTGTTCAGGCCTCATCTTTTAGACCCCATACCACCACTGATTGCTAGAATGAAAGAATTATTGCGCTTCGCGCACCAACACTTCTTCAAAACTTTTCCCTTCTCTTTTGGGCACTATAACTCAATGTGAGCTAAAATGCAAAAAAAAAGTGCTGGAGGGACCACAGTCTGGCCCTACTGTTCTTGCTAGCATTAGGGGACTCCAAATTTGGATCCCCAAATGCTCTTACTGAAATATCCCTTTGTTAATTCTAGATTGTCTAATCACATTCAGAATCATTCTTGCAGTTTAAGGTTTTTCATCTTGATCGTGAAAGTTTCAGGTCATTGAAAGTATCTAGTGCTTCTAAGGTTTCTCCTTTTGACCTTGAATGTTCTGGATCATTGAAAGTATCTAGTGCTTCTAAGGTTTCTCCTTTTGACCCTGAATGTTCTGGATCATTGAAAGTATCTAGTGCTTCTAAGGTTTCTCCTTTTCACCCTGAATGTTCTGGATCATTGAAAGTATCTAGTGCTTCTAAGGTTTCTCCTTTTCACCCTGAATGTTCTGGATCATTGAAAGTATCTAGTGCTCCTAAGGTTTCTCTTTTTGACCCTGAATGTTCTGGATCATTGAAAGTATCTAGTGCTTCTAAGGTTTCTCCTTTTCACCCTGAATGTTCTGGATCATTGAAAGTATCTAGTGCTCCTAAGGTTTCTCTTTTTGACCCTGGATGTTGTGGATCATTGAAAGTATCTTGTGCTTTTAAGGTTTTGCTCTTGACCCTGAATGTTATGGGTTATTGAAAGTGTCAAGATGAAATTATTTCTGAGGGTGTTTTTATGGATGTAAGATGATGAGAAGGTATTCTAGGCCATGTCCTGAATTTTACTTATCATATGGTCCATTATGATAAACATATTGCTTAGGATTTCTAATGTGTCCATACATTTCTATCTCTCATTGTGAAAATGAATGATTTTGACTTGACTTGAGTTCTGCTGTTGATGTAGATCATTAGCCACAAGTACTAAAACCAAGTTAGAATTGGAATCAGTTTGTACATTAAAAAAATCCAATTTTGTGCCTTCCTAAAAATGTATTTATTGTTTATGACCCCCATCTCTGTCCACTCCCCAAACTGACGACACAGCGAATCGGAAGTGGAAACATCTTACTAAATGAACCTGATGATAATATCATGTTACTGATGCACTCATTCCATGTGTATGTGTATTGTGTAACACTGTGTTAATAAGATGTTAACAGCTTCACAGCCCATCGGAGAGACAAAGAGGTGTCAAATGTTCTGCAAAAGTAGGCTCCTGCCAGTTTGTGGTCATTGCTCTTTTTATATTTGCAGCTGATCTTATTATGTGCAATTGTTTTAATTCATCTGAATGGCTACAGCAACGACTCAAAATCTATATTTCTAAAAATCAAATCCAGATATGCACAAAAAGAAGACATATTTACTGACGTTAGAAAATATATTGACTTTCTTTCGAGCAAAAAAAGCGGCTGTGGTTTGCAGTGGTTGAGTGG